>NC_086220.1:4427543-4741398 GCF_035770615.1 Melospiza melodia melodia | reverse complement strand
TAAGAGGAAATCTCCTCCCTGGGGATGATGCTGTGGGGTGGAGAGTCCCAGGGGTGAAACTGGGAATTCAGAACACGGGAATGGGGAACACATTTGCTCCTTCCCTGGATGGCATAAGACAGGACAGGCAGGAACTGCAAACAGAGCTCAGGGCAGCCTCAGAGCAAAGCTGGGCCTTCCCTTGGTCCCTGCTCCAGTGTGGGCAGCATGGAGGGGCAGCGAGACAAGAACTGCACATGTTGGGAATGAAAATCCCCTCTGGAGTGAAAAGTGGTCTCATTGTTCTATTTCCTCTGGCAGTTAGTGGGGAATACTTACAAAACCTGAGAAATCCTGAAAAACCCGGACAAAACCCTGACAAAATAAAACCCTTCAGCCTGTCCTGACAAGCCTGTACAAACCCCTACAAACCCTTCCAAACCCCCACAAACCCCAAACTCTTGTCCATAAACAAACATGGGATGTTCCCCTGGGATCACCTTTACTGCCTGTCAGGTATAAAGGCCGGAAAAAGGGAAAGGAAACTCCTGAGCTTTGACAGCCCTGGGTTTGGGTTTTCCAAGGTTTCCTTTCCAAACCTGAGCTCTGCAAGCAACAGTCAGGTTTGTGCCATCAATCTCCCAACACCTGAGCCAGCTGGGCCTAGGCAGCTGGTCCCAGAAATTCCGGGAGAATTTGCAATTCCGGGTGGAATTGTGGGAGATTCAGGAGCTCTTCCCTTATCCACATGAAGCCAGAGCATTGTTTCTGTTGATGCCACATTTAGAGGGGATTGTTGTGCTGTTTGCCTTTGCATAGGCAGGAATTCAGCCTGGCTTGGGGAGGGTTTTGTACTCATGGGATGGTTTGGGTTGGAAGGGAACAAATCCCAGCCAGTGCCACCCCTGCCATGGCAGGGACACCTCCCACTGTGCCAGGGGCTCCAGCCTGGCCTTGGGCACTGCCAGGGCTCCAGGGGCAGCCACAGCTGCTCTGGCAATTCCAGCCCAGCCCCTGCCCACCCTGCCAGGGAACAATTCCCAATTGCCAAGATCCCATCCAGCCCTGCCCTCTGGCACTGGCAGCCATTCCCTGGCTCCTGTCCCTCCATCCTTGTCCCCAGTCCCTCTGCAGCTCTCCTGGAGCCCCTTCAGGCCCTGCAAGGGCTCTGAGCTCTGCCTGGAGCCTTCTCCTCTCCAGGGCAGCACCCCCAGCTCTCCTGGCCTCCAGCATCGAGGTGTGATGGTGTTCACAGGGGTCTTAGGATGAGGGAAGAGAAGAGGATCTGACTCCATGTTTCAGAAGGCTGATTTATTATTTTATTATATATATTACATTAAAACTATACTAAAAGAATAGAAGAAAGGATTTCATCAGAAGGCTGGCTAAGAATAGAATAGCAAAGAATGATAACAAAGGTTTGTGGCTTGGTCTCTCTGTCTGAGCCAGCTGACTGTGATTGGCCATTAATTAGTAACAACCAACATGAGACCAATCCCAGATGCACCTGTTGCATTCCACAGCAGCAGATAATCAATGTTTACATTTTGTTCCTGAGGCCTCCCAGCTTCTCAGGAGGAAAAATCCTAAGGAAAGGATTTTCCATAAAAGATGTCTGCGACATCAAGTCCTCCTCCATCCCTTCCCTTCCTCCCAACCTGACGGATCCAAACAAAGCACAAGGAGGCACAGCAGGTTTTTTTGGGAGCACAGCTGTTGGCACACACACTGCAAACACACATCAAAGGCCTGGCAAGGTCTCTGTGCCTCTTCAAACCTGCCCCTGCTTTCTCCTGGCTCCAGGGGCCGCTTTCTCCTCCCTGGCCATGTGACAATTTCCCTCCAGGAGCTGTTGCTGGGTGAAACAGCAAGATTTTATCAGCTCCCTCTGCACTCCCCAGGTGTGGCAGGCACAGCTGGCTTGGCTCTGCAGCTCCAAGAACACTTTCTAAGCACTCTTGTTATCTCTCATCTGCAAACACCTCCAGTCTGACTCTGCGTATCCTGCGGGTGAGGGGAAGTGAAATCAGCAGTGCTGGAGTGGAAGTTTCCTGCTGGAGCTGCAAATAAAGCTCCCTCCATAGCCAGGGCTGCTGTCCTGATGTGACTCCAGATACTGAATCCTTCTGGCAGCTCGGAAGCTGCTCAACATGAGATATTCCTCCCCCAGGTGACTCTTCCCAGCTGTGCTCTCCCAGTCCTCACTGCCTCCAGGATTGCTGCTGCTCCCCGTGATTGGCAGCAGTCAGATGAGTTCTTTCACATCCCCATCAGGACAGGGCTTGGAGTGCCACTGGACAGTGGGAGGTGTCTGCCTGGCAGGTGCACTGGGTGGGATTAGTCTTCCACTGGACGTGTCGCATGGGTGTGGCACTGGGTGGGATTTAAGTGTTCTTTTCAGTGAGGTTTTGTTCAGAAGGTTGATTTTATGTTATGAAGGCTTGATTTTTATTTTATGATATGTATTAAGATAGAAAGGTTTCATCTCGAAGGCTAGCTAAGAAGGAATGGAATGGAATGGAATGGAATAGAATGGAATAGAATAGAATAGAATAGAATAGAATAGAATAGAATAGAATAGAATAGAATAGAATAGAATAGATAACAAAGGCAGCTGCCTCAGACTCTCTGTCCGAGCCAGCTGACTGTGATTGGCCATTAATTACAAACATGAGACCAATCCCAGATGCACCTGTTGCATTACACAGCAGCAGATAATCAATGTTTCCATTTTGTTCCTGAGGCCTCCTGGCTTCTCAGGAAGAAAAAATCTCAAGAAAAGGATTTTCACAAAAAGATGTCTGTGACATAAACCATTCTGGGATTCACAGGGGCTGATTGCAGCTCTCAGTGCTGGAATGTACTGCAGTCCAGTGAGGAGAGGCTGAGGGAGCTGGGAAGGGTCTGGAGCCCCAGGAGAGGGCTGAGGGAGCTGGGCAGGGGCTCAGCCTGGAGCAAAGGAGGCTCAGGGGCGGGGGCCCTTGTGGCTCTGCACAGCTGCCTGCAGGAGGGCACAGCCGGGGGTCGGGCTGTGCCCCAGGGAACAGGGACAGGAGCAGAGGAGGGAACGGCTCAGGCTGGGCCAGGGCAGCTCAGGGGGGATTTTTGGGAAGAATTCCCATGGAAAGGGTGTCCAGCCTGGCACAGCTGCCCAGGGCAGTGCTGGATCCCCATCCCTGGAGGGAATTAGAACCCCTGTGGATGTGGCACTTGGGGAGGGCAGGGCTGGGTTAAAGGTTGGACTCAATCTCAGAGGGCTTTTCCAACCCTGATGATTTTAATAATTCCACATAGACATCAGAATCTGATCCTTCTGGCCTGTGCTCAGTGTCCAGCTGGGCTCTGTGACCCTTCCTAAAGCCACCTTGGGTTCCTGAGGGTTCCGGGGCATTTTATCCTTGGAAACATCCAGTGCCACCACTCCCATCATGAGAGACCAGCCGCTTCTTACCTCCTGTCTAAATACCCTGCTGCATCCATTTCTGCTGCCATCCTGCCTCCCAAAATTCAAATTCCACCCCTGGACATGGGATAAGATTAATGATGAAGTCACATCTGTCCATACATCAGCACAGAAAACAGCTGGATTCACACTTAGCAACATCTGCTGACTGTGTCTTATAGAAATATCATCCAGGAGTGATGATTTGACTGGAATCAGAGATAATGTGTTTAAAGGCTTGTAAAATCTGACCTGAATTGCTTTTGGACTGTTGTTCCTGCCAGCAGATTGAAGCTGGGAGCTGCTGACACCAAAACACAAGCCCCATAATTAGTAACAAACAGCAGCGTGGTGGAGTTTGTTTTATTACCTCATAATTTGAACCAGAAACTGCTGGTGGTGTCTTCTGGGACAAAAAATAAAAAAAACAAAACAATGCTCTGCTCCAGACAATTTTGGAGGAATATGCTGGATTTGATGTCAGTGAAGGAACAGGCTCCAGGGCCTGGAGTTTGTTGATTTCTCTGCTGCTGTTATTTCCAGTTAAAGTGTCATCTCACTTGGATCTTGCATCCAAACTTCTCTGGGAATGTGTGAACCTCAGTCCCACCAGGCTCTGTCTGGCACAGCGTGTTCCATGTCGGGAAGCAAAGCCCAGGCTGTCTCTCAGCTTTGCCTCAGGCAGCTGCTGCCAGCAGGGACCTCACAGAATCCCAGAATCCCTGAATCAGCTGGGCTGGAAAAGGCCTTTGGGATCATCACATCCAAGCTGTGACCTGACCCCACCTTGTACCCAGCCCAGAGCACTCAGTGCCACCTCCAGAAATTGCTGGGGCACCTGCAGGGATGGGCACTGCAGAGCTCCCTGGGCAGCCCCTGGCAAGGCCTGAGCCCCCTTTCCATGCAGAAATTTCCCCCCAATATGCAAAAATGGGATTTTAAGGACATTCAAGGCTCCTTTTCTGTTGTGGGTGTGAGGGGTTTGGAGCTGTGGGGAACAGGAAATGTTCCCTGCCAGAAGGGGCTGGTGCAGGGACACCTCTGCTGCTGGGCTTGCATTGGATGGATATTCCCTTGTGGGAAAAGCCTTTGGGATTCTGGTGTTCAGGATGCAGAGATGAGGTGGGAAAAGAGCTCCAAGGACATCGAGTCCCAGCTGATCCCACCTTGTCCCCAGCCCAGAGCTCTGAGTGCCACCTCCAGGAATTGCTGGGGCACCTGCAGGGATGGGCACTGCAGAGCTCCCTGGGCAGCCCCTGGCAAGGCCTGAGCCCCCTTTGCATGGGGAAATTCCTGCTGTGCCCACCCTGAGCTGCCCTGGCCCAGCCTGAGGCCGTTCCCTCTGCTCCTGTCCCTGTTCCCTGGGGCACAGCCCGACCCCCCCGGCTGTGCCCTCCTGGCAGGAGCTGTGCAGAGCCACAAGGGCCCCCTGAGCCTCCTTTGCTCCAGGCTGAGCCCCTGCCCAACTCCCTCAGCCTCTCCTGGGGCTCCAGACCCTTCCCAGCTCCGTTCCCTGCCCTGGACACTCTCCAGTCCCTCCAGGTCCTTCTTGTCCAAGGGGACCCAGAACTGAGCCCAGGACTGGAGATGCTGCCCTTGGCAGGGCTGGGTTAACATTTGGCCTCGCTGAGCTCAGAGGGATTTTCCCACCTCAATGATTTTATTATTCCAACCATGGCACAAAAGGGTTGTGCAGATGGATTTGGGATTTGGGGCTTTCAGGGGGAATGCTGTCCCTGAGGTCACAGACCCTCTGCCAGGAGGATTTGGCTCTGCAGGATGAGGCATCTGAAACCCAGCAGCTCATGCTGAGATCTACCAGAGGATTGGGCAAAATCTTTTATTTTTATTCCAGACATGCTCACTGCCATCACTCCACACTGGAAAGGTTTAACAATATCAATCTCCCTGCTGTATACACAAAATAAACCAACCCCTGAATGCTGCCAGGGCTTGTCTGGAAGCCACGGCCGGGTTTCACACCTCGATTTTCCCTCCTGGATGGCCCCAGTTGCTCCACCAGCCCCCCACAGCTCCTCAGGGGTTTTTCACAGCACTCCTTGGGGTAGGAACAGATTTCCTGGAAATCTTCCAGTCCTTCTGGCTGTGGCACAAACGAGGCCCTGCAGATGTCCCTGTGCAAGGAAAACCTTTCCAGGACACCCCTGCTCCCAGGCCTGGCTGGATGGAGCTGGGGATACAGGGGGACAAAATCCAAAGGGAAACCTTCTCCAGGATTATCCCTGCCCTGCTGGCTGCCCACAGCACCCCCAGCCATCATCCATCCCTGCCTCCATCTGGCCTGGAAAAGGCTCCTTTTAGCCCAGGATCTGGGATTTGCTGCCAAAACCTGTGCAGGGCCAGCTGATCCTGGCAGGCTGAGCTGCTGGGACAGAGGAGGTGATGGAGCATCCCTGTCCTGATCCTCCATCCTTGTCCTGATCCTCAATCCCTGTCCTGGATCCTCAATCCCTGTCCTGATGAAAGAGAAAGGGAAGGGGGAAAAGGGGAAAGGAAAGGGGAAAAAGGGGGGAAAAGGAAGGGAAAAAGGGAAAAGGAAGGGGAAAGGAAGGGGAAAGGAAAGGAAGGGGAAAGGAAAGGAAAGGAAAGGAAAGGAAAGGAAAGGAAAGGAAAGGAAAGGAAAGGAAAGGAAAGGAAAGGAAAGGAAAGGAAAGGAAAGGAAAGGAAAGGAAAGGAAAGGAAAGGAAAGGAAAGGAAAGGAAAGGAAAGGAAAGGAAAGGAAAGGAAAGGAAAGGAAAGGAAAGGAAAGGAAAGGAAAGGAAAGGAAAGGAAAGGAAAGGAAAGGAAAGGAAAGGAAAGGAAAGGAAAGGAAAGGAAAGGAAAGGAAAGGAAAGGAAAGGAAAGGAAAGGAAAGGAAAGGAAAGGAAAGGAAAGGAAAGGGAGATGCCCACATGTTTGCCATTAGTCAGCCCCAGCCTTTCCAGGGCTGGATCCACAGATCCCAGGAAGCAGAGCTGCCAACAGCAGCGCCAGGAATGAGTTCAGCCCCCTCTGGCAGCCAAGTCTGCCTGGCTTGGGAGGGTTCCTTGGCTCTCCAGCTCGGTGCTGGTGGTTTGGAGGAGCTGAGCAGCTCTGCAGGCAGCTGATGTGCTGCTGGCTCCCAGCCTTCACTGGGGGGTTGGAAACTCCCAGGATGGGCCCCTCAGGACACATCCTGGGGAATTTTATTTGCACAAAATCCCATCCTTGTGCTCAGTGTTCAGGATAAAACCTCTCTTTTCTGCAAGCTGAGCTCAAGGGTTTTAGTTGCTGAGGGAAAAGGCACCTTCTATGGAAATAATGTTTTCTGCTGGGAAGATAAGAAGTGATTTCAGGTCAGGAAAGTGTTTAGGTGGAAAATTCCTCGCCAGTTGGAAAGGTTCCCCTGATCTCCCTGGAGACTGGGGCGAGTTGAGCAGGGAAAAGGAGCAGCAGAGATCTGAACCCAGCTCTAAAAGAGGCTCCCAAAGCTGAGCAGCTCCCTCCCCATCGCCCCAGGGGCTCCATGGATTGCTCCAGAGCAGCAGATTGCACGTGGGAAGAGCAGGATGGGAGAGGAAGATAAATGTGGAGATGGACTGTGGAGAGGCACAGCGAGCTATGGGTTCATCTTCTGGCAAAACAGCTCCGTGCTTTCCTGCCTGTCCTTTCCAAGGGGTATCACAGTCATCTCTTTATGGAAAATCCTTTCCTTAGGAATTTTCCTCCTGAGAAGCTGGGAGGCCTCAGGAACAAATTGTAAACAATGATTATCTGCTGCTGTGGAATGCAACAGGTGCATCTGGGATTGGTCTCATGTGGTTGTTTCTAATTAATGGCCAATCACAGTCAGCTGGTGCTCTCTATCCGAGCCACAAGCCTTTGTTATCATTCCTTCTTATTCTATTCTTAGCCAGCCTTTTGATGAAATCCTTTCTTCTGTTCTTTTAGTATAGTTTTAATGTAATATATATCATAAAATAATAAATCAGCCTTCTGAAACATGGAGTCAGACCCTCGTCTCTTCCCTCATCCTCAGACCCCTCTGAACATGGTCACAATGGGGGAATCCAGCCCAGGGTGACTGAAATGAGGGTGGCTGTGGCACGTGACAGAGCAAAATCACCTTTATAGGGAGCCTGTGCATAACCAAGGTTGTTTTCTGCCACGCCTGCTATTCCAGGGCTGCCAGCAGGGAATGGGAAGGTGGAAAAAGTCCCTCAAATCCGTGGTTTCTCCCCACTTTCTGTGCAGGAGCAGAGTCTGCTGCAGAGGAGAAGCCATTCCCATCCCATCGCTCCTGCCCACCAAGCTGGGGAGAACGAGGATTTTTAGAGAGATTTGCCCTAGTTTGGGGCATGAAGGAGCTCCAGTGCCTCCTCCCACAGGAGCAGGACTGTCCCCATCCCTACAGGGTGCCTGAGACCTCCAGTCATGAGCCTCTCACCTTCTCTGAGGCTCCAAAGCTTTTCCTCACCCCTGAGCAGCAGCTCCAGAACCGCCTCCCAGAATTGCCAGAGGAAGAATGGATTTGGTTTTGCTGGTTTGTGGACAATTATTGGCCTTGTTGGGCCTGTCCTGAGAGCCATCTGCACACTGGCTGGGACAGCCTGGCTGTCACCCTCACCCGAGAGCTGCTGAGCCGCCCAGGGGAGTGGGAGAGTCTGGGGAACTCAGGGAGAACTCGGGGGAACTCAGGAACTCCTGGGGAACTCAGGAGCCACAGACATGGATGAAAAGGAGATTTCCTGGATCCTCCCCATAGCCTAGAAGGCCTGGGAAGGACGTGATGGCCCTGGACAGAAGGATGGCACTGCCAACACAAACAGCTGGGTCTCAGCAGGTTTGTTGCAGAGGTCAAGCACAGCATCCCCTGTCTGGGTCCTGCCAGCTGCTGGAAATGCTCCAAATCAGGTCCTCATTTGTGCCTTTCCATGTCTGGATGCTCTCCACACATCCATCCCCTTGGTGGAGGGATGGGTCACTCGTCCCTTGCTGGTGTCCATGTTTGAGCTGCTGGAAGAAGACTCCTGGTGGGGTTCCTGGTGACAGGTTGCTTGTTTGTATCCATGCACAGCTGTCCACATCCACGTGTGTGGGATGTGTGTCCTTGTTCATGGATGTGTGTCTGTGTTCATGGATGTGTGTCCACTATGGACGTATGTCCACATTCATGGATATGTGTCCATATTTATGGATGTGTGTCCATATTTATGGATGTGTGTCCATGTTCATGGATGTGTGCCCATGTTCATGGATGTGTCGCCATATCGATGGATGCGTGTCCACATTCATGGCTGTGTGTCCATGTTTATGGATGAGTGTCGACCTTTATAGATGTATGTCCTTGTTCATGGATGTGTGTCCTTGTTCATGGATGTGTGTCTGTGTTCATGGATGTGTGTCTGTATTTATGGATGTGCATCCACCTTTATGGATGTGTATTCATCTTGATGGATGTGTGTCCATGTTTATGGATGTGTGTCCCCATTCATGGATGTGTGTCCCCATTCATGGATGTGTGTCCATGTTTATGGATGCGTGTCCACCTTTATGGATGTGTATTCATCTTGATGGATGTGTGTCCATGTTTATGGATGTTTGCACACGGATTGCTCTCTCCAGAGGGTCCCCATGACCTCTCCTTCCCAGGAACCCAACCCAGATTTCCTCAGATTCTCTCTGCCACCCCCAGCCCCTGGGGACAGGGACATTTCCCACTGCTCCAGATGTTTCCAATACATTCCTTGGGGTTGTTTTAACTTCTCCCAAGGGACACTCATGGAATTGGGGTCTGGGACACTCCGTGTGTCATGGAGCACCTCCCATCTGTCCTCAGGAGGTTTCAGGAGATCTCCTGGCTGCTCCTGCCCCAGCATTGTCCATGGTCCATCCCTGCTCTGGACACCAGGATTGCTGGAATTTCAATTCCTATTCCAACCAGTTCTCCCAGACTCTGCTGGACATCTGTGGCTGGATGTGCTCAATGCTGGACCTTCAAACACTGGGGGGAAATCAGATTTATTTGGGAATGTGAAAGGAGGGATGTTTGGGGCATAATGAACTCCTTCCTGCCCTAGAGCTCCTGGAGATGTGGTGGGACAGAATATTTTAGGGGAAGTTCTGGAGTGTTCCAGCCTGTTCCTCGTTCAGATCATTCAGAATCACATCAAGGCTGGAAAAGACATTCCAAGATCATCAAGTCCAACCTTTGAATCCCACCATTCCCCTAAACCAGTGTCTGCTCAGGTTTTGAACATTTCCAGGGATGGTGACTCCACTTCTTCCCTGGATGAAGGAGCTGTCAGGACTGTGACCCAGGAGAGGGTCCCAAAACAACGTGTGAGCTGTGCCACCCAAATCCCCCTTCTCTGCCAATTTCTTCACCCTCAGGAGGAGAGGGGGTCCGGGAATAGGTCAAAGAAGGGAATTTTCAGGATAAAATGGGAACGTGAAGGAAAAATCAGGTTCTGCCCATCAGAGAATGGTACAGAATATCCTGCAACTGGGATTCCCAGAACTTGGATCCCAGAGGCTCCATGAGCCTGCTGAAGCTGAGCCCTCCATCCCACAGGCACTGAAGAACTTCCCTGACTCCAGGGACAGCTCTCCAAACATTTTATTCCCTGGAAAGGGTTGGGATGTTTTGGAGTGGACAAAAGGCCACCAAAGGCCACCAAAAGCCACCAAAGGCCACCAAAGCCACAGTGTGGGATCACCCAGCCCTTCCTGGAGCTCCCAGCACAGAATCCTGAAGGAAAAGCAGGAAGGCAGCAAGGTGAAGGTGGGATCTGCAGCAGGGATTTTCACTGTTCTACCAATCATTTCCCCAATCCATGCCCGTGGCAGATGAGGAGATGACTTTCATTGTCCCGCTGTGACAGAGCAGTGACAGCTCTGCTGGGAGAGGATGGAAGGGAGGCAGGGGTGACTCACAAACATCTTTAGATTAAATAGCATAGAGAGAAAAAAATTCAGGTTTTCCACATTTTCCACTGTCCAAGGCCAAACTCCAGGCTGTGGTTAAAAGCCAGTCTTTATTTTCCAGCTCTATAATTTGATTTAATAAAAAATTTTATTTCTTCCCCTCAAACATTGCCCCTTTCATTATCTCTTCATCAATAAAGCACTCCTTGGTGGAATTTCAGGATAATTATTGGCTGCTTTATTCTTTCTAAGCACTGCTCAATCACAGGAGTCACACAGGCAGTGACAAACACATCCTTGAGGATGGAAGGAGCTTTATTTAAAGCAAGGATATGATTCACACTCCATTTTTATATTCCAAGTGCTTCAGAACATGGAAATACGTGGGGAACAAAGATCCTGCAGCCAGATTTCCTCGGAAGCAAAAGAAAAAGGGAAAAATACTGAAATTATTTAGATTTCAGGTTGAGATAGACCATAGGAAAGCCTGGCAGGTTCTTTGTGCCCTGAGGATGGACAGTCCGGCCATGGGAGTGCTCCTGAGGGATTCAGGGGTTCCTGGGAATGGGAACAGATCAGGGATTCAGGGAATCCTGGGAACAGCTCAGGGATTTGGGGTGTTCCTGAGAAAGGGGAACAGCTCAGGATTCAGGGATTCTTAGGAATAGCTATGGGGTTTGGGGGTGTTCCTGGGAATGGAAGTAGTTCAAGGATTCAGGGTGTTCCTGGGAACAGGTCAGGGATTTGGGGTGTTCCTGGGAATGGGAACAGCTCAGGGATTCAGGGAATTCCTAGGAACAACTCAGGGATTGAGGGTGTTCCTGAGAAAGGGGAACAATTCAGGTTTTCAGGGTGTTCCTGAGAATGGGAGCAGCTCAGGGATTCAGGGGTTCCTGGGAACAGCACAAAGATTTGGGGTGTTCCTGGGAAGGGGAATAGTTCAGGGATTTGGGGTGTCCCTGGGACTCAGGGGATCCCCGGGAACAGGAATAGCTCAGGGATTCTGGCTGTTCCCAGGACGGGGGACATCTCAGCTGTGGCCACATCCACCTCCTTTCCCAGTGTCCACAGCTGCAAATAAGCTCCTGCAGTCCTTCCTGCCCACTTGCACCATTTTTCAAAACCATATTAGGATCCATCTCATCCTTAAAAGCAATGCCAGGCAGGAATATTGGATCTGGGAGCTGCTGATGCTCAGAGCTCCAGGAGGTTCCTTCTGGGGCTGGATCTTGTGATTTGCTTCACTGAGACTCTGCCTTTGGAAAAGGGAAAGAGTCATGGATTCACAGAAGGGTTTGGGTGGGAAAGGAACTGAAATCCCATCCCATCCCCTCCTGCCATGGCAGGGACACCTCCCACTGTCCCAGGTGCTCCAGCCTGGCCTTGGGCACTGCCAGGGCTCCAGGGGCAGCCACAGCTGCTCTGGGCACCCTGGCACAGCCCAAACCTCTCTAACCAGGCCTTGCCAGGCTACAAACCCCCTGTGGCAAATGGCACTGGGGGCACCTGGAACCAGCCAGGAAATCATTCTTTCCTTTCCTTTCTCCATTTGCTGCAATGGGTTTTGGTGCTGGTTTCCATCCTTGGTTCAGGAATGTGAATGCCAGAGTGGTTTGGGTGGGAAGGGATCTTCAATGGCAGCTGATTGCAGCCCAGGGACACCTGCCACTGTGCCAGGTGCTGCCAGCCCCAATGTCCATCCTGGCCTGTCCCACTGCCACATCTCCATCGTGGGATCCCTTAGCCTGGAAAAGCTCATCCACTCCTTCCACAGCACCCCATGAAAACCCCACAACCCTGGGATGGGGAATTTCTGCCTCAGCCCCCTGGGGACAAGCTGCTTGTGCCTGGCACTGGAATTCCCTGCTGGAATGAGCACAAAGGGAAGGAAATGTTCTCTGTGCTGCATTCAGCCGCTCCCGCAGGACGTGGGGACTGGCACATCCCTGGAAGGACAGTGGGAATGAGTCAGGAGGAAAAGGGGAAGGAGGCGGCTCCTGAAAAGCCCTGGTTGTTATAGGGAGATGAAGAGGAGAAAAGAAGAGGGAAAAGGGAAAAAAATGCAGCTGTGGTGCTGTGGAGGGGATCTGCAGAGGAGGGGACGTGAGGGCAACTTGTGCTTCCCAAAGTGCTGCCTTCGGGGTGATCCCAAGGGCTCCCCACCTGCCTGGGCCCTACATGGGATCCCAAAGGTTCCCCATCTGCCCAGGCCCTATGTGTGATCCCAAGGGTTTCCCATTGGCTGTGTGATCCCCAGGGTTTCCATGTGATAAGAGTTTCCGTGTGATCCCAAGGATTTCCCACCTTTCTGGGCTCTACATGTGATCCCAAAGGTTTCCATATGATCCCAAAGGTTTCCGTGTGATCCCAAGGGTTTCCCATCTGCCCAGGCCCTACCTGTGATCCCAAGGATTCCCCACCCTGCCCAGGCCCTACATGCCGAGGGGAGGATGCTCCTGGCACAGGGATCTCCAGGATCAGGGATGAGTCCTTGCAAAGCTGGCACAATGATGTGTCCCAGGATTTTGCTGTTGGAGCTGTAGGATCCCTGCAATGGGAATAAAGCCACCCTACAGGCCCTGCACCCCATGGGAAGCACGGGGAGGGATTTTGGGAGGAGGGAAAGCAGAAAAAATCGGGAAATGGGATCCAGTGGGAAGAGGCAGAGATTTGTCAGGAAAAGATTTCCACTCCTCGCTCAGCCCTCGGGGATCTTCGGAGCTGGGGGGGTCGAGGGCTCCTTCCTGGAGCCAAATGTGGGAATCCTGGAGGACTTATGGCCCCGATCCAAGGGAAAGTGACAGTGGATGTGTGAGGGTGAGAACAGAACAGCTTTGAGGTGTGGGATAGAGAAACAGCCCCGAGAGCAGCCGGGCAGGGCCACCCCACAGCGGAGTGTCCCCCCCACACAGAGTGTCCCCCCATAGCAGAGTGTCCCCCCCATAGCAGAGTGTCCCCCCACAGCAGAGTGTCCCCCCACACAGAGTGTCTGCCCCACACAGGGTGTCCCCCCCACACAGAGTGTCCCCCCACAGCAGAGTGTCCCCCTACACAGAGTGTCCCCCCACAATGGAGAGTCCCCCCCATGGCAGAGTGTCCCCCCATGGCAGAGTGTCCCCCCACAGCAGAGTGTCCCCCCACACAGAGTGTCCCCCCACAGCAGAGTGTCCCCCCACACAGAGTGTCCCCCCATAGCTGAGTGTCCCCCCATGGCAGAGTGTCCCCCCACAATGGAGTGTCCCCCCCACACCAGAGTGTCCCCCCACAGCAGAGTGTCCCCCCACAGCAGAGTGTCCCCCCACAATGGAGTGTCCCCCCCATAGCAGAGTGTCCCCCCATGGCAGAGTATCCCTCCACACAGAGTGTCCCCCCACAGCGGAGTGTCCCCCCATGGCAGTGTCCCCCCATAGCAGAGTGTCCCCCCACAATGGAGTGTCCCCCCCATGGCAGAGTGTCCCAGACCAGGGTGGCCCCAGAGCCGTCAGGATTGTGGGATTGACCTATCGGGATTGTGGGATTGACACACCGGGCACCCCTGTGCTGAGGAGTTTTGGGGTGCCCTGTATGTCCCTGCTGTCCCAAACCATCCTACGGGATTGGGATATGGGACTGGAATATGGGATTGGGATTGGGATACGAGACTGGGATGCAGGATTGGGATAAGGGGTATGGGACTGGGATATGGAATTGGGATTGGGATTGGGATATGGGACTGGGATACAGGATTGGGATAAGGGACTGGGATACAGGATTGGGATTGGGATATGGGACTGGGATATGGGATTGGGATTGGGATTGGGATTGGGATTGGGATAAGGGACTGGGATACAGGATTGGGATATGGGATATGGGATATGGGATATGGAATTGGGATAAGGGACTGGGATACAGGATTGGGATTGGGATATGGGACTGGGATATGGGATTGGGATTGGGATTGGGATATGGGACTAGGATACAGGATTGGGATATGGGATGTGGGACTGGGATATGGGATTGGGATTGAGATTGGGATATGGGACTAGGATACAGGATTGGGATAAGGGACTGGGATACAAGATTGGGATTGGGATATGGGATATGGGACTGGGATGCAGGATTGGGATATGGGTTTGGGATATGGAATTGGGATACAGGATTTGGATATGGAATTGGGATATGGGACTGGGATACAGGATTGGGATATGGCACTGGGATAAGGGATTGGGATAAGGGACCGGGATATGGGATTGGGATAAGGGATTGGGATATGGGATTGGAATACAGGACTGGGATAGAGGATTGGGAGACAGGATTGGAATATGGGATTGGGATAAGGGACTGGGATATAGGATTGTGACACAGGATTGGGACACAGGACTGGGATATAGGATTGGGATACAGAATTGGGATATGGGATTGTGATTCAGGGTTGGGACTTGAGACCATGATCTGGGTTTCTCTGAGCACACATAGTCCAGTCTGGAAGGACGGACGAGGTCACTGCCAGAGTGACAGCGAGACTAGGAACAGCAGCAGGACATGGGAGTGACAGCGGGGTGGGGACAGCAGCAGGACATGGGAGTGACAGCGGCGTGGGGACAGCAGCAGGACACCGTGTCCCAGCAAGGACAGCCCCGCTGTCCCCAGCAGTGACCCCGGGGCCGTCGCTGCCCCCGCTGGGGACGCGCTGCACACACGAGCACAGCCCCCCCTGCTCCATTCCTCCTTTGTTACAGCCCTGTTCGGGGGCTTTCTCCCCAAAATCCCCGGGCAGGCTGCGGGGCCCGGGGCACGTTGGGGAGCGGAGCGGGGTGAGCTGGGGCTGCTGCTGCTGCTGCTGCTGCCTCGGGAGCTGCCGCAGACACAGATACAGCCTGTTCCCACTCCCAGCACAGATATTTATAGATACAGATGTTTCTCCAGCAGCAGGGTTCAAGCTGGAGGTTTTCAAATTTTTTTTTCTTTTTTTTTTTTTTTATTCTCCCTGTCTTCCCATCCCTCCTTTGCTCTTCAAAGCGGTGCTGAAGGTAGAGACAGCAGCTCCGGGAGCAGTGGGAGGGCTGAGCCGTCAATCCCAGCCGCAGGGAGCTGCAGGTGAAGGTTGAGGTGTCCCCTGTGCAGGGCCGGGGGCTCCTTCTCAGTGCCCCCAAATCACCCTCAGCATCAGGGCTGGGTTTGGGGATGGAGCTGCCTCCGGGTGCTGCAGCTGGAGCGCCCCAGGGAGCGATTCCAGCCCCCGAGGGATCCCCAGGGAGCGATTCCAGCCCCCGAGGGATCCAGGGAGCGATTCCAGCCCCGAGGGATCCCCAGGGAGCGATTCCAGCCCCTGAGGGATCCCCGGGGAGCGATTCCAGCCCCTGAGGGATCCCCAGGGAGCGATTCCAGCCCCCGAGGGATCCCCAGGGAGCGATTCCAGCCCCCGAGGGATCCAGGGAGCGATTCCAGCCCCGAGGGATCCCCAGGGAGCGATTCCAGCCCCTGAGGGATCCCCGGGGAGCGATTCCAGCCCCTGAGGGATCCCCAGGGAGCGATTCCAGCCCCTGAGGGATCCAGGGAGCGATTCCAGCCCCTGAGGGATCCCCGGGGAGCGATTCCAGCCCCTGAGGGATCCCCAGGGAGCGATTCCAGCCCCGAGGGATCCCCAGGGAGCCATTCCCGAGGGCAGGAGGGGCTGAGCGCGGGGCAGGGTCCCGGGGCACCCCCGGTGTCTCACAGGACCCACCCGCTCGGGGCAGGGGCTGCCGGATCCCACAGAGCAGGGATGTTTGGGGCTGAGTGGGGCAGGGCCCTTTGCTCCCCACTGTAGGGGTGTTGTCCACTCCAAGGGGCGGTCCCTGTGTCCCCTCCGTGGGGTCCCTGTATCCCCCCCCCCCCTTACCGGGTTTTGTCCCCTCCGACGGGTCCCAGTGTCCCCTCCAAGAGGTCCCCGTGTCCCCTACCCACTGCAGGGTTTTGTCCCCTCCGAGGGGCCCCAATGTCCCCTCTGAGGAGTCCCTGTGTCCCCTCCCCACTGCAGGAGGGTTGTCCCCACGAGGGATCCCAGTGTCCCCTCCCAGAGGTCCCTGCGTCCCCCACCCCTGCAGGGTTTTGTCCCCTCCCCTTGCAGGGTTTTGTCTCCTCCGAGGGGTCCCCGTGTCCACTCCCCACTGCAGGGAGGTTGTCCCCTCTAAGGGGTCCCAATGTCCCCTCCGAGGGGTCCCCGTGTCCCCTTCGCGGGGTCCCTGTGCCCCCTTCCCTCCTGCAGGATTTTGTCCCCTCTGAGAGGTCCCTCTGTCCCCTCTCCCTGCAGGGTTTTGCCCCCTCCGAGGGGTCTCCGTGTCCCCTCCACCCTGCAGGGGGGTTGCCCCCTCCAAGGGGTCCCAATGTCCCCTCTGAGACGTACCCGTGTCCCCTACCCGCTTCAGGGTTTTGTCCCCTCCGAGAAGTCCCTGTGTCCCCCCACCCCTGCAGGGTTTTGCCCCCTCCCTCTGCAGGATTCTGTCCCCTCCAAGTGTCCCTGTGTCCCCTTCGCGAGGTCCCTCTGTCCCCTCCCCGCTTCAGGGTTTCGTGCCCTCCGTGGGGTCCCTGTGTCCCTTCCCCCTGCAGGGTTTTGCCCCCTTCCCTGCGGGGTTTTGTCCCCTCCAAGTGTCCCCGTGTCCCCTTCCCATTCAGGGTTTTGTCCCCTCAGAGGGTCCCTGTGTCCACATTCCCCCTGAAGGATTTTGTCCCCTCCCCGTTGTCCCCTCCCCGGGCAGGCTCAGCCCCATCATCACCCCCAGGAGCCCCCCCGGCTTCCTCCTCCCCTCAAACCCCTCCGGGCAGGGATTTTCCAGCCCATCCCACCCGTGCTTCCAACCCCAGCACCCGCAGCGCCTTCAAGGAACATTTTGGGAATGAGAAAAGCCCCTGGAAATAAATCCCCCCAGCCCAGGGGAGCAGCGCTCTCTTTGGGGGCTGGGCAATGGCTCTGCTCCACAATTAATTAATTATCCATGCCCTGGGCTCCGTCTGGGAGGCATTAAGGGCTCCAGATGCGGATGGCGGAGCTCTGCGTGGCTCTGTAAACATGCTGCAAGTCCAATTTGGGTTTCCTCGGGTGCCTCATTTCAATGAATTATGTAAACGCTTTCCCCTCCTCTTTTGAGCGGGAGCCAGTCCGGCTGCTGCCCGATGTGTTAATCCCAGGAACGAAATAAAAAACAACGGAGGCCGTGCATTAAAGGGAATAAAAGATGCTGGGGAGCCCCTGGAAGCACCGGGATGGCCGGGGCCAGGGTGGCACCGCTGTCCCCAGACCTGGGTGGCACTGAGGGTCCTCCCTTCTCATGGTCCCGAAAGATTGGTGACCCCGGGAGGGTCCTGTGCCCAACCCTGGGGTTAAATGCCGTTTAATTTGGGAACCCCGTGGTCACAGCCACCTTCTGTGAGCGCTGCTTGGCTTTTCCTGGGCTCCCCAAAGTCACCCCGAACCTCCCATCCATCCCTCTGGGGTGGCCCCCAGGGAGAGTAATTTGAGCAATTAAAGCAATCAAAGCCACCTGGGGAGGTAATGGGGTTGTCCCCACTCTGATCCCACCCCAGGCTGGAGCTGTGGCTGTGGCAGGGACAGGCAGGGAGGGGACCCAGCCCAGGGTGGCGTTTTCTGCTGAGCTGGAGGTGGCAGATGTTCGCTGATGAATTATTCACCCGGAAAATTATCATGGAAATAGAAGGGGTTGGGTTGGAAGGGATCTTAAAGCTCAGCCAGTTTTATTCCTTGCCATGGCAGGGGCACCTCCCCAGCGCTCCAAACACCATCCAGCCTGGCCTTGGGCACTGCCAGGGGCAGCCCCAGCTGCTCTGGGCACCCTGGCACAGCCCAAACCTCTCTAACCAGGCCTTGCCAGGCTACAAACCCCCTGTGGCAAATGGCACTGGGGGCACCTGGAACCAGCCAGGCAATCATTCTTTCCTTTCCTTTCTCCATTTGCTGCAATGGGTTTTGGTGCTGGTTTCCATCCTTGGTTCAGGAATGTGAATGCCAGAGTGGTTTGGGTGGGAAGGGATCTTCAATGGCAGCTGATTGCAGCCCAGGGACACCTGCCACTGTGCCAGGTGCTGCCAGCCCAATGTCCAGCCTGGCCTTGGGCACTGCCAGGGCTCCAGGGGCAGCCACAGCTGCTCTGGCAATTCCAGCCCAGCCCCTGCCCACCCTGCCAGGGAACAATTCCCAATTGCCAAGATCCCATCCAGCCCTGCCCTCTGGCACTGGCAGCCATTCCCTGCCTCCTGTCCCTCCATCCTTGTCCCCAGTCCCTCTGCAGCTCTCCTGGAGCCCCTTCAGGCCCTGCAAGGGCTCTGAGCTCTGCCTGGAGCCTTCTCCTCTCCAGGGCAGCACCCCAGAAATGCAGCTGCTGCTGCTTGTGGGAATTTTCCCCTTTGGAGGTGACATCACCAGATAAAGGAAGTAGGAAGATTTTAGTCCCTCATGGCTCTGTGCCTGCTCCCCTGTCCCAGATCTCTCGTGGTTCCTCCCTTTTCCATCAGCCCCGTGATGCCCAGCCCTGGCTGAGGAACCCCAGGGGCAGTTCTAGGTGCCACCTCCAGGGGACATGGGACATCCCTGCAGCCTCTGCCTGGCAGGCTGAGCTCAGGGTGGTGCCCAGGGAGCTGCTTCCCTCCCTCCTCCCCCTGCAGAACACAGCGTGTCTGGGCTCAGGCATGGATAGTAATTGCTGAGAGGCAAATGCAGAACAGCCACAGCCCTGTGGGGATTTCAGAACATTCCCAGAGAGGGAAATGGGGCTCAGACTGTGTGACCGTGTTCGCAGGGGTTTTTGGATGAGGGAAGAGACGAGGATCTGACTCCATGTTTCAGAAGGCTGATTTATTATTTTATGAGATATATTACATTAAAACTATACTAAAAGAATAGAAGAAGGGATTTCGTCAGAAGGCTGGCTAAGAATAGAATAAGAATCATAATAAAGGTTTGTGTCTCGGCTCTCTGTCTGAGCTCACTGTGATTGGCCATTAATTAGAAACAACCAACATAGACCAATCACAGATGCACCTGTTGCATTTCACAGCAGCAGATAATCAATGTTTGCATTTTGTTCCTGAGGCCACTCAGCTTCTCAGGAGAAAAAATCCTAAGGAAAGGATTTTTCATAAAAGATGTCTGTGACAAGACTGTCCATGAGTCCCACTCACATCAGGCTTAGTTCTGGGGGATTTTGTGCCATCAATCCATCTTTTTTCTCTTCTCTTTCCTTTTTTTTTTTTTTTTTTTTTTTTTTTTTTTTTAAGATATTTTTATTTAACATATTCCCAAAATGCAGCCAGGAAGGCAAAAGCAGCCAGGCCTCCCCATGGCTGGAGCTCCTGGGGCAGATAAATCCAGAGGGATGGCTCCGATGGCAGCAGAACAACCTGCCCTGCTGGAATCCCAAACCCAGGGAAGGCACAGGCAGCACAGCCAGGGTCACCCCAGTGCCCTGCCTTGATTTCCTGGCTTGTTTTGGGGCACACAGAGCCTGGCATTGGGGTGGAACTGCCAGGGGCTTTCCTGAAGAAAACAGAGCAAAGAACATTGACTGTTCTCCTGGAAAGAAATTGTGGAGGAAGGCATGATGGGGAAATAAATCTGGCAATCCCGTCCTTGCCAGAACCTTCCATGCAGGGACACAGGGGTGTAGGGTGAAGGGTGCAGGGTGCAAGGTGCAGAGGGTAGGGTGTGGGGTGAGGGTTACAGGGAGCAGGATGGCATCACTGTATGCAGACTGGGAGTCCCTGGATGCTGGATGGGGTCACTTGGTGTAGGATGGGGCTGCTGGGTGAAGGCTGGGGTCCCTGGGAGCAGACTGAGGGTCCCTGGGTGCAGGATGGTATCACTGGGGCCTGGATGGGATCCCTGGGTGCCAGATGGGGTCCCTGCATGCAGAATGGGGTCCCTGGTTGTAGGATGGAGTTACTGGGTGCAGGATGAGGTCCCTGGGTGCATGATGGGATCACAGGGAGCAGGATGGGGTCCCTGGGTGCTGGATGGGGTCCCTGGTTGTAGGATGGAGTCACTGGGTGCAGGATGGGGTCCCAGGGTGCCATATGGGGTTCACTGGGTGCACACTGAGAGTCCTTGGGTGCAGCATGGGATCACAGGGAGCAGGATGGAGTCACTGGGTTGCGGATGGAGTCACAGGGAGCAGAATGGGGTCCCTGGTTGTAGTATGGAGTCACAGGGAGCAGGATGGGGTCCCTGGTTGTAGTATGGAGTCACAGGGAGCAGGATGGGGTCCCTGGTTGTAGGATGGAGTCACAGGGAGCAGAATGGGGTCCCTGGTTGTAGGATGGAGTCACAGGGAGCAGAATGGGGTCCCTGGTTGTAGGATGGAGTCACAGGGAGCAGGATGGGGTCCCTGGTTGTAGGATGGAGTCACAGGGAGCAGGATGGAGTCACTGGGTTGCGGATGGGATCACAGGGAGCAGAATGGGGTCCCTGGTTGTAGGATGGAGTCACAGGGAGCAGGATGGAGTCACAGGGAGCAGAATGGGGTCACTGGTTGTAGGATGGAGTCACAGGGAGCAGGATGGGATCCCTGGGTGTCGGACCGGTGCCGGCTCGGTGCCGCAGTCGCTCCGCGGGCTCGCAGCGCCATCGCGCGGCTGGAGCCGCCCCGCTCGGGAACGGGAACGGGATGGGAATGGGAACAGGAATGGGATTGGAAATCAGAATGGGATTGGGGCGCAGCAGGACGGGCGGCACAGCCGGGGTCCCAGGGCTGCTTTGCGCGGTGGGCAGCGGGCACTGCCCGGCCCCGCGGCTCCCAGGGCAGCTCCCACCTGCGCCAGTGCCCGCTCCTGCTGCCAGGGGCCGCCCCTGCTCTGTGCCCCAGCACCGTGAGTGCCCCGCACGGAGCTCACCCCATCCCTGTGCCCATCCCCGGGCATGGTCTGCACACCGTGCTGTGCACCCCCCTTTGCTCACCACCACCCCGGCTCTGGGGGTGTCACAGGCTGGCAGTGGGATTCAGAGTTTCCATGCCCCAAAGCAATGCCAGCCCTGCCAGCTGTGCCCCCACCCTTTTAGTTTTAGTTTCAGTTTAAAACATCCCACTCCCTCCTCCTCCCGGGCACCCACCCACCAGGAAAGACTCCAAACGGCCAAATCCAAATAAACTGTGTTTATTCCAAACGAGACTTTACTAACGAGGCAAAGAGCTGGGGCCAGGCCTGTGGGACCCTGTCCTGTGCCCCACAGAGGACAGGGAGCTGTGACACTGAGCTGTGTCCCACAGAGGACAGAGAGCTGTGACACTGAGCTGTGTCCCACAGAGGACAGGGAGCTGTGACACTGAGCTGTGCCCTGCATGGACAGGGAGCTGTGACACTGAGCTGTGCCCAGGGAGCTGTGACACTGAGCTGTGCCCTGCAGAGGACAGGGAGCTGGGGCCACCACCAAGGCTGGCACACAGCAGGACCTGGCACACAGCAGGGCCTCTGCCCCAGCCACAAGTCTCCGGATTTGTTTCCCTCTTTGGGGACACAACACTGGCCAGGGCCTGGGTCCTGGGACCCCGCCAGACCCCAGAGACCCCAAAAGGCACCAACAGGGACCCATCCCTGCAGCTGGGGAGAACCAAACCCTCCCAAGACAAGGCAGTGGTGTCTGCTGGGCAGAGAGGGTCTGGAGGCACTGCCCAAGGCACTACACAAACACAGAGATGCTGAGAGCTTTAAAACCACCCTCAGGTCTCTCCCAGCCCTTAATTTTCTCTGCTTGGCACTTCATCCCTTTCAAATTAAAACTAAAGAGCTGCAAGAAGGCACAACACAGCACAGCAGCTCTGCGTGCAGAGCAGAGGCTGAGGCAGAGCTGGGGCTGTCCCCAGCCTCGAGGGACAGAGCCACGGGGGCAGCAGCACGGCCAGGGCCACCTCAGCTGAAGTCCCGGTCCGGCAGCAGCAGCGGAGCCACCAAGGTCCAGAGGTAGAGCAGGAGCCCGGCCCAGCTGGAGGAGATCTTCACCCACACGGCTGTCCAGGGGCTGCTCAGCTCCTGCAGGCTCTTGTCCGGCCTGGAACAGCCACGGGAGGTGGCACCCATCACTGTGACACCCTGACGGTGCCACGGAGGGACGGGGGCCCCGAGGGAACACCGAGAGGAACACTGATGTGCCCCGTGGCTGCTGCCACCCCAGAGTGTGACCCCAACACTGCAGTCAACCCTGGATGTGGTCCCAACACCGGAGCCACCCCTGGGTGTGACACCAATGCTGCAGCCACCCCAAGTGACCCCACTTCTCTGCCACCCCTGGGTGTGACCCCACTTCTGCAGCCACCTCACAGTGTGACCCCATTGATGCAGCCACCCCAGGACTCTGACCCCACTGCTTCAGCCATCCCGGGGTGTGATCCCACCACTGTGGCCACCCTGGGCTGTGACCACACCACAGCAGCCTCAGCCTCGGCCCCTGCTCCCCCTCCCAAGGGATCCCGGGCTGCAGCAGAGGACATCGGCAGGCCCAGGCACAACCCTAACAATAATTAACGCCAATAAGGGAGCAGGTTCCTCACACACCTCAGCAGTGCCCAGCACACGGGCACAGCACCCGCGAGGAGGGCACCCGCAGGAACGGGAACAGCCCCGGGTGCCCACGGGCGCTCTCACCTGTACCAGTTGGTGAGGGTCATCATGATGTAGAGGGCGGCGAGCAGCAGGCACAGGTGGAAGAAGGTGTAGTTGTAGGAGACTCCGTCCTGCTCGTTGTCGTAGGCGCGGTGCACTCCGCCCTCCTCCGCCCCGCCCGGCCCGGCCCCGGCCCCGGCCCCGCTCTCCTCCGTCAGCATCAGCTTGTTCACCTGCGGGTGGTCCGAGGAGCGCAGGCTGCGGGCACAGCGGCAGCGGGGTCAGCACCACCGCCCCCACGGCAGGGCTGCTGTCCCCGGGGCACTTTGGGGGGTGGAGGTGATAGTATAGTAAAAATGTTTTAAAATTATAAAATTCGGGCAATTAGAAAGAAGCTAGACTTTGTGGGGCCCTGGAAAAATGTTAAAAATGGAACTCTGAAAATGTTAGGCTTTAGTGTTTGCCAGATCGTGTGAAATTGCAGCTGTGTAAGCAGTATATGATAAATTATATAATTGTTAGATGTGATGATTGTTTAGTAATTAAATATAATTATTGCTTAATCATAAGAAAAATCATGAGAAACTATGTTAGAAGTTTGAGGGGGACCACGAGGAGCCCATGCTTGGATGAAATCTACGTATACAATAGAACAATATAAGTTTAATAATTAACACGAAAGTTATATAACGATAGAACATAAAAACATGTTCATCCCAAACCCATATCAGAGTCAGATTTGGGTTTGTACCCCTGACACCCAGAGCTCCTCAATAAAAGCACCTGGATGTAATCATTCTCGTGATTATGTGTTTCTGAATGCTAACAGGCTGTGGGGAAACCATAAAAACTCTGCCTGTGCCCTTCAGCAGCTCTGCAACTCTCCTGGAGCCCCTTTGGGTGTGCTACAGTTTGGGGTAGGTTGTGGGGAACCCCAAAATCTCTGTCACCCTGGTCCAAAGCCTGTCACAGATGTCTTTTATTGGTCTCATGTGGTTGTTTCTAATTAATGGCCAATCACAGTCAGCTGGCTCAGACAGAGAGCCCAAGCCACAAACCTTTGTTATCATTCTTTCCTTTTCTATTCTTAGCCAGTCTTCTGATAAAATCCTTTCTTCTATTCTTTTAGTATAGTTTTAATGTAATATATATCATAAAATAATAAATCAGCCTTCTGAAACATGGAGTCAGATCCTCATCTCTTCCCTCACCCAAGAACCCCTGTGAACACCGTCACAAAAGCCCCTCTCCAGCTCTCTCAGAACCCCTTTGGGCACTGAAG
The DNA here is from genome assembly GCF_035770615.1 of Melospiza melodia melodia. Lineage (NCBI taxonomy): Eukaryota > Metazoa > Chordata > Aves > Passeriformes > Passerellidae > Melospiza > Melospiza melodia. The sequence continues at coordinate 4,717,225 of NC_086220.1, read as the reverse complement.
GCTAAGTGGAACCATGTCCAGATCAACAAAGAGAATGAAGAGGGAGGTTTTGCCCCTGGGTAGAACAACCCCAGCCTCCAGTGTGGAATGGGGTCACTCAGCTGGAAAAGAGCTCCAGGAAAGGCCCTGGGGGTGCTGCTGGGCACTGGGGGAACAGGAGGCAACAAATGTGAATGGCTGCAGAGGGTGAGAGTGTCCTGGGCTGTACAAGCAAAGCTCTGCCTGCAGGTTGAGGGAGGGCATCCAGTGATCTGCTCTGATAAGGCCACCCCATGGCAGGGGCTCTGTTCTTGGGGCCATCCCCAGGACAGGCAGAGCAATTTGGGGCTGTGGGGAAACCCTAAAGCTGTGACTATGGTCAGGCCTGTGACCCTGAGGACAGGGATGGCTGGACAAAGAGCCTTGGTGACAGAAGCCCTGGTCCAAGGTGTGACCTCGCCCTAGTGGCCCTTCCCACAGCTCTGTGCTCATGGCTGGGCTCAGGGCTGGGGCTGTTTGTGGGGCAGGGGGATGTGAGGGGCAGCAAGGACAAAAGCCATCAACCTGCAGCCCCTGCCAGCCTCACCAGGGAGGCCGATGGAGAAGCAAAGTGCAGCCCCTGCCAGGAAAGTTCCTCCTGTGGGGCCTCCAGAGGCGCTGCCCAGCCCAGGGCACAAAGGCCTGGGTGCCTGTGGCCCTGCCAGCCCTGCCCAGCCCTTGGCCATCTGTCCTGCAGGCTGTGCCCCCTGTGGCTGCACACAAGGACACAAACCAAGTGCTCACCTGATGAAGAGAGTGCAGAGGATGAAGATCACCAGCCCCACGATGCTCGGGGCATCCCACCAGGTTGTCAGGGGCTCGGTGGCCGTGGCTGAGCCAGTGCTGTTCCTCAGCAGCAGCGTGGGGTTACAGCGCTGGCCTGGGGGGACACAGAGGGACAGACCCCAGTGCAGGGGGTGCTCCTGCCCCAACCAGCCCTCCCCAAAGCCCAGGCGGGTCTGGCTTACTCGGCACATTGGCCAGGGCGGCCCAGGTGACATAGATGGTGTAGAGGGTGATGAGGGATGCCTGCAGCAGCCCCGAGTGTGGCTGAGCCTCCTGCAAACACAACAGTGGGTGCTGGGGGTGCTCCTGTACCCCAGGGTGACATAGCCCCATTCCCCTGGGTGCCCCCCACTGCCTCACCTGGATCTTGGGGAGGATGGACACAACTGAGACGATGAGGCAGAGGATGAGGTTGATGCTGATGAAGGCCTTGCCCTCTGTGCAGCCCTCAGGCTTGGTGTAGTAGACGTAGAGCAGCACAATGGCTGTGATGGAGGCGGCGTAGAAGATAAAGGTGACGGTGCAGAGGGCTGGGGGAGGACACCAAAGAGATTGGAGCAGTGTCACAGACATATTTTATAAAAAATCCTTTCCTTAGGATTTTTCCTCCTGAGAAGCTGGGAGGCCTCAGGAACAAAATGTAAACAATGATTATCTGCTGCTGTGGAATGCAACAGGTGCATCTGGGATTGGCCCTTGTTGGTTGTTCCTAATTAATGGCCAATCACAGTCAGCTGGCTTGGACTCTCTGTCCAAGCCGCAAACCTTTGTTATCATTCTTTCTTATTCTATTCTTAGCCAGCCTTCTGATGAAACCCTTTCTTCTATTCTTTTAGTATAGTTTTAACATAATATATATCATAAAATAAAAAATCAGCCTTCTGAAACGTGGAGTCAGATCCTCATCTCTTCCCTCATCCTAAAATCCCTGCGAACGCGGTCACAGAGAAGAGCCCCCCAGCCCTGGCCAGCTCAGCCTGACCCAGCCCTGGGATGAGCTGAGCCCCAGACCCACGGGTGCCCAGCAGACCCACGGGTGCCCAGCAGACCCACCTGCGTACCAGCCCTTGGCGCTGCCCTCCTCCGCGTTGTGCAGCCACCGCTGGCTCCAGGAGTGCGCCAGGTCGATGAGCAGCACCAGCTGGATGAGGATGAACAGGAAGGAGCCGACCACACCGAAGTAAAACCAGACTTGAGGGGAGGAGAAAAACCACGGAAGAAGGTTTTGAATTAAGACCTTGGAATCGACAAGAGTTTTTCGAGCAATGGCTTGTAACTATTGTCAGGCGTAATTTATGCCCTTTCAACTCACTGGACTTTCACAGCATTAAATTGCTGTGTTGTAATATAGCAATGCTTAGTGCAAGCAAGAAAATGCTTTAAGCAGGTAATAAGCAGAAATATTATAGTAAAGCTACAAAATGCAAGTAATAAACAACACAATTATGAACGTTTCTTTTTAGGTGAACAGAGAGGGGGAATTGTGGGAATCCACAAAATTAGGAGGGTTTTGGGAAAGCTGCAAAAGGCAGGCCTCCGAGACAGAAGAACTGTGATTAGAGCTAAACAGCAGCCATGAGATAGGTTAGCAGAAAATTATTTAAACTGTAGAAAAGCAAGGACAAATAGAACAATGATCTGTGTATTAATGCTTGTCTAGAATAACTCTCTAAGCTACAGAAAAGTTTATCCAGCAAGATATTAGGAAGGTTGAAGCTTAATAATGGAGCTCTGTGCATTGCTTTAAGGCTTACAAGCAGGTATTGTATTTGAAAAAAGCAAGCATTGTTTTAACCAAAGGTACCTGTGCTTATAGTGGTTGGATAGAACTACTGTCAATGTGCTTTTGCTTTGTGTGATTGGTCAAAAAACTTATAAAGTAAGTTGTAACATTAAATTCTTGGTCTGCTGCCTGAGATTTGAGCTGCTGGCATCTTCCCATTGTCATAATCATATAATGAGACTGATGCTGGAAAATAAAACAGCTCAAAGCATGTTCCACAGCAGCCCCATCCTGTTCATGATTTGTACAGAGCCCCCAGCCAGCGTCAGTGCCCAGCAGGGCACGGGCAACTCCTCACCTGAGGTGAAGGTGCCGTCAGGGATGTAGAAGGCGCCCACCGTGATCCCCACCAGCACCAGGAACTTGAAGAACCAGAAGCTGTGGGAGAAGAGAGGAGGCACAGTGTGCATGTGGCAGGGACAGGGATGGGGGTCCTGCCTGTCCCCACCCCAGGCTGTTGGACAGAGGTGGAAATAGGATGGGGGTGGAGAGGGTTGCTAGGGTTAGGAGTATGAACGTGTTTAGGACTAGTGAGAGGTCCATTACTTTCACCTGGATTTGCACCAAGATGAGTGGCTCCTAAGACCATTGGATCACTATTATCCTTTGAAAGTAAGGAGATTGAGGTTTTATACTTGTTCCAGACTTCAATGCAAGATGTTTTCTATTACCATCTGTATGGCAGATTATATTTTGTCAAGTAGGCAGTTTGCCTTATCTCTCTCTATGAGTGACCACATTCACACCACCCTTGGAGGGGACACCTGCTGATAACAGCTATTGAATGTCCCTGCATGGCTGATAAGAACTACAGCATCCCATTGGGAGATGGGAGCCCAGAGGGAGGAGCCAAGCATTCCTACCCGGATAGAATCTGGAGATTCTGGAACACCAGCACGGCTTCTGCACTGGATTGCCCAGAGGAACAGCAGCTGCCTCTGCCCCTGGATCTTCAGAGGCAGAGACTGCACCTTTCTCCAGGATCCCTGCTCCAGCAGAACCAGCCCTGACACTGCAGGAGAGCTGAGCCACAATTCCAATGGCACTGCTGCCAACAGCCTGACCCACAGGGTGTCAGGTTGGGTTCTGACTCTGGCACTGTTGTTCTACTGTACTGCATTGTTTATTTTATCCTTTTTTTTTTCTTCCCTATTAAAGAACTGTTATTCCTGCTCCCATATTTTTTTTGCCTGAGAGCCCCTTAATTTAAAATTTATAGCAATTTGGAGGGGTGGGGAGGGTTTACATTCTCCATTTCAGGGGAGGCTCCTGCCTTCCTCAGCAGACTCCTGTCTTTCCAAACCAAGACAATACTCAGACCCAAGAGTTACCCTTTGGTGTCCTCCCACACTCACCCGTTCTGCAGGGCAGCCCGTGGGTCCTTGCTGCTCCTCACGCACACCATGAGCACAGCAAAGAGGCAGAAGAAGGCGGCCATGGCGAAGCCCATGCGATACACGGCCTTGTGGCCCAGGAAGCTGCTGCAGTCCACCTTGGTCTGCACCCCCAGCACTGAGCCACTGCCTTCACAGAAACCAGGGAGCTGAAACAGGGATGGGAGTGTCAGCATCACCTCAGCACATCCTATGGGGAGTGATGGTTGTGGGAAGGTCTGGATGGAGATCCACTGCTTGGATTGGTGAAGCAGCCTCAGCTATGGCTGCCCCTGGACCTCTGGAACTGTCCCAGGCCTGGTTGGACAGTGTAGCCACATTTCTCTTCACAGAGAAAAGCAAGGCACAATTCTTCCCAAGAATATTTCTGGGTTTCACATTCTCTGAACCTCAGAGAAAGGAAAAACAATTCTTATCTCATTGATTGCTCCTGTGTTGTACACAAGTGGAATGAATTGTGGAAGATTGTTTACCTGAAGGGAATTGGTGATTGGATTCTGGTGTGAGTGTTGTGATTCACTGAGCCATTGGTTCCAGGTGTGTGTGTGGGGACTGTCACTGACAGTCATGAGATTCTGTGCAGTGGAGTTGAGTTGGGTGCTTGACAGATTCAGTTTAGCTGTATGCAATGTAATATAGATGCAATATAATATAGAATAATATAGTATAATAAAGTAATTAATTAGCCTTCTGATAAGATGGAGTCCTCCTCATCATTTCTCCCTTCATCAGGGCCAAAAACATCTACAATAGGACAGGGCTTGGAGCAGCCTGGGACGGTGGAAGGTGTCCCTGCCCACGGCAGGGGATGAAAGGTTTAAGGTTCCTTTCAACCCAAACCATTCTGTGATTCCACACTCATCACGAGCCCTGGTGCCACCAAGGATGGGTCAGACCATGACTGCTCCAATGCCACAGATAAAGCCACCCAGCTGGTCAGTGGAAAGCTGGCATGAACCAGCTCTTCCCTACAGCCCAGCTCAGCTGGCAGAGCTCTGCTCCTCCACCTGAAGTCCCTCCTCCCTGATGTGCACCCGTTGAACCCCAAAACAAATGTTGAACCTCAACGTTCATCAGTTGAACCCCAAAAAATGGGATGTAGGAAACTTTCCTGGGAGACATCTGAGAAAACTAAAAATTGCATGAAATGATCCCACTGTGTTTCCCCTTGATGGAAAACTAGGGCTGATAATGGCTGCTCCCAGTGAGATACTCAAAAAAAAAAAACAAGGAACAAAAGCACATCATGACCCAAAAATTCCCTTTTTTGGTTCAGCCTCAAGTCCCCATCACAAGCTGGGTCGTTTCTTCCCAGGAGTTCCTGACCTCCAGGAGTTCTTTACCTTGTGCAACTCCTTCTCCACGCCCGGGATTATCATGATGATGGACACGAGGGTGCCAAGGAAGAGGAAGAAGGTGAAGAGGAGGCGGGAGATGGTGGAGTTCTTGGCCGAGGGGCAGCAGCCACAGAGCAGGCACGGGGCAGAGCCACAGAGACATGACACCTGCAAGGAGAACAGTGTTGAGGGGCAGAAACTGGCCCCAAAATCAGTTTGATCCTTAAGGAGATCAGCCTGGGAATCCACACTGCTGCCTAGAGCTACTCACACCACAGCCCACAGGACCTCATGGAAATGGCACTAAATTCACCAAAAATGTTGCTGAAAACTGAAAGAACTGCAGGAACTACCAGCATGGAAAATGACACCCAGAGTCTGGCGACACCCTCATGTTTTTTGCTCCATCAAGGACCTGGTCAAAGCAAGCCCTGCCCTGCCTCCTTTTTGTACAAAAATGAGGTTTTCAACACAATTTCAGGCTGCCCTTTCAGTGCAATCCAGGATGGGAAGATATTGGTATCAGCACCATGGGGGAAGCAACTCATCCTGCCATCCTTCCCCTCTGCAAAGGCCACTTGACAGGTGGGGAAACTGAGGCACAGCAGCCCCAAGAGTCCCCTGGCACCCCAAATCCAGCACGGGCAGTGCTGCCAGGTGCACCCATTCCAGACACTCCCATTGCTGTGCCAGAGCAGGGAAATGCTGGTTGAGGACACCCAAAACATTGGTGGGAGTTTCCTGCGCAGGGACAGTGCAGGATAAACCTTGTTCCCTTGGAACAGCTCCTCTTCTCCTGGACTTCAGCACAGCAGGCAGGGGAAGGGCTCTGCTCTCTCCTCTGCTGAGGGATGTGCATGAGTTGTGTGTTTATTATTTGTGCTTCCAAATCAGGGCCTGTGCTCAGTGTTAATTAAAGACCGGTATTGACTCAAATATACGTTTCTCATTGTTGGAATCAGCGTAAAAAAATGGACATGGCAGAAAACAAAACCAGGTGTGGAGCTGCTCTGCGTGGCTCCCTCAGCACAAGTGACCACTTTGATGCCCCCAAATCACCAAAGGTGGCTTTGAATATTTTTTAAGCATAAGTACACCATTATTTGAGAAAAATCTACTCCTTCCTGACTTATTTCTCTTATCCCATGCCAGCCCCACATCCCTGCCCCGTGAACAGCTGTGTTGAGCTGATGGCACCCACAGGAGCTGGGGTGGGTGAGAGACCCAAGGGATCCCATGGAAATTCTCATCCTGCCTCTCGAGGAGCTGCTTAGAGGCATCACAACACGTTTTCAACTTGGAAGCATGAGAAAATGGCTTTCAATTACAGATTGCTTCATTTCAGCCTCATTAAATGCAGCACGTGCACCAGAGTGCATTAAAATGCACCAGCGTTACTGTATTTCCCTTCCAATTAAAAAAAATGCAGAGCAACAACAAAAATCCCTTTAAACGCAGAATTCCTGCATCATCTGATGCAGCAAAGCCCCTCAGTGCTCCATCCACACCTCCAGCTCCTCCTCCTTCAGTGCCAACTGAAACAAAAAGCACCAGTCCAAAAATCAGCAGATCTGGACAGGAAAATCAGGAGGTTTGGTGTTGTTTAGGAAGGTGTGGATTTGGGGGTTCAGACCATCCCATCCCATTCCCATGGCAGGGACACCTGCCACTGTGCCAGGTGCTGCCAGCCCCAATGCCCAGCCTGGCCTTGGGCACTGCCAGGGCTCCAGGGGCAGCCACAGCTGCTCTGGGCACCCTGGCACAGCCCAAACCTCTCTAACCAGGCCTTGCCAGGCTACAAACCCCCTGTGGCAAATGGCACTGGGGGCACCTGGAACCAGCCAGGAAATCATTCTTTCCTTTCCTTTCTCCATTTGCTGCAATGGGTTTTGGTGCTGGTTTCCATCCTTGGTTCAGGAATGTGAATGCCAGAGTGGTTTGGGTGGGAAGGGATCTTCAATGGCAGCTGATTGCAGCCCAGGGACACCTGCCACTGTGCCAGGTGCTGCCAGCCCCAATGCCCAGCCTGGCCTTGGGCACTGCCAGGGCTCCAGGGGCAGCCACAGCTGCTCTGGCAATTCCAGCCCAGCCCCTGCCCACCCTGCCAGGGAACAATTCCCAATTGCCAAGATCCCATCCAGCCCTGCCCTCTGGCACTGGCAGCCATTCCCTGCCTCCTGTCCCTCCATCCTTGTCCCCAGTCCCTCTGCAGCTCTCCTGGAGCCCCTTCAGGCCCTGCAAGGGCTCTGAGCTCTGCCTGGAGCCTTCTCCTCTCCAGGGCAGCACCCCCAGCTCTCCCAGCCTGGCTCCTGAGGGGCTCCAGCCCTGCAGCAGCTCCGTGGGCTCCTCTGGGCTCCCTCCAACAAGCGCAAGGTTTTTGGGAGCCCGCAGCATCCCTGGATGTTTGTTTTGCAGGATGACTCTCACACATCAAACTCCCTGTCTGTATCTCAGGTTTCATAGCTCTTGCAGCCGCTGAGGTAATGGGATACAGCATCTCCATCCCACTGCTCTGCTCCGTCACACGGGAATCCTCTGGATTCCTTTTGGGATCACTCCCTCAAAGCTCCTTCCCAGTGAAGCTGAGGAACCCTTTGTGCCCCACACTGACCCCTCCAGCTGCCCTGGCACTACTGATTCCAGTGTTTTTCTTTAAAAAACAATGGTTAACAGCACGGAACACACTCCCGGCAGTGCTGGGCACTCTGATTCTCCTTCCAAAGATTTTTAAAGCTGCCCCAAAATGCGAACACGGTGAAGGGACAAAGAGCAGAATGGAAAAAGCCAACGAGGGAAGTGGTTGCAGCAGCAGGAGAGAAGGGGGTTAATGAGGAAGTGTCGGTTTCAGCTGCTGGTGGATGATTAAACTCTCCGGTTTCACTGCTGACTTCCCCCTTGAGTGCAGCTCACCTCAGGCACGTCAGGGCTGCTCCCATCCCTCCTGCCCAGAGTGGGAGAGTGTGGGACAAGTGTGGGACACCATGCAGTAACAGCACCCCAAAAATACTGAGACAGCAGCAGCAACAGCACCCCAAATACACCCATACAGCAACAGCACCCCAAAAACAGCACCCAAAATTCACCTGTACAAAAACAGCACCCCAAAACCAGCACCCTAAATACAGAGATAGCACCCCAAATACACCCATACAGCAACAGCACCCCAAAAACAGCACCCCACAAACACTGAGACAGCAACAGCATCCCAAAACCACCCATACAGCAACAGCACCCCAAAAACAGCACCCCAAAAACACTGAGACAGCAACAGCATCCCAAAACCACCCATACAGCAACAGCATCCCAAAAACAGCACCCCAAATACACCCATACAGCAACAGCACCCCAAAACAGCACCCTCAAATACACTGAGACAGCAACAGCGCCCCAAATACACCCAAAAACAGCACCCCAAATACACCCATACAGCAATAGCACCCCAAAAACAGTGTCCCAACAATTGCACCCCAATAACAGCACCCAAACTCTACCAGCCCAACTACACCAACACCAGCCCAACACAACTGATCAAACTACACGAGTCCAACACCACCATCCCAAAAATATCATCCATCACCCCAAACCCACCAACCCAAGAGCATCACCCCAACACCAATCCAAAAACAGCCACCTAACACCACACTAATGACACCAACCTACACCATCAGCACAATTACATCATCCCAACAACACAACAGCCCAACTACACCAACAGCAGATCAACTACAGCAACCCAACTACACCAATCCAACACACCAACCCAACTACACCTGCCCAACACCACGCCAACTACAGCCCAACTACACCAACACCAGACCAACAAGACTGACCAAGCTACACCAGCTACAGCCCAAAAACACCACCCCAACAACACCAAGCCAAATCACCAGCCCAACTACACCTGCCCAATTACATAATCCAAACTCTACCACCCCAACAAACCAACCACACCAACACCAGCCCAACACGACTGACCAAACTGCAACAAACACCAACCCAAAAACAGCCACCCAACATCACCCCAAGAACACTGACCCACACCACCAACCCCACTACACCATCCCAATTACATCATCCCAACAACAGCCCAACTACACCAGCCCAACATCACCCCAATAACTCCAACCCAACACCAACGCAGTTACACCACCCCAGCAATACCAGCTCTAACACACCCACCCACCATCACCCCAAACCACCAACCCAACTACACCACCCTAACATGAGCCCAACACAACCCACAAACTCCACCAGCCCAACATCAACTCAAAAACACCCACCCAACACCACCCCAACAACAGCAGCCCAACTACACCAACCAAACTATACCAGCCCAACAACATCACCCCAAAAAATGCAACCCAAAAACACCCACCCAACATCACCCCAACAACACTGACCCACACCACCAACCACACTACACCACCTCAATTACATCATCCCAACAACAGCCCAATAACTCCAACCCAACACCAACCCAGCTACACCACCCCAACAATATCAACTCAAACACACCGACCCAACATCACCCCAAATCACCAAGCCACACCAACCCAACTACATCAACCAAACTACACCAGCCCAACATCACCCCAACAACTGAATCCAAAACCACTCACCCAACAGCACTGACCCACAGCACCACCCCACTACAACCCAACTACACAACCCAACTACACCACCCCACTACAACACACTACAACCCAACTACACCACCCGAGTTACATCACCCCAACTACAGCACCCCAATTACACCACCCCATCTACACCATCCCAATAACATCACCCCAATTACACCAACCCACTATAACCCAACTACACCATCTCAATTACACCACCTCACCACAACCCAAATATACCACACCACCACAACCCAACTACACCACCCCAATTACAGCACCCCATCTACACCATCCCAATGACACCATCCCAATAACATTACCCCAATTACACCACCCCAACTACACCATCCCAGTTACATCACACCATCTACACCACCCCATCTACCCCACACCTTCAGCTGCCTTCATCCCAACAGTCCCAGGTACACCCCGAGTGAGTCAACCCAAAGCGATGCTGAGCAGCCAGTGTTTGTCTACTGCCAAATTAACGAGCAGCATGTTAATTAGCACCCATCCCACCTCATCCCATCCCCAGGTTAATCAGCACCAATCCCACCCCATCCACAGGTTAATCAATCAGCACCATCCCACCCCATCGCCACAGCCTGGGGAGCTGGTGGCCTTCCTGCCTGTCAGGTGGCCTTGGATTGGTGCCACCAGGTTCCGTGTCCCCAGGGGGTGTCTGAGGACTGCCCAAGGCTTTGCTCTGCCTGGGGCAGCCTTCTGCTGGTGACCCCAAGCCTGGCACCCAGAAAAGCAGCTCAGAATGACCTCACTGCTCGTGGGCAGCCGTGGGCAAAGCCTGGAGAACCACAGGAGGCAGGGACAGAGAAATTCTCCTTTTGTGATTCAAGGTTTCACTCAGGAGCAGCTTGTAGTGGGAAAGCACTGAAGGAGGGGCTTGGCAATCTCGTGGTGCTGTGACTCAGGGGATGCAGGCAGAGCAGAAGGAGTTAGTCAGGATGTTCTTGTTAAAAATAACAATAAAAAAATAAAAAGGACTGGGGGGATTGTTCAGTTTGTTCAGTTTGGTTTGGATTTTTTTCAGTGTTGCGGTTCTTCAGCTCAGACGGGTGCTAGAACAGCCCCACCAACCACACCCACTGGAAGGAACAACAAAATTAAACAAAAGCTTGTTAAAAGTAATTATTTTTAATAATTACACAGACTAGGGGGAATGCTTCATTCAGTTTGGGGTTTTTTGTTCTTCAGCTCAGACCTGTACAAAACTAGCCCCTGCATCAACGACTTCCACAGGAAGGAACAGGAAAATTAAACCTATACAATGACTCTACTGTTACCACAGTCTGAGCCACAACAGTTTTTGGGCGAAAAAAAATCCAGAATTCATACAGAAACCTCTACAGGCCTGCTCTGGGGTAACTCCCTGCTTTCCCAACATCTGCTTTCCCAATTCTCCATAAGGAGAAGCACAGGAAGGTGTTACAGAAGGGGGGCCTTGCAGACCCCCCTCCCACCCCTCATTTCCAAACATCCTGCTCGTTAAACCTCCAGCACTCAGAGGTCAGGTTACAAAACAGGTCCTATTCCCAGGTTTCCAGGCCAGCAGCTCCCAGGCTGGTTCCACAGCCCTGCCCTGGCACTGTGCCCACAGGTGAGGCAGTGCCAGGGCAGGAAGTGCTGCTGTGGGCAGGTGCCTGAGTCACCTGAACCACACAGTCCACGTCACAGGGCACAGCACCCCAAACACACAGCCTGAGCCTGCCCTGGGCCATGGCACCCCAAATCACACACTGCGCTCCTGCCCTGGGCCATGGCACCCCAAACACACAGCCTGAGCCTGCCCTAGGCCACGGCACCCGAAACACACAGCCCACACCTGCCCTGGGCCATGGCACCCCAAATCACACACTGCGCTCCTGCCCTGGGCCATGGCACCCCAAACACACAGCCTGAGCCTTCCTTGGGCCATGGCACCCCAAACACACAGCCTGAGCCTGCCTTGGGCCATGGCACCCCAAACACACAGCCTGAGCCTGCCCTGGGCCATGGCACCCCAAATCACACAGCCTGAGCATTCCTGAGCCATGGCACCCCAAACACACAGCCCACACCTGCCCTGGGCCATGGTACCCCAAATCACACACCCCACATCTGTCCTGGGCCATGGCACCCCAAACACACAGCCTGAGCCTGCCCTAGGCCATGGCACCCCAAAGACACAGCCTGAGCCTGACCTGAGCCATGGCACCCCAAATCACACACTCCACACCTGCCCTGGGCCATGGCATCCCGCTCCGGTTTCCCACCTCCCCCAGGCATCCTGGGGTGCACCACCCACCCCATTCCCTCCCCATTCCCCCCCGTTCCCTCACCACGGGCCCCAGAGCTCTCTGGAGTGAGCCCTCTGTGTCTCCCATGGATACCCCAGCTTTAGTGAGACCCCCTGAGCAAAGGATCCCCCACACCTCCCCAGCCACCGAGGGATGCACCCCCCTGAACCCCCCCATATCCAGGGGTGTAACCCCTGGCTGTGCCCCCTATCCCCCTTGTACACAGGGGAGTATCCTCCGGGTGTCCCCTCCATCCCCCTGGTTACACAGGGGTGTGTCCTGCCGGGGGTCCCCTGCATCCCCCCCGGCTGCACAGGACAGGGAACATCCCCTGGGGGTCCCCTGCAAGCCTCCAAACCCAGAGGTGTGTCCTGCCGGGGATCCCTCATATCCCCGGTGTACACAGGGGTGCATCCCCCATGGATACCCCGCATGGCCCTCCCGGCACCCCTTGGACCCCTCCGCGCCCGGCTGTAGCGGGGCACAGAGCCGGGGTGTCCCTCAGCCCCCTCAGCTCCCCCCGGACCCTGCTCCGCCCGCAGCCCGCGCTGGGCCGCGCCCGCCGCTGCGGCACCGGCACGGCTCCCCCCGCTCCAGGCGGGCACTCACGCAGCTGAGCAGGGAGCAGACCCCGAGACAGGCCCCCATGGTGCTGCCGCCGCTCCCGGTGCCGCTCCCGGCTCCCGGCTCCCTCCGCCGCCGCCGCCGCTGCCCTGGCTCCGCCCGGACCGGGAGCTCGGGCCGGCCGCGCCCGCTGCGCCTCCCCCGGGGCGGCCCCTACGGCGGCGGAGAGAGAGCGAGGGGGGTTCGGGCCCCGTCCCGCCCGCAGGGGAGTGCCTCCATGGCTCCTGCATCCTCACTCCAGCGCCCTCTCCATCCTCTCCACAGCCCTCCCTGCCCTTTCATCCTCCTCCATCTCCCCTCGGTCCCCGTTACTGCCGAGGGGACCCCACCCCACCATGGGGACATCGCCAGGACTAGGGACATGGCCAGGAAACAGCCCGCGGGAAGGGGTCATGGAATTCCAGAAGGGTTTGGGTGGGAAGGGACCTGAAATCCCACCCAGTGCCACTCCAGAGACACCTGCCACTGTGCCAGGTGCTGCCAGCCCCAATGTCCAGCCTGGCCTTGGGCACTGCCAGGGCTCCAGGGGCAGCCACAGCTGCTCTGGCAATTCCAGCCCAGCCCCTGCCCACCCTGCCAGGGAACAATTCCCAATTGCCAAGATCCCATCCAGCCCTGCCCTCTGCCACTGGCAGCCATTCCCTGGCTCCTGTCCCTCCATCCTTGTCCCCAGTCCCTCTGCAGCTCTCCTGGAGCCCCTTCAGGCCCTGCAGGCTGCCTGGAGCCTCAGGAAGTCCAACAAGCTGAAAGGACAAAGTTTTGGCCCTGGGGAGAACAATCCCAGGCTCCAGTGTGGAATGGGGTCACTCAGCTGGAAAAGAGCTCCAGGAAAGGCCCTGGGGGTGCTGCTGGGCCCTGGGGGCAGCCTGAGGCAGCAGCGAGTCCCTGCTGCAGAGGGTGAGAGTGTCCTGGGCTGGTCAGGCCGAGGGAGGGGATCCCGTGGTCAGCACTGGTGAGGCCACCCCAGAGTGCTGTGTCCAGTTTTGGGCTCTCCAGAACAAGAGAGACGTTGGCATGCTGGAGAGACTCCAGCAAAGGCCATGAAGGTAATTCAGGGTATGGAGTACCCCATGTGTGAGGGAAGGCTGGGAGGCTGGGCCTGATCGGCCTGGAGAGGGGTCTGGGGGATCTCGCCATTGTACAGGAACATCCACTGCTCACCCAAGCCCCTGGAGGAGTTTGTCAGGTTGGCTGAGCTTGGCTTCCCCTGATCTGTCATCCTTAATGTGCCCGGAAATGCTTCCCAGGATTAGCTCCAACACCTTCCTAGGGATTGCGGAGAGGCTGATGCCTGCACAGCTCCCTGGATCCTCCCTGCCCCTCTGGAGGGTGGTAGTGACATTTGGTTCCCTGCAGCCTTCCAGACTCCTCTCTCCCTCCCCAGGAGCAGTGAAAGGTGGTGAGAGCGGCCTCACAATGCCACCAGTCCCTCCCTCAGCACTCAGGGTGTCCTAGCACGACTGAAATGGTTTCAGTTGCTGAAGCATGGCCTGGTCTGAATCCTCTCCCATGGAGGATCTGCCTTCCTTGGTGCAGCCTTTCCCTGTGGGATTTCTGGGTTCTCTGGAACCTGAGGATGAGGCTGGCAAGGGGCAAAGGCAGAATTCCTTTTCTCTGCCTCAGCCATTCCCCACTATTGGATTTGCAGGGAATGCCCTGACGAAGGCAGGAATGATGAGGAGGACTCCATGTTCTCAGAAGGCTAATTTATTACTCTATAATACTATAATTTATAATTTATAATTTTAATTTATATTATTTAATATTTATATTGTAGTATTTAATTTAATTTTTATTTTAATTTATAACTTATTATTTATATTTTCATTTATAACCTTTTTTTATAATACTATATTATATTAAAGAATACTAAACTCTACTAAAGAATACAGAAAGGATACTTACAGAAGGCTAAAAAGAAAATAATGAAAACTCCTGACTCTCTCCAGAGTCCCAACACAGCTTGGCCCTGATTGGCCAAAGAGTGAAAACAACTCCCAGCAGAATCCAATGGAACAATCACCTGTGGATAAACAATCTCTAAACACATTCCACATGAGCACAACACAGGAGAAGCAAATGAGATAAGAATTGTTTTCCTTTTCTCTGAGGCTTCTCAGGTTTCCAGGAGAAAAATCCTGGGCGAAGGGATTTTTCAGAGAATGTGAATGTCACACTCCACCTCGTGGAGCAATGGATCTGTGTTTTACCTCATCTTGGCTTTTCCTCCTGCAGGAGCCCTTCTTGCTGGATTTTACACCAAAAATTCCAGCTCCAGCATTCCCAGCAGACCCAGCAGGGCCAGACCCGGGTTAAGGGGCTGAGGGTGGCACTGAGCAGGTTTTTCCTGCTCTTCCTGCCCAGCCAGAGCCTGGCGTGACCTGCCAGGGCAGTGAGTGCTCTGCCGTGCATGATTCAGGGCTGGGATGAACCGGGAGGTGCCAGCCCACATCCAGACCCTAAATTTAGACAGAGGAGAAAGTCCATGAGTGTGTGACAGCCGCAGCTCGGGGGCACAGGGCTGGGGCCACATGTCATCTGTGTCCTTGAGGAAGAGAAGGGTGTCACACTTCTTCCTCCAGAGGTAAAGCTCCGGGGTTTGGCCCCTGATCGGCAGCTGGCACAAACCAATGAAGGATTATCTGAGCCTTTGTGGGCTCCCAAAATCTGCTGGCAGGACACAGCCCTGCAACAGGAGAGGTCAGCACCCGAAAACTGCGCTCTGATCTCAGCTGCTCTCAGGTTTCTCCTTTCCGGAGGCGCTGGGTGGGTACATCCTGCCCCGGGCACGGGTCTGGCTCTGACACAGCCCCGGCACGGCTCGGGGGCTCTGGCAGCTCCTGCTGCTCCTGGCTGCGTGTCAGAGCCCTGTGACACCCGCAGCGGGAATGTCCTTCAGTCCCTGTCCCCTCGGAAGGACGCGGTGGCCGCGCAGGTGTTTGTCCCCTCGCTCCCGCTGTCCTTGCAGGCACATGAGCTGGCTGGCACGCCAGAAGCCGGAATCCTTCCACGCACCCTGGAGGGAGCAGTCCCTCCCCCGCCGCTGTCCCCTGGTCCCTTTGATGGTGCCAGCAGATGGCAGTGCCGGAGTGAGGCACGGCCGGACAGCGGGACGGTCACGGCGCTCTGTCCCCCACCAGAGGCCACCCGGCTGCCACCGCCCCCAGCGTCAGCCCCTGTGATGGTGTGCACAGGGGTCCCAGGATGAGGGAAGAGATGAGGACCTGACTCCATGTTTCAGAAGGCTGATTTATTATTTTATGATATATATTACATTAAAACTATACTAAAAGAATAGAAGAAATGGTTTCATCAGAAGGCTGGCTAAGAATAGAAAAAGAAAGAATGATAACAAAGGTTTGTGGCTTGGACAGAGAGTCCGAGCCAGCTGACTGTGATTGGCCATTAATTAGAAACAACCACATGAGACCAATCCCAGATGCACCTGTTGCATTCCACAGCAGCAGATAATCAATGTTTACATTTTGTTCCTGAGGCCTCCGAGCTTCTCAGGAGGAAAAATCCTAAAGAAAGAATTTTTCGTAAAAGATGTCTGTGACAAGCCCCCGGTGCCCCAGTGTCGATGTCCCCTCCCCGGGAGGGGCTCTGGGCAGCGAAGGCACCCTGGGCCGGGCGGGAGCAGCACTGTGACAGCTTGTGACAGCAGTGTCACAGGTGACAGAGCCGTGACGGGCCCAGTCTCACCTCATGCCTCAGGGAAATGTGGGGTGGCACCAGAGCTCAGGAACAGTGTTGGGGAGGATGAAACAGGAAAGCCTTGTAAAGGCGATTGCCTGGCAAAAGATTTTGAGAATATGGAAACTATAAGCAAGATTGAAATGAAAGCAAGCTTTGAGATCCCTCAGTTACTGAACAACTGGAAAACAATGGCATGGCCAGCTGAAGGTGATCCCCTTTGGATCACACAATCCCCTCTGCTTGCAGACAGGCCCAAGGCTCAGAGCAGACCCTGCCAGCTTGGCAGAAGGGGCCAAAGAGGAGTTTTTAGGGTTTAAAATGTAACCCAGTGTGGGAATGTAATGATTCTTCTAGGCTGTATGGAAATGCTGTAGGATTTGTATCTTGTACTAGATTGGTTAGTGAGAATCAGAATATTCAGCACAGAAGATGATTTATGGTATTGGAATGGGAACCTCGCTCTCTTACCCCTTTTACTCTCTCACCCTCTCACCCTCTCTCCCCCTCTCTTCTCTCATTCCTGCTCTGAGCTGTGGCTGGCAGCTCCCAGCAGGGCCCTGCACCCAGGCCCTTTGCAATAAACCATAAGTTCCTCTGTTTATCCTGATCATCCTACCCCCTGACACTACTACAGGACAGGGGGCTGCATTCAGCCATGCCTGCTGAGAGCATCCCTGGATCCAAGAAAACTCCTTTTTTTTTCCCCTCTGCTTCTCCTGCATCCCTCAGCATCTCCCAGGCATCTTCCCCCCGGTGTGATTCATGAGGGCTCCCAAAACCTCAAATAAGGTTCATGAGGGCTCAGGGCCCCATTTCTGCCCCCATGGGGTTGTAGGGCTGGGGGAGCAGGGCCTGGAGTAGCCTGCCAGGGATGCCTGGAAAAACAAACCCTCTCATGTGACTGTATCTGGGACAATACCAGCTTAGCTGATGGTGCAGCCAGCAGGAATCCTGCTGCTCCCGAGCCCTGCTAGTCATGGATAAACCTATATTAGAGCAATTAATATTAATTAATCATTGGGACTGCATTTGAAGAAGCAGCTAAACCCAGAAATGCTCTCCAAAGCATTGGGCAGGCAGGGAAATGCAGCCAGGGCACAAGGAACAATTTTGGGGTGATAGGTTTGGGGTGATGAACCCCTGCTCTGTGGGGCTGCCCTGCCTTTGGCATGCTGGGGGGCTCTGGAGTGGCATTTAGGGCACACAGGACCCTTCCCCTCAGCCCCCAGCTGCAGTCAGGCCCATCCCAGCCTTGGGGGTCCCCTCCCCATGCTGTGCTGCAAGGAGGGGCAGGAACGGAGCCCCCCAGGGGCCTTTGCTCACTCTGCTGCCCCCCCCCCCCCCCCCGGGGTCTGAAGTCCCCAGGTGACAGTGGGGACAGGCACAAGGCCAGGCTGGCATGGGCAGGGTGGGTGCACAGGGCTGAGATGGAAACACCTCCTGCCCCTGGCCCGAGGATGGCTCTGAGGCAGGCGGGGAATTGGTTTCCCACTAAGCTGCTCTGTGATAAACAGAGACACACACGGGAGAAACAGCTGGGCCTCTAATTACAGCCAGCCAGGGTGTTCAGGGTCACAGGAGCTGGGATTCACACCAGGGGAAATGAGGGGGTGATTTTCAGGAGGAGCACTGCAGGAATCTGCAGAGCCTTCCCTGCCTGAGCTCCTTTGTTGTTCACTTCACCCACCAGGACCCTCCTGTCTTCCCAGCCCAGGGCATCTTATTGAGATTTTAACTGACTAGAGATTAGAAAAGTACAAGGCTGTGGCTAGTTCCAAGTCCTGCACCTGCAAGATATTGTGTCCTTGGGCCTAGCTAAGTATGATAACAAGTAGACAGAGAGATGTGAGAAATAGAGAGTGTAAGCCCAAAAAATGAAGAAGAGTTGCTGGTATAGTTTAACCAATAGATCGCTTGGCTTACAGAATATTCATAAACTTATTACTTGCTGTGTAAGTGTCTGATGCTCTCTTCAATAAACGGAACTTGCTGATGTCTCATATTGAGCCCCGAGTTTTCCCTGCACCCGACAACATCTCAAATCCCAGAATCGTGGATAACAGAATATCCTGAGCTGGAAATCCACAGGGATCATCAATTCCAGCTCTGTTCCTGCCCAGACCCACAACAATCCCAGCCTGGAGCAGTGTCCAAAGGCTCCTGGAGCTCAGGCAGCCTCGGGGCTGTGCCCATTCCCTGGGGCACCAGCCCTGCAGAGCGGCCCAGCACAGGAGCCTGATGGAGCCCCAAAAACCCCTCTGAGCCCTCTGACAGCCCTCCCACGCCCTGGCATTGCTCTGGGCAAACTCACTAAGCAACTTCAAGGAACTTCTGCGGTTTGAGATGTCTCAAAGGCCACTGAGGTGACACAGAGGCTGAGGGGTTGTCACTAAACCTGTCCCTTCTCATGTGCTGGGGTCTTCTCCCCACAGCCCCTCCCATCCAGGGGGGTGAGGGGCTGGGAATGCTGTCCTTGCATCCTGTCACCCTGATCTTTTAAAATATTTCTAAGCCTTCTGGTGTTTACAATCTTGCAATGAACTTTCTCACACCCTTTATGTAAATAATTTATTGTTTTGCATTCTTTTATGAAAGAGGAGAAATGTGATGGACTGTTGGTTTGTCCAGTGTCATTGGAGAGGTGGCACTGTCACCCTCCAATCCACTGTCACTTTTGGAAATCTATAAATGTTGGAGTCAGAAATTGAAATGTCCCTTTTACCTTGAAAAGAGCAGCGTGTCTGCATCGTGTTATTTGTGTCCTACAGTGACAGAATCCTGCTTTGTCCTGGGCTCCCAGACACAGGGACAGGCTGGGAAAGCTGCAGTGCCTCCCTGCTGAGCTCGGACAGATGCTGTTTGTCTTTCTGCTGGCGGTGCCCAGACGCCTGCCTGGTGATGGATGGCGGTGTCACAGCAGAGATTCTGGGCTGCCACAGCCACTGGGGCTCTCATGGGCTGGAAAATTTGCGGGGTTACTCCACCATGAGATGATTTATTCCCCAAGGATCTGAGTCCCAGAGGTGGCGGGGTGGGGACCCTGCAGGAGGAAGCAGCAGGGTGAGACCTTGCTCTGATGTCCTTCATCGACCTGGCAGGAGGAGCTGCTCCTTCCCTTCCCTTCCCTTCCCTTCCCTTCCCTTCCCTTCCCTTCCCTTCCCTTCCCTTCCCTTCCCTTCCCTTCCCTTCCCTTCCCTTCCCTTCCCTTCCCTTCCCTTCCCTTCCCTTCCCTTCCCTTCCCTTCCCTTCCCTTCCCTTCCCTTCCCTTCCCTTCCCTTCCCTTCCCTTCCCGCTCCTGCTTGGATCCTCAAGACTTGAGCCCCTCAATTTTCTTTCCTGGTGTCCAAAGCCACCCAACGTCACCCAAAGCCACCCAACGTCACCCAAAGCTACTCAATGTCACCCAAAGCCACCAAACATCACCCAAAGTCACCCAAAGCCACCCAAAGCCACCCAACATCACTCAGTGGTCAACCAAAGCCACCCAACATCACCCAATGGTCACCCAAAGCGACCCAAAGCCACTCAATGTCACCCAACATCGCCCCATATCACCCAAAGACACCCAATGTCATTCAAAGCCACCCAACATCACCCAAAGCCACTCAAAGCCACCCAAAGTCACCAGCCTTCCCCCAAGCTCCCTCCCCTGAGCCCCTCCCCACATTCCCCACGTCCCCTGGCTGACAGCACACCTCCATTGGGTGCACAGGGACCAGGGCAATGCCGTGGCGATGGAAATTTGGGAGAGCTTTGTGGGTTTTGAGCCTCTTCATCTGCAGCCTGAACGATTCTCCCTCTTGGAGAAGGGTTAATGAGCCATGGAGATCCAATTAGACTCCTCTGCTCGACCTTTCACCTCCTTCTTGCCAGATAAAAGCAAAAAGAGAAAATAAAAAGAAAACCCCACAAGTGGCGGCGTGCAGACAATTAGATCAGAGTCTACTTAATGAGCTCATGGATCCAGCAGGAATTGGCCAGGCAGGGAAATGCAGCCAGGGCACAAGGTACAATTTGGGGCGATGGGTTTGGGGTTGACAAATCCGTGCTCTGTGGGGCTGCCCTGCCTTTGGAATCATGGGGGCTCTGGGGTGGCATTTAGGGCACACAGGACCCTTCCCCTCAGCCCCCAGCTGCAATCAGGCCCATCCCAGCCTTGGGGATTGGGGGTCCCCTCCTCACTGTTGGGGAAAGTGAAACAGGAAAGCCTTATAAATACGATTGTCTGGCAAAAGATTTTAAGAATATGGAAACTATAAGCGAGATTGAAATGAAAGCAAGCTTTGAGATCCCTCAGGTACTGAACAACTGGAAAACAATGGCATGGCCAGCTGAAGGTGATCCCCTTTTGATCAAACAATCCCCTCTGCTTGCAGACAGGCCCAAGGCTCAGAGCAGACCCTGCCAGCCTGGCAGAAGGGGCCCAAAGAGGAGTTTTTAGGGTTTAAAATGTAACCCAGTGTGGTAATGTAATGATTCTTATGGGCTGTATGGAAATGCTGTAGGATTTGTATCTTGTACTAGATTGGTTAGTGAGAATCAGAATATTCAACAGAGAAGATGATTTATGGTATTGGAACGGAAACCTCGCTCTCTTACCCCTTTTCCTCTCTCACCCTCTCACCCTCTCTCCCCCTCTCTTCTCTCAGCCTGCTCTGAGCTGTGGCTGGCAGCTCCCAGCAGGGCCCTGCACCCAGGCCCTTTGCAATAAACCACAAGTTCCAGCCCTGGCTGCAGAGATCTCTGCTCTCTGTCCATCCCCACCATCCTAGCCCCGATGCTCCTACACCCCACCCTGCGTCTGACAGAGCAGCAGGAGCCAAGCTGAGCCCATCCCCAGCCCTGTGCCTGCCCTGCAGAGCCTTTGTGGGGTGCAGACGATCCCTCTGTGCATTTGGGGTTTGCTGCCTACACCCGATGGGCTCCCGGGGCTGTTCTTTGTTACCCACAGCAGTCAGCCGTGTTTCCCACCGTGTTTTTCCAGGATCAGGGATCCTAACCAGCTCCAGATGCTCCAGATGTGCAGCAGCACCAGGGTGGGAGCAGAACCCAGGGCGGGGAGAAGGGACTGAGACCCGGCGGTCACCTGGGGCATTGCAGGGTGACAGATGCCACCAGCACGGGGTGACAGATGCCAGCGGCGCGGGGCTGGCGCTGTCCCCCCGGTGCTGGCAGAGCCCCCCCGGCTCAGCCGAGCCCCACGTGGCCGCGCCGAGCAGATTTTGCTTGGCTGCCTGGGCTATATTTAGCCGCCTGTAAAAGGGGTTAGCGAGCAGCGCTGGAGCCAGTGGCACAGCTAAGAATGTCAACGTAAGAGCAGCCAGGGATAAAAAAAGCCCAGGCCGGGCGCTGGGAGCTTTGCACAAATCCCCGCGGCTGCGGGGAGCTGGAGGAGGGCAGAGCTCATCTCCAGCACCACCCTGTCCCCACACCTGGAGGCTCCTCATGCTTTTTTGGGACGGTTTGCAGCATCCCTGTGCTCAGCTGGGCTCTCAGGGGTCAGAATTGGACAGTCCAGGAGCAGGAATGTGGAGGAGTGAGTGCAGTGTCTGAAAACAAGCTGCAGCTTCTTCTCTCCCCGCTTCACTCTCTGCAACAAGGATTAAAGGTGCAAAACTCATTATTCAGCACAAACAGAACAGACTGTTGGGGACAAAAGCATCATATAGCCAACCCAGGACTTTGGGTTTGGTGACACCCCCGAGCTCTGTCCCCTGTGTGCCCAGGCAGGAGGCACAAGGTGCTCCCCGAGCTGGGAGGTGTTTGTGAGGCTGCACATCCCCATCCAGGCATCTGCGAGTTACTGGAGCATGGAGAATGGATTTGAGCGCTGCTGGTTTTGCCCATGAACACATTTTTTTTGGGGATGCTGCCTTTCTGCTCGGTTAACTCCAGCACACCTTGCCTCCCAACGCTCCCATCGCCGCCCTGATCTGGCCCCTTAAAGCAAGAACGGGGCAAATCCCATCACATCCCAGCTCTCCCCACAGCATCCCAGCTCTTCCTGCTGTATCCCAGCTCCTCCTAACCCCATTCCAGTTCTTCCCACCACACCCCAGCTCCTCCCACCCTATCCAAGTTCTTCCACCCCATCCCAGCTTTTCCCATCCCAGCTCTTCCTGCCTCATCCCAGCTCCTCCCAACCCCATCCCGGCCCTTCCTAGCCCTTTCCAGCTCCTCCCAGCTCTTCACATCCCATCCCAGCTGTTCCCAGCACATTCCAGCTCTTCCCACCCTATCCAAGTTCTTCCACTCCATCCCAGCTCTTCCCATCCCAGCTCTTCCACCCCATCCCAGCTCTTCCACTCCATCCCAGCTCTTCCTTCCCCATCCCAGCTCATCCTGCCCCATCCCAGCTCTTCCCAGCACATCCCAGCTCTTCCAGCCCCATTCAAGTTCTTCCACCCCGTCTCAGCTCCTGCCACCCCATCCCAGCTCTATCCACCCCATCTCAGCTCTTCCCTTCCCATCCCATCCCATCCCATCCCATCCCATCCCATCCCATCCCATCCCATCCCATCCCATCCCATCCCATCCCATCCCATCCCAGCCCCATCCCAGTTCTTCCCAGCCCCTCCCAGCTCCTCCCAGCCCCATCCCAGCTCTTCCCACCCTATCCCACCCCATCCCAGCTCTTCCTGCCCCTCCCGTGCTGCTCTGAGCTGTCCTGACCTTGCCCGGGCTCACTCCTGCCCGTGCAGCCCAGGCTGTGCCCAGAGCTGTGGGATTCCAGCCAACCCCAGAGCCAATGCACAGGCGAGGTGCTTTCCTGAGCTAATTCTCAGAAATAATCTGCACGTTCTGCTGGTCCACCGGGGCAGGGGATGAATATTTTGGTGGCTGAGCCCCGAGAGAGGCACCTTGAGTCATTCAGTGCCCCTTTTTCCCCAGCTCCTGTGATGAGCTGGCAGCAGGATGAGCCTGGGGCTGGGTTGGGTCTGGCTCTGGGATCCACCTCACCTTTGGGTCAGGAGGGAGCCCCTGCTGCTGCAAAAACGGCAACAAATCATTCTTTTGGTTGAAATTTTCCATTCTGCCGGGGACAGCGAGGCTGCAGATGAGCAGCAAAGACCTGTGCAACTCACTGCAGATATTCCAGCTGCCCTGCCAGCCTGAACTAGGGGATAAATCAGGAAAAGCAGCTCGTGTGCTGTCCCCCAGCGGGGCAGGATGCTCTGGGCGGGGCTCACACTGAGCGGGGAGGATCTGCAGAAGCTCCCTGATGTCCTGGGGGCAGATGGAGCTGCAGAATCGCCGTGCCCTGTGAAGGACAGGGCGGAGCAGCACACGGGGATGCAGATGGCAGAGTCCTGGAGCACGGAGGGTGCCTGGGAAGGGCACTGCTGCAGTCTGACATGGCCAGACTCTGCTCAGTGTGACGCCCCAGCCTGCCTGGTGACAAATCCTCTCCCTGGGAGCTCTGTGCTGGCATTTTCCCTCTGCTTTGAAATCCTGCAGGCAAGGAAATGCTCTGGCTGCCTCTGCCCCCCAGATCTCACAGGCAGGAAGGTTTTCCCTGAGGGCTGAGGGTGTTTCCTGCAGGTCCATCCCTCAGGAGCCTCCTCCATCCCTCCAGGGTGGCCTCAGGGCCGTGTCCTGCTGCAGCTCATGGAAAGTCCCAGCCCCCAGCCAGGGAACAACTTGCAGGTCCCCAAACCCTGTGACCCACGTCCCAAAATAGCCCCTAAGGGAGGCACTGACGCAGCCCCTGGGCTCAGGAGTGACCTTCCCTGCACGTCACCTTGTCCCCAGCAGGCACGCAGGGGCTCAGCTGTCACAGACATCTTTTATGGAAAATCCTTTCCTCAGGATTTTTCCTCCTGAGAAGCTGGGAGGCCTCAGGAACAAAATGCAAACATTGATTATCTGCTGCTGTGGAATGCAACAGGTGCATCTGGGATTGGTCTCATGTGGTTGTTTCTAATTAATGGCCAATCACAGTGAGCTGGCTCAGACTCTCTGTCCAAGCCACAAACCTTTGTTATCATTCTTTCTTTTTCTATTCTTAGCCAGCCTTCTGGTGAAATCCTTTCTTCTATTCTTTTAGTATAGTTTTAATGTAATATATATCATAAAATAATCAATCAGCCTTCTGAAACATGGAGTCAGATCCTCATCTCTTCCCTCATCCTCAGACCCCTGTGAACACGGTCACACTCAGCGAGGCTGGAAATCACAAAGGTGCATCTAAAAGAGGAACAGCACAGGGCTGCTCTCCCCAGCAGTGACTTTCAGCCCAGATCAGAGCCCGCAGTGTAGGGCAGGGGAGTGGAGAACAGCTCTGCTCCCTCCCTGCTGCCTCCAGGAGCTGCCCCAGCCCTGCAGCAGCGCCAGGGTCCGTGGGGAGCATTGACCCTCCTGCCCCAGGGGGATAAAGCAGCTGGGCAGCAGCAGCAGCAGGAGGAGAACAGATTCTTCCAGACTGATGTTCTCCCAGTTCTGGATCCTGGGTTTTGGGGGAAATAGGATTTAGAGCAGAGCAGAGCAGAGGGCAGTCTGAGCCCATCCTTAGTGACTTCACATCCCTGATGGATCAATCAGGGCTCTCCCAAAGTTCAGGAGGGCACAAACGATTTTAGGCCCAGCTCATCCTGCTGGGAGCGCCATGGGCAGAAGATCCCAAGGTCTGCAAAGCCCCAGAGCAGCAGCTGGAGGAGCAGAGGGAGCACAGAGCAGCCAAGGGGCAGCACCAAGCACCACAGCCCTGCCCTGGGCCAGCTCCCAGTGGGAGCTGCCTGAGCAGGGAATCATTTTGGAATATTTTTTGAATATTTTTTGAATATTTTTCCCTTCTCAGCCGCTGTCCTGGATCCCTGCGGTTTGTGCCCAAGTTCTGGGAGCTCCAGCTGGGGCTCTGGGCTGAATGCAGGAGGGTTGGGAGAGGTTATTCCATGTCAGCACCGCCCTGGCAGGATATGGAGGCACTCACACACCTCTGGTATGCCTCAGTTTCCCCAGCTCCCCCACCCCAGCCATCCCAAAGGATCACACGGCAGGGGAATTGTTCAGCCTCGGATGAATGGATGCTCTGCCCTTCAGCTGTCCCGGGGCACAGCATCCACCAGGGACAGGGAGAACTCTCCAAGGTGCTCCGAAGCACAGCGGGCTCTCCTCCCGTCCCTTCTATGCCCGCATCATCCCCCCTCCCTCCCTCCCTCCGTCCCCTCAGCCCGCCACAGCGGTGTCACATCCGATCGGGTGCCAGGCAGGATAAACATCGCCGCTGCTCGGCCGACACTGCTCCGGCGAGGGGAGACAGTCAAGGAGAAAGCGGAGCGCGAGCAGCTAAAAATAGCGGCTGGCGTAGGCTCCGCTCCCCGCCGGCCGCGCTGGAGCTGCCACCGCCCGGCCCCGCCGTGAGCGGGCACCGCCACCGCCACCCGTGTCACCATCCCGGGCATGGCACCGCCACCCGTGTCACCATCCTGACCGGGCACCGCCACTGCCACCCGTGTCACCAACCTGACCAGGCACCGCCACCCGTGTCACCATACAGGGCATGGCACCGCCACCCGTGTCACCATCCTGACCGGGCACCGCCACCCGTGTCACCAACCTGACCGGGCACCGCCACCCATGTCACCATCCTGAGCGCGCACCGCCACCCGCCACCCGTGTCACCATCCCGGGCATGGCACTGTCACCCGTGTCACCAACCTGAGCGGGCACCGCCACTGCCACCCGTGTCACCATCCTGACCGGCCACCGCCACCCGTGTCACCATCCCGGGCATGGCACCGCCACCCGTGTCGCCAACCTGACCGGGCACCGCCACCCGTGTCACCATACAGGGCATGGCACCGCCACCCGTGTCACCAACCTGACTGGGCACCGCCACCGCCACCCGTGTCACCATCCCGGGCACGGCACAGCCACCCGTGTCACCATCCTGACCGGCCACCGCCACCCGTGTCACCATCCCAGGCATGGCACAGCCACCCATGTCCCCCCCCGGCACCTCCACCCGTGTCCCCACCGTGAGCAGGCACTGCCACCCATGTCACCATCCTAGACATGGCACTGCCACCCGTGTCCCCACCATGAGTGGCCACGGTGTCCCCCTCCCCTGGCTGCCAGAGCCCCTGCTGAGGTTTTGGGGTTGGGGGCGCCAGATGCGAGCCCCAGCCGTGTCCTGGTGGCGCCTGTCGCTGTCCCCTGGCCCGCTGGTGACGGCGGGGCTCGGGGGAGCATCGCCCGTCCGGGGCAGCAGCACCGCCCCAGGGGAAGGGACGGGACGGACACCGCGCTCCGGGCGTGAGCATCGCCCGTGGCCATCGGTGGCCGGAGGAGCTCGGCCAGAGACGGGAATTTGGGATCCCGGCCCAGCCCCGCTCCTGCCGCGAGCAGCGTCCCCCTGCAGGGATGGGGATCCCATCAGCAGCGGGGTCCCTCCCAAAGCACACCCCGCTCCCTCAGCCTCCTTCAGGGCCAGGAGGGACATTTGGAGCCTCTCACGCACCCCACGCGTTCCCCAGGGGCAGGGACGCCGATGGAAGCGCTGGGAGGGGGTCACTGCTGCTCCTGGCTGGAATTCCAGGCGGTTTGAATTCCCGCTCTGCCTCCCGCACCTCTCTGCCCTGACCCAGGGGTTCTCACCCCCATCTCACACCCTCGGGGCTGGCCGTGTCCCCTGCTCAAGGTGACACCGGAGTCAGGCCAGGAGCAGCTGGTGGCATCAGCTCCATGCCCAGGCTGTGCCCGGCGGGGCCGTGCCGCGATCCGCTGCATTTCCAGCCGCAGTCAGGGTCTCCCAGCCCCCCGCCCCCTCCCCCACCCGCCACAGGGGTGCAGCCACGGATTTTTTAATTCTTTTTCCCCCCCCCCCAAAGATTGGGAGCCTGTCATTGATTCTGGCCGCACTAAACGGAGCTGTGTGGGTTGGGGTCAAATTGTCCCGGTGGGGGAGCTGAGCCCCCTCCACCCACCCCCACGGGGGGCTCTGGGGAGCCGAACCCAGAGGAAATCGGAGCGAAATTTCCCATTTCCCGAGCAGGGCTGGCGGCCACGCCGGGCTGGGGGTCCATACGGAGCTGGGCACCCGAGGGATGTCACAGCGCTCCCTCCCTGCCGTGTGTGTGTGAGCGCGGGGGGACGCGGGGACACGGCAGCCCGGGGGGGGCGAGGGGCGGCCCCGGCGGCGGGGGGAGCGGGGGGGCGGCGGGCGGGGCCGCGCTGGGTCCCCCCCGCGCCGAGCGGGGGCCGGGCCGGGCGGGAGCGGCGGCGCTGGGCGGGCGGCGGCGGCGGCGGCTCGGCCCCGGTGCCCCAGGGCCGCCTGGAGCCGGAGGCGTCCCCGCGGCTGCTGCCGAGCGCGGAGCATCCTTCCCCCGGCGGCCGGGCTGGCACCGGCACCGGCACCGATAGCACCATCGGAACCGGCTCCGGCATCACCATCGGCACCGGCATCACCACCGGCACTGACACCGGCATCGGCATCACCATCGGCACCGGCTCCGCCACCAGAATCAGCATCAACAGCGGCACCGGCATCGCCCGCGGCACCGACATCCCCATCGCCCCCGGCACCGGCGGCAGCATCACCTTCGGTGTCCCTGTCACCACCGGCCTCGGCACCGGCATCGCCGCCGGCACCAGGTGAGCGGCTGGGGGCTGCTGGGTGCAGGTGACGAGGTGGCACCGAGGCCCTGGGCCACCGTGGAGGGTGCCCTGGGCTCCCTGGGGTGAGGGATCTGGTGCCCACCCTGAGGTCTGGGTGCCCACCCTGGGGTCTGGGTGCCCACCCTGGGGTCTGGTGCCCACCCCAGGAAGGAGATGTCCACCCCGGGCACCCCCCTGGGAAGGAGCAGAGGCCGGAGGGTCAGGGTTTGGTGGTGGCCTCGGGGACTGATGGGGTTTGGGGGGATGGAAGTTGGCAGCAGCTGCACTGGGGTTGGGGTGTCTCTCGAGGACTTGGGGTGTCTGTGCCGCCCTCCAGGGCCAGGGGGCTCAGGGGAGGATTTGGAGGGCAGTGCTGAGGCACCGAGCAAGGCTCGTCTGTTCCAGGGTGGGCACTGAGATAAGCCCCTATGGTGGCATCTCTGTGGCAGCCTGGCACCCACCCCCTGCATGTCCTGGGCCACCGCTGCCCCTCCACCCTCCCCTTGCCTTGTTCTCCTCTCAGCCACCGCTTCTACCCCAGCCCAGCTCCAGCCTCAGCCCCCGGGTTGGAGCTTCCCAGGGGATTTGGGCCCGGGGAGCCGCCGGGGCTGAGCACCCCGAGCAGGGACAGGGACACGGCCACGCTCCTGTGGCGCTTCCTGGCGGGAGGAAAGGGCTTCCCCAGGGCCAGCCCCTCCTCCCCGCCCCGGGCCATCGCCTGGCAGATCGCCCCTGCAGATGCTTGGATCGGGTGCCTTTGGTGCCCGGAGCTGGCTGCTGTCCCCGGGCTGGTGGCGGTGCCACCGAGGAGGTGCCACAGGCAGGATGTCCCCTGCTCACCCCGACTGCTCCCAGCCCGTGACCTTGGGGTATCCACCCCATCCTCGCTGTCACAAAGGGACCCAGCCCCGCCACTGTCCCCTGTCCTCACCCTTCAGCTCAGCACCGATTTCCCCCAGAGCAGGAGATGGGGGAGGGGAAAGGTGGAGGCAGAGCCCGATCCTCACTTGGAACTGAGGGAATCCCAGCGTTTGTGCCCGGAATGGGATGGTGGAGGCAGAGTTGGGATGCTCTGGGGCTGCTTTGGGGGTTTGGCTGTGAGGATTCCTTGGGGTTCAGCTCCTGGGGCAGCTGGAGGAGCCCTGGTGGTGCTCCAGACCTTGGGGGACCTGGAACCATGAACAGGAGGGGGACCCGGCCCTGCTCTGCCCTTGGCTTCTGGAACAGCAATTCCAGCTCCTGGAAAGGAGAATTCCAGCTCCTGGAAAGGAGAATTCCAGCTCCCTTGGCTCCTGGAATGGCAATTCCAGATCCTGGAAAGGGCAACTCCAGGCCTGGAACAGGCAATTCCAGCTCCTGGAATGGCAGTTCTGGATCCTGGAATGGCAATTCCAGCTCCCTTGACTCCTGGAACAGCAGTTCCAGCTCCTAGAATGGCAATTCCAGCTCCTGGAATGGACAATTCCAGCTCCTGGAATGGGCAATTCCAGCTCCTGGCTCAGCCCTGGCCCATTGGGACTGGCTCTGCTCCATCCCAGATTTCCAGCCGTGCCTCTGATCCCAGAGCCCCTGCACGGATTTCTGCCCTCCTTGGCTGTTGGTGCCCTCCCTGCCAGCTCCCGGCGCTGGGGTTTTGTCACAGGGTGGTGGTGGCAGCTGGAGGGTCCTGGTGCTGCTCCCACCTCGGTGCAGGGAAACATCTGGATCACCGGGCTGGGGTTGCTGCCTCAGAGCTGGGTGCCCTGGAAGTTTCCCACCTCCCCTGGGCTGAGCTGCAGTGGGAAGGATCCACAGGCATCCAGGGGCTGGGAGACCTGTGCCCAGGGCTCCCCAGACAGCCAGAGATCCCAGGGAAGCTCCAGCTGCCTCTTCTCCCTGGAATTCTGGCTGCCTGCACTTATCCCGGTGCTCCAGTAGGGCTGGGAGCCTCCTCCAATCCCAGCTGGACCAGGGCGCTCTCCAGGGTCCTCCCCGGGTGCCACCAGGGGCAGATGGAGCTCCTGCAGGGACATGAGGCCCCCATGGTGCCCGAGCTCCGGTGCCACCCAGCCCTTGGCACTCCCGGCATGGCACAGCCTGGGACGGACTTGGTGGCACCCAGCTGGCTCCCTGTGACAGCCCACAGCTCCCTGGGTTTCCCCTGGCACCCATCCCGGTGCCACCCACGGCTCCACAGCCACAGAACCGAGGGTGTCCCCGTTCCATCCCTGGATGCTCCACCCGGGGCTGGGGCTGAAACCCCTCTGGTGGGGGGGGAGCCTGAGCCTGGCCAGGAATGGAACTGCTGTGCATGTGGGTGACACCTTTATTGTGCTAAATTACCTGGTTGTGTTATGCAAAATTACAGCTTGTGGTGTGTCAGAGCAGGGAGCTGAGGGTTCTGCTGGGAGCTCCATTACCCAGGGCTCAATCACCCTAATTACCCTCATTAGATCCCTTCCTTCCCCACGGAGCTGCAGAGCTGCTGTTGGCTCCCCCGAGTCCCAGAGCAGGGCTGGGTTAGCCAGGTTAACCAGGCTGGGTTAGCCAGGTTATCCAGGCTGGATTGTCCAGGTTAACCAGGCTGGGTTAGCCAGGTTATCCAGGCTGGATTGTCCAGGGTGGGTTATCCAGGGTGGGTTATCCAGGTTAACCAGGCTGGGTTATCCCGGTTAACCGGGCTGGATTGTCCAGGTTAACCAGGCTGGGTTAGCCAGGTTATCCAGGCTGGGTTATCCCGGTTAACCAGGCTGAATTGTCCAGGTTATCCAGGCTGGGTTAGCCAGGTTATCCAGGCTGGATTGTCCATGTTATCCAGGCTGGGTTATCCAGGTTAACCAGGCTGGGTTAATGAAGTTATCCAGTCTGGGTTATCCAAGTTTACCAGGCTAGGTTAGCCAGGTTAACCAGGCTGGGTTAGCCAGGTTATCCAGGCTGGGTTAACCAGGCTAGGTTAACGAAGTTATCCAGTCCGGCTTATCCAAGTTTACCAGGCTAGGTTAGCCAGGTTAACCAGGCTGGGTTATTCAGGCTGAGTTATCCAGGATGGGTTATCCAGGTTATCCAGGCTGAGTTGTCCAGGTTAACCAGGCTGCGTTATCCAGGCTGGGTAATTCAGGCTGGGTTAGCCATGTTATCCAGGCTATCCAGGCTGGGTTACCCATGTTATTCAGGCTGGTTTGTCCAGGTTATCCAGGTTAACCAGGCTGAGTTATCCAGGCCGGGTTACCCATGTTAACCAGGCTGGGTTAGCCATGTTATCCAGGATGGGTTATCCAGGTTATCCAGGCTGAGTTGTCCAGGTTAACCAGGCTGGGTTATCCAGGTTATCCAGGCTGAGTTGTCCAGGTTAACCAGGCTGCGTTATCCAGGCCGGGTTACCCATGTTATTCAGACTGGTTTGTCCAGGTTATCCAGGCTGGGTTATCCAGGTTAACCAGGCTGGGTT
This sequence comes from Melospiza melodia melodia, assembly GCF_035770615.1. NCBI lineage: Eukaryota > Metazoa > Chordata > Aves > Passeriformes > Passerellidae > Melospiza > Melospiza melodia. The sequence continues at coordinate 4,685,646 of NC_086220.1, read as the reverse complement.
AGCCATTTTATCCAGGCTGGGTTAACCAGGCTCCAGCTCCATCTCATGGGGCTGGGGTGGCTCCCACCCCCTCATGTCAAAGGGGCCGTGGTGTTTCCTCCTTGGACTCAAAAAGGAGCTGGATGCAGCCGATGGGACTGAGGAATGTGGGGAAGGGAGGCTCACCCAGCACCTTTGTAGGGTCTCTGATTGGCACCCAAACTCCCCAGCAGGAATTCCTGTGTTCCTCCCGCCACTCCAGCTGATTACCTTTAATCAGTTAATTAAAGGGAATTAACTGATGAAGGTGGAGGATGGAATAGGAATAGCTCTGGAACAGGTCATGGCCCACAGGCTGGAGAACACCTGGCTGGGCTGGGCGTGGCTGGAGCAGCTTCCCTTCCCTTCCCTTCCCTTCCCTTCCCTTCCCTTCCCTTCCCTTCCCTTCCCTTCCCTTCCCTTCCCTTCCCTTCCCTTCCCTTCCCTTCCCTTCCCTTCCCTTCCCTTCCCTTCCCCAAGGACCTCACCCCTCAGAGCTCCCAGACCCTGCTCCATGTGCTGGGAAAAGCCAGAAATCCTCATTCTGAGCACAAAGAGATGGAAACTGCAGTGATGTGTGCTGGGCTGGGGGCCTCAGAGGATGGGGAACAGGAGCAGGGATTTGGCCATTCCCTCTCTGGGCAGCACAGCTGAGGGTCTCCAGGTTTTCCATGCCCTCCCCTGGAGGTTTGGGATGCAGGATGAAGCTGCAGTGTCAGCCCATGGCCTCGTGCCTCTGAGCATTTGGTGTTTTGCTCTCTAATCAGGGCAGCTCAGGCCTGTCCAGGGCTGAATCCAGGTGCTCCAGAGGGAATCACACATCCAGCTCGGTTTCATCCCAGTGTGGGCTCGTGGGAGATGCTGAGCTCAGCAGGGCTGTGCCAGATTAAACTGCTGAGTCCTCTGGAGCGCTGCTCCTGGCCCAGCCCAGGCCTGCAGGATCCACAGGGGATTTTCTCTGGGGTCACTGCCCTGTGGGGAAACCAAGCCCTGGTGTGGGATGAGGTGTGAGCACCCCCAGGTGTGGAAGCAGCTGGATTGTGATGGTGTTCACAGGGGTTTACGGATTGGGGAAGAGACGAGGATCTGACTCCATGTTTCAGAAGGCTGATTTATTATTTTATGATATATATTGCATTAAAACTATACTAAAAGAATAGAAGAAAAGGTTTCATCAGAAGGCTGGCTAAGAATAGAATAGAATAGAATAGAATAGAATAGAATAGAATAGAATAGAATAGAATAGAATAGAATAGAATAGAATAGAATAGAATAGAATAATAACAAAGGTTTGTGGCTCGGCTCACTGTCCAAGCCAGCTGACTGTGATTGGCCATTAATTAGAAACATCCAACATGAGACCAATCCCAGATGCACCTGTTGCATTCCACAGCAGCAGACAACCATTGTTTACATTTTGTTCCTGAGGCCTCCCAGCTTCTCAGGAGGAAAAATCCTAAGGAAAGGATTTTTCATAAAAGATGTCTGCGACACCGGATATGGGTTGGCAGAATTTGGGTTTGTTCTGAGAAATTTAGGATTGGAATGTCTGGGAGCACAAGAGCTGGGTTCACTCCCACACTGGAGCAGGGCTTGCTCTGGTTTGTGTTTCCAGCACTAAAATCCGAAGGGACAGTTTATACAAACAGCCTGAAATCCCTTCTGGACAGACTCAGCTTGGATTTTAGGCACAGCTGAACTCTGCCATCATCCCCGTGGGTGACAGCGAATCAGCAGAACCTCTGCTCTGCCGGCGGCTCCATCCCGGAGCAAACCCCTCCTTCCTCCCTGCACCCCGCCCTGCTGGCAGCCGGGAACCGCAGGGATGGAGATTACCGGGGTTTCCCATTTCACAGCCCTTCCTTCTCCTTGCCTTCAGCAGGAATTTAGGTCTCAGTATCCCACAAGCCCAGCTGAGCCCCTGAAGAGAAGGGTTTGTGCTCTGCCTAGGCTGGTGTTAGCTGGGACACAGCTCAGGTTTTGTGTGGAAATAAAAATTCCGAGTGCTACAGCTGGAAAAAAAACCCTAAAAAATAAGTCATAGAATCCCTGGTCGGAAAGAACCTGCAAGTCCATCCAGTGCCACCCCTGCCATGGCAGGGACACCTCCCACTGTGCCAGGGGCTCCAGCCTGGCCTTGGGCACTGCCAGGGCTCCAGGGGCAGCCACAGCTGCTCTGGGCACCCTGGCACAGCCCAAACCTCTCTAACCAGGCCTTGCCAGGCTACAAACCCCCTGTGGGAAATGGCACTGGGGGCACCTGGAACCAGCCAGGAAATCATTCTTTCCTTTCCTTTCTCCATTTGCTGCAATGGGTTTTGGTGCTGGTTTCCATCCTTGGTTCAGGAATGTGAATGCCAGAGTGGTTTGGGTGGGAAGGGATCTTCAATGGCAGCTGATTGCAGCCCAGGGACACCTGCCACTGTGCCAGGTGCTGCCAGCCCCAATGCCCAGCCTGGCCTTGGGCACTGCCAGGGCTCCAGGGGCAGCCGCAGCTGCTCTGGGCAGTGAGACCCTGTATTGTGCAAAAGGAAGCAGAGGATGAAGGCTGATCTTTAAAAGGATCCCTGGGATCCAGGAGAGGCCTGGGTGGAATAATTCAGGGTTTGTGTGTGAGCAGGGGTGGGACTGAGCCTGAAGTTGGTCCTGCCCATCTGCAGGGCAGAGATGGGGACCAGGCAGGAGGCAGGGAAGGGATGTGAGGTGATGGAGGGGACAAAGAGACCCTTCATCATCTCCCAAATCCTTGGGTGACCCAATCCAAGCACAAACAGGAGTGGTGGAGAAGCGGAAAAGCCAATCCAGCTGTGAGGATGAGTGTGCAAGAGCAGGAGGAAGGTCAGAGCTCAAGGCAGGACACAACAGGAGGGGGCTTAGAGGGTGATGGGGATTCCTCTGGAAGTGGAATTATCCCAACAAGGGGGATCTGCTGCTCCACAGAAAGGGAAGGAGTGGGAGCCATTGTCCAAAGCCTTTGGAATGGGGAGGGTTTGCTGGGAAGGGAATCCTGGGGAAGAGCCAATCCTGAGGGTACCAGGATGTGCCAGAGCTTTGGGGAGCTGCCAGTGTCACCCCTGCTTAGAAACCCCACTGGAACAATTCCTCAGAGCTTTGGGAAAGAGCCAGGGAGGAAAAGAGCCAGAGGAAAACTGGGGAGAAGCCAGTGGGAGACCTTGCTGGTGCTCCAAGCAGGATCCATGTTCACTTAGATACCTGACACTTCACTCCAGACCATCACTCCAAAGGTGCACAGCAAGATCCGAGCTGGCCCGAATTCCTGCCTGGCCCAAATTCCTGCCTGGCCCACCTGGAATCCTGGGGATTTAGGGATGAAAATGCCAGACCATGGTTGGAGGGGTCCTGCTGCCCAGGGCAGGCAGGAGGGTGCCAGCATCCCATGGGAATCAGTCTGGAAGCTGCGTCCGTGCCAGGAGGGACCATCATCCTCTCCAGACACTTCCCTGTGTGGAGCAAAACCTGTTCCAAAAGTTGTTCTGCACCTCTGTGTTCAATATTTGTCTTGATTTGGAAAGACAGGAGTCTGCTGAGGAAGGCAGGAGAAATGGAAAATGTAAACCCTCCCCACCCCTCCCAATTGCTATAAATTTTAAGGAGCTCTCAGGCAAAATTATGGGAGCAGGAATAACAGTTCTTTAATAGGGAAAAGAAAAATATAAAAGGATAAAATAAACAATGCAGTGAACAAAACCAACACTGGCAGAGTCAGAACCCAACCTGACACCCTGTGGGTCAGGCTGTTGGCAGCAGTGCCATTGGAATTGTGGCTCAGCCCTCCTGCAGTGTCAGGGCTGGTTCTGCTGGAGCAGGGATCCTGGAGAAAGGTGCAGTCTCTGCCTCTGAAGATCCAGGGGCAGAGGCAGCTGCTGTTCCTCTGGGCAATCCAGTGCAGAAGCCGTGCTGGTGTTGCAGAATCTCCAGATTCTATCCGGGTAGGAATGCTTGGCTCCTCCCTCTGGGCTCCCATCTCCCAATGGGATGCTGTAGTTCTTATCAGCCATGCAGGGACATTCCATAGCTGTTATCAGCAATGTCCCCTCCAAGGGAGATGTGATTGTGGTCACTCAGAGAGAGAGATAAGGCAAACTGCCCACTTGATAAAGGTAATCTGCCATACAGATGGTAATGGAAAACATCTTGCATTGCAATCTTCAACAATATTCCTGCACCAGCCCTCATTCCTGCAGCTTTTCCCCCCCGTTTCCCAGGAGTTCAGGACAGCATTTATCCTTCTTCCCTCTCCCTGGGATCCTGAGCTGTCCCTGGCAGGTGACACAGCCCATTCCCACCTGGCTCAGCATCCCCAGGGCTCCAGCAGCCACTTCCCTGGAGAGGAGCTGAACCTGCTGCCTCCCTGGGGAGCTCTAGGCTCTCCAGATTTTATCCTGTGTTTAATTATTGCCATCTGCTCTCCCAGCTCCAGGGCTGCCTGCTGCCTCTCAGGCTCTGGTTGAGCCAAGCCCATTGGGTTTCCCTCCTGTGTGCACTCCTGGCTCATTTTCCTGGTGATGCTCCCATTCCCTTTTGACCTGGGGCATCTCTTTCCTTCCCATTCCACTCAATTTTACAGTTTCATCTCTCTAAATCCTTCTGATTTTTTCATCCTGTTCATCAGCATTAAGGGGTTGCTGGTGGATTTTGATGGTTTGTTCCAGGCTGCAGCATTCCCAGCACAGATCCCATAAAATGTTGAATTAAATGAGCAGGAGGAACCCCCCAGAGAGAGGAAACCAAGATCATTAAATGCCCCAAAGCCCCTTCCAGAGGAGCTCCTGGCCCAATAACAACTCAGAAGCTGAAGAAGCAAATCCTTGTGGTTTAATGAATCCTCAGGATTCCTGTAACACCTCCCAGGCCCTGAATTCCTGGAGCATTCCTGGGTTGTTGTTTCTGGTTTGGGGGAGAGTTCAGCCTGCTATCCCAGCACAGAAGTGTGTCCATGGTGGTTCCCATGCTCCAGGTGCAGTTTGGGGTCTCTGCCACCCCCAGCAACCCCAAAAATTTGTATTAGAGGGGACACACTGCTCCTGAGGGGATCATGGGTGTGTGTGACCCTGACCTGGGTTCCTTGTACTGCTCCAGCTCCAGGTGGGTCCTGTGGTGGTGTTTAAGGGTCCCAGGACGAGGGAAGAGATGGAAATCTTGAAGGCTGATTTATTTTTTCAGAAGGCTGATTTATTATTTTTTGATATGTATTATATTAAAAGAAAATTATATATTAAAACTATACTAAAAGAATAGAAGGAAGGATTTCATGGAAAGGAAAGGAAAGGAAAGGAAAGGAAAGGAAAGGAAAGGAAAGGAAAGGAAAGGAAAGGAAAGGAAAGGAAAGGAAAGGAAAGGAAAGGAAAGGAAAGGAAAGGAAAGGAAAGGAAAGGAAAGGAAAGGAAAGGAAAGGAAAGGAAAGGAAAGGAAAGGAAAGGAAAGGAAAGGAAAGGAAAGGAAAGGAAAGGAAAGGAAAGGAAAGGAAAGGAAAGGAAAGGAAAGGAAAGGAAAGGAAAGGAAAGGAAAGGAAAGGAAAGGAAAGGAAAGGAAAATCTTGCAACTGCTCACAGCCTCGACACAAGTGGCTGTCATTGGTCATCAAGTAAAACCAATTTCACATGCTGGGTAAACAATTCTCCAAATCACATTCCAAAGCAGCAAAACATGGAGAAGCTGAAGCTTCTCAGGAAAAAAGGTCCTGGCAAAAGGATTTTTCATAAAATGTGTCTGTGACAGATTTCACCTTCCTCTGCCCCTTCAGCACCCTCCTGCCCTCCTGCAGGGCTCTGCTGTCCCAAGGAGCTCATCCATCCCTGGCCATCTCCTCCCTCCACCTCTCCCAGCACCTTCCCTGCCCATCTCCAGCGGGATTAAGGTTTATTTCTGCTCTTCCCTCCTCTATCTCATTAGGGGCATTAAAGCAGGAGCCAGTGGCCCCGAGGACTTTCCATGTGACTCCAGGAGCGTTTTTTAGGCTGAGACACTGCTAAGCCACCCAAAGTGTCCCTGCTTAGAGGGGGAAATCCTCCCTCACCAGGTTTATCCAGTGAGATTTGCCCCATTTGGGTTGGAATTGCCTGTGGGTCCTGTATAGCTGTGCTGTGAGGGCCCCAATGAAGGAGGAATGATGAGGAGGACTCCATTGATATCAGAAGGCTAATTAATTACTTTATTATGTTATATTATATTATATTATATTATATTATATTATATTATATTATATTATATTATATTATATTATATTATATTATATTATATTATATTATATTATATTATATTATATTATATTATATTATATTATATTATATTATATTATATTATATTATATTATATTTATATTATATTATATTATATTATATTATATTATATTATATTATATTACATCTAAGCTGAATTTGCCAAGCACTCAACCCTGCACACACTGCACAGAATCTCGTGACTGTCACCCAACAGTCCCAACACTCACACCAACACCTGGCCCTGACAGGCCAAGGAACCAAAACACCATCACTGTGGGTGAACAATTTCCATACTGCATTTTGCTTTTGCACAAATACAGGCACAACAAATGAGATAAGAATATTCTTGAGAAGAATTGTGCCTTGCTTTTCTTCTTGAAGAGAAATGTGGGGCTGCACACTTGGCCCTGACAGGCCAAAGGACCAAAACCCCATCACTGTGGGTGAACAATCTCCATATTGCATTCTGCTTTTGCACAAACACAGGCACAGCAAATGATAAGAATTGTGTTTTCTTTCTCTCATCTTCAGAGAATGTGAAACACAGAAATATTCTTGGGAAGAATTGTGCCTTGCTCTTCTCTGTGAGGAGAAATGTAGGGTTACAGACATGAGGTCGTAGCATGGGAAGGCGTTGGTGGCTTGGCCTTTGTCCCCGTGGTGCAGGGACAGCCCGATGGGACAGCAGCGCTGCGTCCCAGGAGAGCTCAGGGTGGTGACAACCCCGGGTTTGGGTTCCCAGCCAGCCCCAGGGTCCTGGCCCCCGGTGGGGCTTTTCAGAGCAGGGTCTGATCCCATCCCCATGGCTGGGAGCAGCGAGAGGGGCATGGGCAGGAGCCGGGCTGGGGCTGGGCACTGCCAGGCTGGGCACTGCCAGGGTTGGGCACTGCCAGGCTGGGCACTGCCAGGCTGGGCACTTCCAGGGCTGGGCACTGCCAGGGTTGGGCACTCCAGGGCTGGGCACTGCCGAGCTGGGCACTGCCGGGCTGGGCACTGCCAGGGTTGGGCACTGCCAGGCTGGGCACTGCCAGGGTTGGGCACTGCCGGGCTGGGCACTGCCGAGCTGGGCACTCCAGGGTTGGGCACTGCCAGGGTTGGGCACTGCCGGGCTGGGCACTGCCGGGCTGGGCACTCCAGGGTTGGGCACTGCCGGGCTGGGCACTGCTGGGTTGGGCACTGCCAGGGCTGGGCACTCCTGGGCTGGGCACTGCCGGGCTAGGCACTCCAGGGTTGGGCACTGCCAGGGCTGGGCACTGCCGGGTTGGGCACTGCCAGGGTTGGGCACTGCCAGGGTTGGGCACTGCCGGGCTGGGCACTGCCAGGGCTGGGCACTCCAGGGCTGGGCACTCCAGGGCTGGGCACTGCCAGGGCTGGGCACTGCCAGAGTTGGGCACTCCAGGGCTGGGCACTCCAGGGCTGGGCACTGCCAGGGCTGGGCACTCCAGGGCTGGGCACTGCCGGGTTGGGCATTGCCAGGCTGGGCACTGCCAGGGCTGGGCACTCCAGGGCTGGGCACTCCAGGGCTGGGCACTGCCAGGGCTGGGCACTGCCAGAGTTGGGCACTCCAGGGCTGGGCACTCCAGGGCTGGGCACTGCCAGGGCTGGGCACTCCAGGGCTGGGCACTGCCGGGTTGGGCATTGCCAGGCTGGGCACTGCCGGGCTGGGCACTCCCGGCTCCTGGCGTTGCGGGCGGCAACCGGGGGGAGCGGGGGAAGCTCTGATCCGGCTTGGGGCTGGGCTGGGGCAGGGAATGTGTGTGAGTGTGAGTGTGAACACGTGTGTGAGTGTGTGTGAGAACGTGTGCGTGTGTGTGTGTGTGTGTGTGTGTGTTACTGTGAGAGTGTGAACGAGTGTGAGTGTGTGTGCACACGTGTGTGTGAGTATGAACACGTGTGAGTGTGTGCATGGGTGTGAACACATGGGTGTGAGTGTGCGTGAGCATGTGAGTATGTGTGTGTGTGCGCGCACCAGTGTGAACACGTGTATGAGTGTGTGTGTGCACGTGTGTGTGAGCATGCATGACTGTGTATGAGTGTTCACACGTGTGTGTGTATGTGTGTGTGTGTGAACATGTGTGTGAGTGTGTGAGTGTGTGTGTGTGTGTGAGGATGAACACGTGTGAGTGTGTGTGAATACATCTGTGAATGTGTGTGTGAGAGTGTGTGCGTGTGTGTGCGTGTGTGTGTGTGTGCGTGTGCGTGTGCGTGTGTGTACACGGCATCAGGGATCCGCAGGGCTCCACGGGGAATCTCGTCATCCTTCAGCCTGGAACCCCTGAGATCAGAGTCCGTCGTTCCCTCAGCCACCCCCTGTCCCCAAGTGCCACATCCCTGTCGCTGCTCAGTCCCTCCCCTGTCCCCAGGTGCCACATCCCCGTGGCTGCTCGGTCCCTCCTGGTGGCTCCTGCACAGCCCTTCCCGCGCAGGATTTCTCCCTGAAACACCCGGAGCCCCTGCAGTGCGTGTGCTCGTGTGCTCGTGTGCTCGTGTGCTCGTGTGCTCGTGTGCTCGTGTGCTCACACCGCCACCCACGGGTGTGCGATCCCCACATCCCGGGGACACGGCGGGACACCCCGGGGATGGCACACGGGTCCCAGTGCCAGGCTCGGGCTGCCCCGGGTGCTGCTGTGGTGGCACAGGCGGTGCCGGGGGGGGACGGGACCTTGAGCAGGTGGGGGCTGGGGACAAACTCTGGGACACGGAGGTGCCACGGCTGTGGCACTGGGAGCCAGGAGGTGCCACACGAGCAGGCACAGTGACAGGGAGTGCCACACAGCGTGGCAGGGGTGTCACACTGCATCGATGTGCCAGGGAGTGTCACACTGTCACACAGACATGTCAGGGAGTGCCACATGTGCACAAAGTGTGACAGGGGATGTCACACTGTCTCATAGATGTGTCAGGGAGTGCCACACGTGCACACAGGCGTGACAGGGAATGTCACACACACACACACCTGTATGGGCACATGGAACAGCCCAGCCAGAGGTGACACACACAGACACACACATCTGAGACAATGCACACACATGTGACAATTCACACACCTATGACAATGCACATGACAGTGTACACACACGTGAAAATGTGACAATTCACACCTCTGACAATGCACACACCTGTGACAATTGACACACATGGCAATTCACACGTGTGACAGCTCACACACATGTGACAACTCACACCTGTGACAATTCACACACACTTGTGACAATTCACACCGGTAACAATGCACACACGTGTGACAATTCAGAGCTGTGACAATGCACACACATGTAACAAATCATACACATGACAATTCCCACCTGTGACACTGCACACACATGACACTGCACACACTTGTGACAATTCACACACCCGTGACAATTCACACCTGTGGCACTGCACACACATGACACTGCACACGCTTGTGACAATTCACACACCTGTGACAATTCACACCTGTGGCACTGCCCACACCTGTGCTGGAGCTGCGCAGGTGGCTCCAGAGGACAATGGCCGAGCAGGCGTAAAGGGAACTTTTGTCCCCATCCCTACCTCTGTCACTGCCAGCCCGGCCCCGTGCCTCAGTTTCCCCCGAGCAGCACCCGGGTCCTGCCCCTCCTGGCACAGCCAGCCCAGCACTGATCACTAATTAACGAATCACTAATCACCTCCCTGGTTAATCATTTATTTCTCTCTCTCTCCGCAGCTGTGGCCACTCCTCCCGTGCACACAGCGCCTGTGCCAAGGACCTTGGCTCGTCCTCCCTGCAGTGACTCCCAGCAGGAATTCCCAGTGATCCCCAGTGACTCCCAGTGACTCCCAGCAGGAATTCCCGGTGACTCCCAGTGACTCCCAGCACTGATTCCCAGCAGGAATTCCCAGCAGGACATTGGTGAGTTCACACCCCCACCATCACCAGCTTGGGGGCACCGGTCCCAGCATTGCCACCAACGTCTGACCCAGAGGGGACAGGGCTGCTGGGGTGGTGGTTTGGGGTCCCTGTGCTCTGTGGGGAGTGGAGGGGATCTGGGGGGTGGTGGGCCCCCTGTCCCTGCCAGGTTCTGTGCCACCCCTGTGCCACCCTTGTGCCACCCCTTTGTCACCCTTGTCCCACCCCTGGGCCACTCCCACCTCCCATGGCAAAAGCCCAAAGTGTTTCCAGAGCTGAGCAAACACCTCGAGAAGGTCCCAGCAGTGCTGGCATCTGGATGGCTCCGTGCCAGTTGAAATTTCCTGGTTCCAGGGGTGTCCCAGGAGTGCCCCCATCCACCCAGGGCACCCCAGCTCCTGCTGCCAGCCTGGCTCAGCAAGACCCACTCTGCAAGGGACACAGTGGTGTCCCCAGGCTGGGGACTCCATGCAGTTCCCTGGCAGTGCTCAGCCTCCATCCCTGTCACCTCTGCATCCATCCATCCCTGGTCTCCATCAATCAATCAATCCATCCATCCATCCATCCATCCATCCATCCATCCATCCATCCATCCATCCATCCATCCATCCGTCCGTCCGTCCGTCCGTCCATCCATCCATCCATCCATTCATCCATCCATCCATCCATCCATCCATCCATCCATCCATCCATCATCCATCCATCCATCCATCCATCCATCATTCATCCATCCATCATCCATCCATCCATCCATCCATCCATCCATCCATCCATCCATCCATCCATCCATCCATCCATCATCCATCCATCCATCCATCCATCCATCCATCCATCCATCCATCCATCCATCCATCCATCCATCCATCCATCACCAATCCCACATGAAGGAGGTTCTGGGGGTGCTGTGGTTGCTCCCATGGGGTCACAGCCCATTGTCCCCCCCAGACTCACTCCCTGCTCTGTTTTCACCCCCCTTCCTGCCCCATTGGTGACCCCTCTCTGCTCCCCCAGGTCACAGCCAGAGGGGACCCAGCCAGGACGGATCCCTGTCCCCCGTGGTGTCCCTCACCTGGGCACGGGGCAGACGCGGTGCCAGGCCAGGCTGGAGGGTGCCCGGTAAGGCTGCCTGGGCTGGGGGGGCTGGTGGGACCCCCCTCCCTCCCAGCAGTGCCCAGCAGAGATCAGAGCACCCAAAGGTGCCAGGGTGGGGGTGGCAAGACCCAGGGGCTGCAGGGTGGCTCTGCCTTTGCTCCTGGGGGGCACAGGGAGTGCAGGGGGTGAAGGGCACCAGAGCACCCAGCCCGGAGCAGAGCCAGGTCCCTTTAGCTCGCTGTGCCCCGGGGGATGTCTCTCCCCAGGGTTAGCATGACCGAGGTGGAACCCGTGCTGGACTTCGCATCCTCGGGCAGGACGGGCCGGCGCAATGCCCTGCCCGACATCCTGGGCTCGCCCGCCGGCGTCAGCCCCGCCGACCTGCCCCTCAAACTGGCCGAGATGTCCCTGAGCGCAGGTGGGTGACCAGGAGGGGCGGGAGGGTGTGGGGTGGGCAGGGACAGCGGCTCCCGTGTTCATCCCGTGCTGAGGGACAGGGACACCGAGGGGCTGGAAGGGAACGGAGCTGGGAAGGGTCTGGAGCCCCAGGAGGGGCTGAGGGAGCTGGGCAGGGGCTCAGCCTGGAGCAAAGGAGGCTCAGGGGGCCCTTGTGGCTCTGCACAGCTCCTGCCAGGAGGGCACAGCCGGGGGGGTCGGGCTGTGCCCCAGGGAACAGGGACAGGAGCAGAGGGAACGGCCATGGGAAGTCCACGTTGGATATTTGGGATAATTTCTCCATGGAAAGGGTGTCCAGGCATTGGAGCTGCCCAGGGGGGTTTGGGGTGCCCATCCCTGGAGGTATCCAAGGTCACTGGGCTGGGACAAGGTGGGCATCACGCACAGGTCGGACTCGATGCACAGGCTGCACTCGATGCTCTTGGAGCTCCTTTCCAGCCCCAACCACTCCCTGATCCCCTGCTCTGACCCCACGCCATGACCCGTCCCGGTCTCTCCCGCAGGCAGCGCCCAGGACATGCAGTCGCCCTCGGCGGAGGCGCCCCCTCCGCAGCCGCCCAGCCCCGAGCTGAAGGACACGTCCTAACCCGCCCGGGGGGGACATTTGTGACCGGCGGAGGAAGGAGGGGGCTGCGGGCACCAGCCCGGCTCTCCTGGCTCGGCCGGAGCCCGCTGGGATTTCCTCGGTGCTGCCGCAGCGGGACCCCGGAGCGTCCCCCCGGCCGTGCGCGTGGCGGGGACACGGAGGGGACACGGAGGGGACACGGAGGGGACCTGCCGTGACCGAGGGGCGATTCCCACCCACGCCCTGGGCCCGGACTCGGGGGTGGGGGGGATGTTTTGGCCTCCCCGGCGGGAGGAACATTTTTCTTCTGGGGCATTTGGCGGAGCCGAGCGCGGTCAGGGGTCCCGGGGGCCCTCCTGGCCGCAGGAGCAGCCACGGGTGTTTCTTGCTGAGTGTGGTGTTCACTGTGATGTTTTTGGGTATCCCCTCGTCTCCTGGCCTTTCTTCTGGATGACTCAGGAGCCATTCCCCGAGTTTTGGGGGGTGAGGTGGGAAACACAACCCGAGAGCCCCCCAGCCCTTAAGCAAAGGTCTCTGAGGGATCCCCCTGAGGATGCTGGTGAGTTTGGGGTGGGGAGCAGGGGATGCTGCTCAGAGCACCCCCGAGCCAGGTCACCCCTGTCCCCACACTGGATCCCCTCCCCAGCCCCGAGCAGGGCCCGCCGGGTCCTGCGGCCTTTGGGGACAGAGGGGACACGGAGTGCGGCTTTCCCAGGCTCTACCCGTGCTCCCCAAACCTCTGCTTCTGCCGGAGGGCAGGATGGGACCCTCCTGGCGGGCACTGAGGGACTCAGGGAGGGCTCATCTGCCACCTCTGGGGGTCTCTGGCCTCTGGCCAAAGCTGGAACTCCTGGGAAGCCCCTGGAATCAGGAAAATCCGACTGGCACGGAGCCATCCAGAGCTCGCGCTGCTGGGACCCTCTTGAGGTGTTTGCTCAGCTCTGGAAACACTTCGGGGTTTTGCCACGAGAGGCGGGAGTGGCCCAGGAGTGGCGCAAGGGTGGCACAGGACCTGGCAAGGACTGGATGGTTGGACGTGGAGCTGGGCCCATCCCTCCATCCATCCATCCATCCCATCCCATCCCATCCCGGACGGTCACCTAGAGCTGTCGCTGTCGGACCAGCAAAGGAGTCCCTCAGCCCGGGTCCCCTCTGGCCCTGGACCAGGAGAGCCGTGCGGGGTCACCATCTGTCCCCAGCGCCCCGCGGGGTCCCGGCCACCATCGGGCTCCCCCGGGCACCTTGGCGTGGGAGGGAGGCTTGGGTGTGAGTGCACGTGTGGAGGGGCATCCCTGGCTGTGGGTATCTGTGAGTGTGGGCATCTCTGGGCTTGGGCGCCCATTTACACTGGCATTCGTGGGTGTGGGTACCTGCGTGCGTGGGCATCCCTGTGTGTGTGCATCCATGTGCATGGGCACCCGTTTATATTGTCATGGGCTCTCGTGTGTGTGTGTGTGTGTGTGTGTGTGTGTGTGTGTGTGTGTGTGTGTGTGGTGTCGTGGGCACCCCCACAGCCTGCAATCACTGTGCGGGGCCGTGTGTGTGCTCATGGGCACTGGTTTATGTGGGCATTCATGGGCATTCATGGGCATGGAGTCCCGTGTGTGCACATCTGTGTGTGTGGGCATCCACGGCCACTCATGTGCACGGGCATCCATTTGTGTGTGCATCTGTGCGCGTGTGCACGTGTGTGTGTGTGCATCTGTGTGAGCGTGCATGTGTTCAGGGATATCTCTGTGTGTGTGTGTGTGCATCTGTGTGTGTGTGTGCATCTGTGTGAGTGTGCACGTGTTCAGGGATATCTCTGTGTGTGTGTGTGTGTGCGTGCATCTGTGTGAATGTGCACATGTGCAGGGATATCTGTGTGTGTGTGTGTGTGTGTGTGTGTGTGTGTGTGTGCATCTGTGTGTGTCCACGTGTGTGTGTGTGCATCTGTGTGAGTGTGCACGTGTGCAGGGATATGTGTGTGTGTGTGTGTGTGTGTGTGCACGTGTGTGTGTGTGCATCTGTGTGAGTGTGCATGTGTTCAGGGATATCTGTGTGTGTGCATGCATCTGTGTGAATGTGCACATGTGCAGGGATATCTGTGTGTGTGTGTGTGTGTGTGTGTGTGTGCATCTGTGTGTGTGCACGTGTGTGTGTGTGCATCTGTGTGTGTCCACGTGTGTGTGTGTGCATCTGTGTGAGTGTGCACGTGTGCAGGGATATGTGTGTGTGTGTGTGTGCACGTGTGTGTGTGCATCTGTGTGAGTGTGCATGTGTTCAGGGATATCTGTGTGTGTGCATGCATCTGTGTGAATGTGCACATGTGCAGGGATATCTGTGTGTATGTGTGTGTGTGTGTGTGTGTGTGTGTGCATCTGTGTGTGTGCATCTGTGTGAGTGTGCACGTGTGCAGGGATATGTGTGTGTGTGTGTATGTGTGCACGTGTGTGTGTGTGCATCTGTGTGAGTGTGCATGTGTTCAGGGATATCTGTGTGTGTGCATGCATCTGTGTGAGTGTGCAGGTGTGCAGGGATATCTGTGTGTATGTGTGTGTGTGTGTGTATGTGTGCACGTGTGTGTGTGTGCATCTGTGTGAGTGTGCATGTGTTCAGGGATATCTGTGTGTGTGCATGCATCTGTGTGAGTGTGCAGGTGTGCAGGGATATCTGTGTGTGTGTGTGTGTGTGTGTGTGTGTGTGTGCACGTGTGTGTGTGCATCTGTGTGAGTGTGCATGTGTTCAGGGATATCTCTGTGTGTGCGTGCATCTGTGTGAGTGTGCAGGTGTGCAGGGATATCTGTGTGTGTGTGTGTGTGCATCTGTGTGTGTGTGCACGTGTGCAGGGATATCTGTGTGTGTGTGCATCTGTGTGTGTGCATCCCTCTGTGTGAATCCCTCTATGTGCACCCACGTGTGTGTGTGTATGCAGGGACACATCCATGTGTGTGTGCATCCGTGTGTGTGTGCGTCCATGTGTGTGTGTGCACATGTGCAAGGATATCTGTGTGCGTGTGTACGCATCCATGTCTACATGCATCTGTGTGTGTGTGCATCCACGTGTGTGTGTGTGTGTATGCAGAGGTATCTCTGTGTGTGCATCCTTGTGTGCACATCCATGTGTGTGTGCATCCATGTGCGTGTGCACCCATGTGTGTGAGCATCCGTGTGCACATGCATCCATGTGTGTGTGCACATGTGTGCGTGTGCAGGGATATCTGTGTTTGTGTGCAGGGATATCTGTGAGTGTGTGCAGGGACATCTGTGTGTGTGTGTGCACCCACGTGTATGCAGGGATGCACGTGTGTGTGTGTGTGCATTTGTGTGTGTATGTGTGTGTGTGTGATAACAGCTGTGTGTCTGCGTGCACGTGTGTGTGTGCATTTGTGTGTGTATGTGTGTGTGTGTGTGATAACAGCTGTGTGCGTGCGTGCATGTGTGTGTGTGTGTGTGTGTGTGTGTGATAACAGCTGTGTGTGTGTGTGCACGTGTGTGTGTGCATCCTGCAGGTGGGTGGGAGGCCGTGTTCATGGGTGCTCCTGTGGGTGGGCGTGCAGGGGCAGCCCTGTGGATGTCCCTGTGCCAGGGTGTCCCTGTCACTGGGTGTCCCTGTGCAGGGGTGTCCCTGTCACTGGGTGTCCCTATATTGGAGTGTTCCCATGTCGGGGTGTCCCTGTGCCTGGATGTCCCTGTGTCAGTGGGTGTCCCCATGCCTACGTGTCCTTGTGCCTCAGTGTCTCTGTGCTGGGGTGTCCCCATGTC
The DNA here is from genome assembly GCF_035770615.1 of Melospiza melodia melodia. Taxonomy (NCBI): domain Eukaryota; kingdom Metazoa; phylum Chordata; class Aves; order Passeriformes; family Passerellidae; genus Melospiza; species Melospiza melodia. The sequence goes on along the minus strand of NC_086220.1, from coordinate 4,669,655 downwards.
AGGGTGTCCCTGTCAGTGGGTGTCCCTATGCCAGGATGTCCCTGTCAGTCCGTGTGCCTGTGCCAGGGTGTCCCTATGCCAGGATGTCCCTGTGCCTGTGTATCCCTGTCAGTCCGTGTCCCTATGCCAGGATGTCCCTATATTGGGGTGTCCCCATGCCAGGGTGTCCCTGTCAGTGAGTGTCCCTATATTGGGGTGTCCCTATGTTGAGGTGTCCCCACGCCGGGGTGTCCCTGTGCCAGGGCAGCCGTTCCTGCCAACGCCCCCATCTCACGGTCTCGTTGTGTGAAGGGGACAGGGCTGTGCAGGTTTGGGGCACTGACACCCAGGTGAGGGGACAGAGGACAGTCCTTGCCCTCTGTGTCCCCCCCCAGGCCATGGGGGCTGTGTCTCCCTGGGCAATAAATTGTCCTTGTCGCCCTGGCCAGCAGAGCCTGCCCAGTGTCCCAGCTGGGACAGGGGACACCCATCCCACAGGGACAGTCCTGTGCCCCCAGGGCACGAGGTGAGGGGTCCTGTTCGGTGGCAGTGTCAGCAGGAGGGCGCTGAACACGAGCTCTGGCTATTTTTGGGTGCCTGCGATGTCACACAGGGCCAGGCACAGGGAGGTGTCCCCGTCCCTCACGGCCCTGCTGCCTCTGACCCCAAAGTGTCCAGGACAAGGGGACAGCCACGGGCTGCAGCCACCGGGCTCAGGGACACCTGAGCCCCCAGCTGTGTCCCTCCGTGACACGGGGATGGGGACAGGAGCTGGCACTGTCCCCTGGAGTGCAGGGAACACCGAATGCCACGGTCAGGGGTGACCCCAGCCACGCTGGGAAGGGGACGGGGATGCGCTGGAGCCCAAAGCAATGGGGACATGGGGGGACCTGCTGGGGGTCCCACAGCCCCGTGCCTTGTCCCCAGTGTCCCCTGTGTCACCCAAAACACCACTGGTGGCACAGGTGTGTGTCCCCAGGCACACAGGGAGAGGACAATGTCACACACAGGGAGGGGACAGTGTCACACACAGGGAGGGGACAGGGTCACACACAGGGAGGGGACAGGGTCGCACACAGGGAGGGGACAATGTCACACACAGGGAGGGGACAGGGTCGCACACAGGGAGGGGACAATGTCACACACAGGGAGGGGACAGGGTCACACACGTGCCCACACACACAGGCACACCGAGCAGGGAGCGGGTCATGTGTCCCCACAGACATACAGAATTGAGGAGGTGTCACACCTGTCCCCACACTCTCCTGGAGTCCCCACATATATTCCCACACCCCCCCACCCCGGTGCTCCCTGCTCCTCGTGCCTCAGTTTCCCCAGATCATCTTTCCTGTCCCTGCCACTCGTGTCCTTAAAGGGCGTCCCCACTGTCGCTGTCCGCACGCCCTGACCGCGCCCAGGGGCAGCACCTGCCCCTCCCCACGCACCCACAGGACCCCCGGGGCTGGGCACGCACCCCTGTGCCAACCTCGGCTCCCCTGTCCCCGTGCCTCAGTTTCCCCAGTTCATCTCCCTGTCCCCGTGCCTCAGTTTCCCCAGCTCAGGTCCTGTGTCCCTGTGCCTCAGTTTCCCCAGTTCATCTCCCTGTCCCCGTGCCTCAGTTTCCCCAGCTCAGCTCCCCTGTCCCCGTGCCTCAGTTTCCCCAGCTCAGCTCCCTGCTCCCCGCCACTCGTGTCCCTAAAGGGCATCCCCATTGTCGCACAGTGTCGCGGGCCTGAGGTGGGCACACACCCCTGTGCCCGGGCACATCTCTCGCCCCGAGGGCCCCTGGGGCTGTGCCCGGCCTGTGCCGGGGGCTCGGTGCGGGGGCCGGGGGCGGTGGCGGGGCCGGGCTCGGTGCGGGGCCGGGGCTCGGTGCGGGGCAGGGCTCGGTGCAGGAGCCGGGGGCGGTGGCGGGGCAGGGCTCGGTGCGGGGCAGGGCTCGGTGCGGGGCCGGGGCTCGGTGCAGGAGCCGGGGGCGGTGGCGGGGCCGGGGCTCGGTGCGGGGCAGGGCTCGGTGCGGGGCCGGGGCTCGGTGCGGGGCAGGGCTCGGTGCGGGGCAGGGCTCGGTGCGGGGCAGGGCTCGGTGGCAGCGGGGGCCGGGGGCGGTGGCGGCGGGGCCGGTGGCCGCTGGCAGCGCTGCCGGGTGTATTTCTGGAGCGCGCTCCGCTCTTTCCAATCATGTGATGGGGACATTATTTAAGGCGGCCGCGGGGCCGCGGCAGCTGCAGGCGGTGCCTCGCTCGCAGCCGGCCGGACCCCCCGAGCCCCCTCGCCATGGTGGACGCCTTCGTGGGCACCTGGAAGCTGGTGGACACCCAGAATTTCGATGAGTACATGAAGGCGCTGGGTGAGTGGGCGCGGCTGCGAGCGGGCTGCAGTCACATCACCTCCTTTTTTTTTTGTTTTTTTTTCTATGCCTCCCCAATTTGCCCGGCGAACCCCCTCCCCCACACGGGCTCTGGGGTGGGGGGCTGCAGGAGGAGGGGAGGGGGAGTCACTGCTGCCTCCGTGCGTGGTTTAGGGGGGCTCTGGGGCTTTGTGCACGTGGCGCTGGGCTGGGTGAGGGAGCTGCAGGCTGGGTGAGGGGTCCCAGATTGGGTGAGGGGTCCCGGGCTGGGTGAGGGGTCCCAGGTGGGTGACGGGTTCCAGGCTGGGTGAAGGGGTCTGGGGCTGGGTGAGGGGTTCCCGGGGGTCGCGTCCTTCCCATGCCCACACACTGGGCGCAGCCTTTGGCAGAGGATGGAGGGATGAGATGCCCCCCGTGGGTGCTGGGGGTCGCTCAGGAGCCCCCCAGCCCCCGAGCCCCCCAAAAGCCAGGGCGCCCCAGCCCGGAGCAGTGCGGGGAAGGGGGCACAGACACAGACACCCGCCCCCCTCACCCAGCTCAGGGTGCTGGTCCCGGATCCATCCCCCCTGGCCCCCCTCTCTGCTCCGGCCCCGGGGGCGCACGGAGCCCCCCGGGACAATGAACGAGCAGCAGTTTTGGGGTTCACCCTGCACCAGCACGGGGAGGAGGAGCTCGGGGGCGATGCCGGGGCTGGGCGGCCGCACCGTGCCCTCCTCACCCCTCGCTCCCCAGGCGTGGGCTTCGCCACGCGGCAGGTGGCCGGCTTCACCAAGCCCACCACCATCATCGAGCTGAACGGCGACAAGGTCACCGTGAAGACCCAGAGCACCTTCAAGAACACCGAGATCACCTTCAAGCTCGGCGAGGAGTTCGACGAGACCACGGCGGACGACAGGCACGTCAAGGTGAGCCCCGAGACCCCCTGCCCCGCGGCACCCCCAAAAGACTCCGTGGGCTCCGGGGCATCGCTCCATCACCCCGGGGCTCCAGGGGGATCGCTCCATCACCCCGGGGCTCCATCATCCCCGGGCCCCATCCCGGCTCCCTGAGCGAGGGCAGCCCCTCTGTGCCCGCCGCGGGTGCTGCTGGAGCCGAGTCCCGTCCTGGCAGCCCCCCCGAATCCGTTCTGCGGCGGGGCTGTCCCGGGGCAGGAGGAGCTGCCGGGAAGGTTGAGCAAGAGCCGGGCTGGCGAGTGCCAGCTTGCTCAAGAGGGGGCCGGTGGGGCGGTGAGAAGTGTCCCTGCTCCGGGGAAAGGAGGGCACCACCCCTGTTTTTGAGCCCACTGCCCTCTGTGCCTGCCTGCTCCAGGGATGGAGCTCCGGGACAACCCGAGCTCCAGAACAATCCCAGCTCCGGGACAATCCCAGTTCCGGGACAATCCCAGCTCCGGGACAATCCCAGCTCCGGGACAATCCCAGTTCCAGGACAATCCCAGCTCCAGGACAATCCCAGTTCCAGGACAATCCCAGCTCCAGGACAATCCCAGTTCCAGGACAATCCCAGCTCCAGGACAATCCCAGCTCCGGGACAATCCCAGTTCCAGGACAATCCCAGTTCCAGGACAATCCCAGCTCCAGGACAATCCCAGTTCCAGGACAATCCCAGTTCCAGGACAATCCCAGCTCCGGGACAATCCCATCGTGTCAGCACCACTCCAAGGGCTCATCCCAGGGCTGTCCCTCCATGGGAGCTCAAACCTTCCCAGCCAGGCTGCTCCTCCCTGTAAGAGCAAGGGAAAAAATCACCTGAGAGACAGCAGTGACTTTGCTGGCCTCTCCCACCCTGCAGGGACATTTTCCCTCGAAGGAGTGGCCCAGCTGCTGATTTTTCCTAGATTCCAGCTGCAGCTCTGTGCCCCACACCCAGCCCGGGGGGCACTCTGGAGGAACCTGGGGGCTCTTTGGCCACAAACCCCTTTCCTGGCCCCAGAGCAGGGAGCCCAAAGGGCCGGGCTCTGTGTGAGGCTGGGGGAAGGGGCTGAGTGTGAGTTCCCTCCCTCCAGCCCCAGCTCCTGGCCGCTGTTCAAGCAGCAGAACAGAACAGAACAGAACGTGTGACCGCCGTGGCTCCTGCCCAGCCCCGCCGTGCCCTTGGGGTGTCCCTGGCATGTGATGGGTCAGGGGGCCAGGACGGCTGCCCGAGAACGGGGCTGGACAGGAGGGGTCAGCCTTGGGCTGCAGGGAGTTGTGGGGCACCCATGGAATGGTTTGGGTTGGAATGGATCTAAAGTTCATCCAGTGCCAGCCCTGCCATGGCAGGGACACCTTCCAGGTGCCAGGTGCTGCCAGCCCCAATGTCCAGCCTGGCCTTGGGCACTGCCAGGGCTCCAGGGGCAGCCACAGCTGTGCCAGGGCCTCACCCCCTCCAGGGAGGAATTTCTCCCCAGTGAATTCCATCCATCCATCCATCCATCCATCCGTCCGTCCGTCTGTCCGTCCGTCCGTCCATCCGTCCATCCATCCCTGCCTGACCTCTGGCTGTGGGGCACCCAAACCCTGCGGGTACCCAAACTTTTGCACAGCTCAGCAGTGGGGGGACCCATCTATGGGGGAATTGGGGTCTGAGGGAGCACCCAGAGCCTGGTGGGGATCTGGGGCTGGGGCACACCGGGACAGACCCCAGCCACGGAGGCACCGGGGGCAGCCCCGCTCTGGAGGGGTGGGCTGGGGGCACAGGGCAGGATGGGGACAGGCAGGCGGTGCCAGCGCTGGTGCCCGCGGCTGTCCCGGCACGGCCCTGCCCTGCGTGCCGCTGTCGCCGTAACCTTGGCACGGGCCGGGCTCTGGGGGCTGAGTCAGCAGCGGCGCTGTGCAAACAGCAGCGCGGCGAGCAGGGGCGCGTTTGCTGCAGCAGCCGATCCAAAACCCTCGGCGGGCCCTGCAGGGCAGGGAAGGCTCCATTCCAAACCACGATCCCTGCCCCGCCTCTCCGGCCGGGCCAGGTCCGGGCGGCCCCGGGGCACGGAGGGCACGGTGACCGTGCCGGTGGCACCTGGGGACACAGGGGGACACAGGGGACAGCCGAGGCCGTGACCTAGTGCAGCATCCAGGCTGGGCTGAGCGCAGCTGGCCCGGCCAGGCGGGGATGGTGCCAGGTGGGCACCCCCAGGTGGGCACCCCCAGGCTGATCCCGAGCCCTGCGGGGCTCCAGGGTCTCCTCGGAGGAATAAACCCCGGAGAGGAAAATAACCGCGGCTCTCAATCCCTCCCTGCAGTCCTTGGTCAAACTGGATGGAGGCAAACTCGTCCACGTGCAGAAGTGGGACGGGAAGGAAACATCGCTGGTCCGGGAGCTGAAGGATGGGAAATTGGTTCTGGTAAGGAAATGGTTTCATTCCGACGTTCCCACCTCGGGAATGGTTTTATTCTGAGTTCCCACCTCGGGAATGGTTTTATTCTGAGTTCCCACCTCGGGAATGGTTTCATTCTGACGTTCCCACCTCGGGAATGGTTTTATTCTGAGTTCCCACCTCGGGAATGGTTTGCAGTGGGCAGAGCTCAGCTCGGAGCCGGGCAGGGCAGCACTAACCCCCCTCACCTCTCTGTCCCCAGACTCTCACCATGGGCAACGTCGTGTCCACCCGCACCTACGAGAAGGAGACATAGACGCTGTCGCAGGTGCCCTGCCTGTCACCCGGTGCCACATCGTCCCCCCCTCCTGGCCCCGTGCCAGGCACGGCTTCCCGCGGGCTCGGAGCCCCAGCGGGGCCACCCCTGCCCTGCCCGGCGCCTGCAGGGGCTCCAGGGGCTCGGGTGGTGCTTTCGTGGTTCGTTGTTGGGTTCTTTTTTAATTGATAGTGGGAAAAGTCACATGGAAAAATAATAAAGGTGTTGTTACAGCCGTGTGCTCGGTTTACTCGGGAAAAGGCGTTTTGGGCACAGGGATGGCAGGGATGGGGTTAATGGGCACAGGTCCCAGTAGCCCTGCGGGGATCACTCTGGCTGGCTCTGGGAATGCCCCTCGCAGGGCAGGAGGGAGCCCCAGAGAGGGGCAGGAGGGACCCCCACAGCCCAGCAGAGGGACAGGAGGGACCCCCACAGCCCAGCAGAGGGACAGGCTCCCCTGGAGGTGCAGGCTCCCCTGGAACAAAGTCCAGAGCTCCTGTCCGGGTTTGGGAAGGGAAGTGGCCCCAAAGGGGGAGGCAGCCATGGGGAGCTGCGTGGGAAGCACAGGGAGGGATAAGGGGAGGCTGCATCAGCACTGCCACCTCTCCTGCCACACCACCAGCTGCCAGTGCCAGCTCCCTGCAGAGCCAGAGGCCGCAGCTTGGCTCCTTCCCCCCTTCACATCTGTCCCAGCAGGGCCGAGCTGCTCCTGGCACCCTCCCCTGCCATCCCCTCCCCTGACCTTCAGCTCCAGTTACAAGATTTATGCTCCTTCCAGAAGGCTTCTCCTATGGGTTACCTCAGCACACACCCCCTTCCCAGCCCAGGGAAGCTGGGGAAGCAGCCAGAACTTCCCAAAAAAACCCTCTCCCATCTCCTCCACACTGTTCTCCCCCTGCCCAAGATGAAGTGGAGGGCACAGAAGAAAGGAGCAGGTACAAAGTGCAGCTGCAGAGAGCAGATTTATTTTCCATCCCTTTCCAAGGCAGCAAACACTCCACAGTCCATGTTTACTCCCAGTATCTCCACTCCCCCATTTGCTCCTTGCTCCTCCACTCCTGGTGTTTGCACAGAGGCTGAGGGAGCCGGGGCAGGTTTGCAGCCCTGAGCTCTGTGCCAGGGGCTGTGCTGCCACCAAACCTGTGCCCAGCACGACGGGGGCCTGGCTGTGCCACCCCAAGCTCTGCAGCTGTCCCAGGAGCTGGCAGCAGGACAGCAGGACACGAGGCTGTGGCACAGCAAGGGTGCCCTGCAGGCTGTCACGAGCCCGTGCTGGCAGCAGCTGTGGGACAAAGGGGCAGCCTGTGCCCAAGGTGACAGAGGACAGCTCGCACAAGGTCAGCACCTGTAACACCAAATGTTCCTTTGAAATCAACTCCTTGTCCTTGAAGCAGGAGCTGCTGGTCCCTGTTGCAGCCACGGCAGCAGCCCAGCCTGCCCTGCTCACCCAAGAGCTACTTCTTGTGCTTCTTCTTCTTCTTCTTGGCAGCCTTGCTGGCCTTCCTGGAGTGCCTGGGCCTCTTGCTGGAGGGCTGAGCTCCATCACTGTCCGAGGTTGAGCTGTCCGAGTCCGACTCCGAGGACGGCCTGGCCTTGTGCTTCTTCTTCTTCTTCTTCTCCTGGGACAACACAGGAGAAACCTGGCAATGTGGGAATGTGGGAATGGCCTCCCTGGGGCTCAGCAGGGCAGCACAAGCCCTTCTGGGCCTGCTCCTGCATGGAAAGGGCACAGTGCCCCAGGAGGCAGGAGTTAGCTGAGGGCAGGGCACAGAGCACGGCAGGAGTCAGAGCAGAGGGGCAGCAGTGTGGAAATCCATGGCTGGAAAACACTGGGTAAGTCATGGAAGGAGAATTCTTGCTCTTATTCCATTATTTCATTGTTCTTTATTAATAAAAGTTGGAAGGACGAAGCGTTTTTTGCCCAAAAATTAGATTTCTAAACCAGCCCAGCCACCAGCCCCAGCCTGCCAGGACAGGAGCACCCAAACACTCCCAGGGAACAGCAGGACAAGGTCAGTGCCCTCCTGCAAGATGTGGCTCCTTGCACAACCTCCCTAAAGATTTCACCACCCCCTCCTCTTTCCCAACTTCCTCTGTGGCCCTTCCTGTTCATCAATTTCCTCTGCACCCCTTCCTGCTCCCCAATTTCTCCTGAACCCCATCCTGCTCCTCATCTTCCCCTTGCTCCTCATCTTCCCACTGCACCTTGTCCTGCTCCCCAGCTTCCTCTGTGCCCCTTCGCATTATTAATCATTAAAATATTAATGAAATCATTCTTTCCTTTCCTTTCTCCATTTGCTGCAATGGGTTTTGGTGCTGGTTTCCATCCTTGGTTCAGGAATGTGAATGCCAGAGTGGTTTGGGTGGGAAGGGATCTTCAATGGCAGCTGATTGCAGCCCAGGGACACCTGCCACTGTGCCAGGTGCTGCCAGCCCCAATGCCCAGCCTGGCCCTGGGCACTGCCAGGGCTCCAGGGGCAGCCACAGCTGCTCTGGCAATTCCAGCCCAGCCCCTGCCCACCCTGCCAGGGAACAATTCCCAATTGCCAAGATCCCATCCAGCCCTGCCCTCTGGCACTGGCAGCCATTCCCTGCCTCCTGTCCCTCCATCCTTGTCCCCAGTCCCTCTGCAGCTCTCCTGGAGCCCCTTCAGGCCCTGCAAGGGCTCTGAGCTCTGCCTGGAGCCTTCTCCTCTCCAGGGCAGCACCCCCAGCTCTCCCAGCCTGGCTCCAGAGAGGCTGATCAGGAATTTTTGCCCTGTTTGAGGACTCAAGCAGAGGAGCCAAGGAAGGTTTCAGGATCAGAGATGGCCACTGAGGTGAACAAAGCCCTGGACAGGCTTGGACAGCCCCAGTGAGGAATGTGGCACGGCCAGCTCAGCTCAGGGCTCTGAATAACCCAAATTTAAGCACCTGTGCCCAAACTGGACTGGGTGTCCAAGCATCAGGCCCAGGGGGAAAAGGAAAGGAGCTGGCAGCTGATTTTTAATCAAACAGAACTTTTTTAGGGAGCTGGAAGAGCAAAGACAACACCCAGAGCTCAGCATCCAGAAGATCCCTCAGGGATTCCAGGGAAGGGAGCAGGGGCTGGAGTGGTTCCACACCCACCAGACCCTTGGCACATTTTGGCTCACTAACAGCAAATAATATCACCCAAAATTGGGTCTGTTTTCCTGAGGGGTAACAACAGACTCAGCACAAAGTCCCTGAGCCACAGAGGAAAGGCAGAAGCAAATCCTCCCAGTCTAGGAGGATGGGAAGGAGTTAAACTCTTCAGAGAAGGGGGTGCAGCAAGGAGAATTTTCTCAAGCTTCTCCAGCCCCTGCACATGGTGAGAAAGTCTGACAGGACCTTCACAAGCAAGAGTTTCATTCCAGAGCTTGGGAAACTTTCTCAGGATGTGAGGGCTGCAGGCAGGACAGGATGTCACACACACTCCTGGGGATGGAGCAGGGGACAAAAAGCACACATGGGCATTGTGCTGGCTGGAAAGAATCAACAAACCCTCACTCTCCCCTTTTGGGGGGCTCTAACAGCCAAGATCACTCCAAGACAGACAGATCCCTTTTCTAGCACACAGTGGGGCTCTTGGGGTGTCCTGTGCAGGGCCAGGAGCTGAACTAAGTGATCCCTGTGTCTTTTCCAACCCTGGATATTCCAGGATTCTCTGATTCCTCCAGTGCAGCAAATCAGCACAGCCTGGGCTGTAAGTACAGCAGGACACAAGGAGAGCTGAGCATTACCAGAGGAATAAGTGTGGCTGCTCCATGGCTGGAAGGGCTTTGGAGCACCCTGGGCCAGTGGAAGTGTCCCTGCCCATGGCAGGGGTGGCACTGGATGGGATTTAAGGTCCTTCCAACCCAAGCCATCCCATGATTTTATAATTTTCAGTAGCAGGAGGCAGCACTGCTGCACTGCAGGAGCAGCTTCCTACCCCAGACCTTTCCTTCAGTGCAGCATCCCAGCCCTGGAGATCAGCACTGGGGTCACCAGGGAGCTCAGGGAGCAGGGGATGGAGCACTGGGGTCACCAGGGAACTGAGTGTGCAGGGGATGGAGCACTGAGGGCATCAGGGAACTCAGAGAACAGGGGATGGAGCACTGGGGTCACAGGGAACTGAGTGAGCACAGGATGGAGCATTGGAGTCACAGGGAACTCAGTGAGCAGGAGATGGAGCACTGGGGTCAGCAGGGAGCTCAGGGAGCAGGGGATGGAACACTGGGGTCACCAGTGAGCACAGGATGGAGCACTGAGCTCACCAGGGAATTCAATGAGCACAGGATGGAGCACTGAGGGCACCAGGGAACTCTGAGCAGGGGATGGAGCACTGAGGGCACCAGGGAACTCAGGGAGCAGGGGATGGATCACTGGGGTCACCAGGGAACTCCATGTGTAGGAGATGGAGCACTGGGGTCAGCAGGGAGCTCAGGGAGCAGGGGATGGAACACTGGGGTCACCAGTGAGCAGGGGATGGAGCACTGAGCTCACCAGGGAATTCAATGAGCACAGGATGGAGCACTGAGGGCACCAGTGAGCAGGGCATGGAGCACTGAGGGCACCAGGAAACTCAGTTTGCAGCCCAGTGATTGCCCAAAGCCCAGGTTTGTGCCTGCAGGGACACCTGAGCTGCCAATGCCCTCCAGGCAGGCTGGGTGGGGCTCAGCTCAGCTCTGGCACACCCAGCACCCCAACACTGCATTTTGGGGCAATGTTTGGAGAGGATTTGGCCAAGCAGCTCTCAGTCAGCCTCACACAGAGCTGCACTTCACCGCTCCCTGCACATCCTGCCCCACCTATGCAATCAGCACAGAGAACCCAACAGAAGTGCTCCAAAACCTCTCTCCAAGCCCCTGAGCAGGCTGGGCTGGAGCCTCAGTGCTGGTTTGCATGGAATTCCTTCCCTGCTGCTCCAGAAACTCCTCCAAGAGGGGCCCCTTCAGCACTGCAGGCTCCCTCCTGCCCTGTGTGAGCAAACTGCTCCAGGCTGTGCTCTCAGCTCACTCCCCCTGAAGGTATTTGGGGCTGAGATAAGAGGGGAGTGCCCAGAACTGTCCAAGAAGCTGAAATATTTTTCACCAGACCCTTCTGAGGAGTTAAAATCCCATTCCAAGACTTTGTGAAAAACAGCAATGGATTCCTAATGTCTGTCTGCATCCCCAGGGTGTGCCAGGAATCCTTCTGGGCTTCTTCATTTCATTCTTTTTCCTCATTCCAGCAGCCAATTTCACTCCAAACAAGATTCATTACACCAACCTAAAGGTGCTTTTGCATCATTCGTTGGAGGAGCAGTCAGAATGAAGCTGAGGAGAAGAACCCAGCCTGGAGTCAGTAAATAAAGACAGCCAGATTCAGAAAAATTTCAATGCAGTCAATGTGTGAAGGGCTGTGGCCTCTTCATGCCATGGAAGAACCAGTAAAACCAGTAAAACTGAGTGAGGATGGACCACAGGTCACAGAACAAACACACTCAGGTGTGGTTTGAACATGAAGATCTGCAAATCTTCCACAAGGTGGGGAAAAGAGCAGCAAAACCATAAAAAAAGCCCCAATTTCAAAGGCCATCCAAAACCTCCTCTCAGGGATGAGCTGTTCCATGTGGAATAAAGCTCCCAAGGAACTTTGAAATGGATCCAAACCCCCAAATTTGAGGTTGTGTGAGCAGAAGATGGGATGTTGGAGAATTTTGCTCAGACATGGCTTAAAGAAAGAGGCCAAGAAAATATACAGCTGATGGAAAAGTAAAAGGCAGCTGTAAAGCAGCAGTTCTCAAGCCTGTTTCTGTAAATAACTAGGTTCTCAGGCACATTTTATAAACAGCAGGATTCTCAGACAGTCTTCTCATAACAGGTGAACATTCTGTCCTTGAGAACAGACATGGAGGTTGAGAACCCTTCATATCAGGGTGAGAACAAAAATCTTGGTTTCAATAAACAAATCACAGGTATTGGAAACAAAGGGAGGGGTTCATGTTTGCTCGGTTGTTGTGGTGTGCTGTAATGTCCCATTTTGGCCTTCCAGGTCATTCCCCCAGGTGTGCCTGTGCCTCTCTCCCTTCCCCCTTGCCCCCATGCTGAGTGAGTCCTGTCAATCAGGCTGAACATTCCAGCAAGGCGTCGTGTGGTTGGTCAAGTTCAAAGGATGCCCCTATGCCCAGAGGTCATTGGCCTGTCTGGGTGTCATCTTCCCCTGAGACCCTGCCCCTCTCACCTGGTTGGTGCTCACCTGTACCTCCCCTCCCCCTGTCCCTGAGCTTAAAAGGTGATCAGACCATGCGGCCGGGATTCTGCTGGAGCAGTTGCTCACGTTCAGACCTCTGTAACCATGGAATAAACCTCTGGACATTAAACTCCAGCAGAATCCTCTCCTTTTTCTCTTCACCATCGCCTGAAGCCATTCCTCCTGAGGTAAATGGGGTTCCTAACAAGCCTGGACTTGTTCAGTGCCCAGCTGCAACCACCAGCAAGCCAAGGTATCTCTGGGATGATACACCGCAGTTGCTGCCTTTGGCCCGGCAGCGAGGGTCAGACTGGCCCAGGCACAATCTAACTGGGAATATTGGGAGCCATGTTCCAATACTCGGTAGCCTATTGTGAGCTCGAGTTTTGCAATACGTATGATCTTAATTATTGAATTAATTATTGAAATTATTGAATTTATTGATCCAAAGGCACGACTATAAAAACGTGCCTTTGGATCAATAAATTCGATCTTAATTAACACGGTTATAAAAACCTGCCTTTGGATCAATCAATTCGATCTTAATTAACACGGTTATAAAAACCTGCCTTTGGATCAATAACTTTGATCTTAATTAACACGGTTATAAAAACCTGCCTTTGGATCAATAAATTCGATCTTAATTAACACGGTTATAACAACGTGCCTTTGGATCAATAAATTCGATGTCAATTAACACGGTTATAAAAACGTGTCTTTGGATCAATAAATTCGATCTCAATTAACACAGTTACAAAAACGTGCCTTTGGATCAATAAATTCAATCTTAATTAACACGGTTATAACAACGTGCCTTTGGATCAATAAATTCGGAGTCAATGCTGATCAACAAGGATGGCTCGTCTCCCTTCGCTTTCAACAATGGGATAAACTTGGAGAGTTTCAGTGCAAGGGTTTTCCCTCAGTCAGCACTGCAGGTTTTTTTCTTGCAGGATGAGAAGGGCTCAGCCATTCCCAGCCTCCTGCCTCCCACACAGCCCAGCAGGGACACTGCTGTTCCCACAGGAGCCACCTCACCCCCTGACCCCAGCAGGAGAAGGGACCCAGAGCCTGGGCCTGCCCTGCTGTCCCACACAGCCCCGGGGCTCCCCCCTGGCACAGCACCAGGGAATGCTGCAATTGTTCAGGGTGGAAAAGCTCCCCCAGATCAGCCAGCCCAAGCACAGCCCAGGTGCCACCTCCATGGGGTTTAGGAGGGATGGGGACCCCACCACCAACCCTCTCTGTGAAGGGTTTGTCCCAAATGTCTGCATGGGAGATGGGGTGTGAAAAGGGAAAAGCAGACAAGGGAGTGAAATCTTCCAAGAGAGTCAGGGGGTGTGGGGAGAACCCCTCCATAAACCTTCAAACAGATTGCTGAGAGGGCAGGGAAGGCAGGATTGGGAGCAGATGTGGGGTCAGAGCAGGGGCAATGCCCTGGGCCAGGGGACATAAATATGGGGATCCTGCACCAGGGGCTCAGTGTTTGCTGGCTCTTCCTCTGCACTTCAATCTTGCCCTGCTCTGGGAAAGGGCAGAAGGAGCAGCTGAACACTCCTGAGTTGAGGGTACAGGGATGGGGGAGAACAGCCATGGTGCTGCTCTGCCAGGCTGCACACATGGAAAACCTTTACATTTCTGTTTTTCCTAACTTGCCCTGGGCTGAGCAGTGGCAACCCCAAACCTCCCTCAGCACAAGCTGAGGCTGTTTGCTCTCACCCCTCCCCTCCCCTCATTCCCTGGGAGCATCCCCTGCTGTGCCCTCCTGGCAGGAGCTGTGCAGGGCCACAAGGGCCCCCCTGATCCCCCTTTGTCAGGCTGAGCCCCTTCCCAGCTCCCTCAGGATCCTCCAGCCCCTTCCCTGGACACCCTCCAGCCTCTCCCCTTCTCCCTCCATCACCCCTTTCCTCAGGGGTTACAGAAGACAGGACAGGGCTCACTGCTGCCACCCAGGATGTGGCACTGTCACACCAGTGCCACCCCCACACAGAGACCCGAACCCAGCTCCAGCCTGGGAATCCTGGGGGGCTCAGGCAGGAGGGAAATCAGGAGCTGGGGAATCACTGGGAAGGCAAAGTGGAAAAAAGGGGATGAGGATCCTGAAAGAATGTCTGGGAAGAGGAAAAAACCCCAGAAACTGCAAAGAAACATCAGATCCAGGAAGAGGAGAAAAACCCCTCAGGGTAAGATGGAAATCAGGAGCTGGGAACCACTGGGAAGGCAAAGTGGAAAAAAGGGGGGTGAGGATCCTGGAAGAATCTCTGGGAAGAGCAGAAAAACCCCAGAAGATGCAAGGAAATATTAGATCCAGGAAGAGGAAGAAAAACTCCTCAGGGAAAACAGGAGCTGGGAACCACTGGGAAGGCAAAGTGGAAAAAAGGGGACGAGGATCCTGGAGGAATGTCTGGGAAGAGGAGAAAAACTCCAGAAGATGCAAGGAAACCTCAGATCCAGGAAGAGGAGAAAAACCCCTCAGGAAGGAGGGAAAAGCAAGGTGAAAAAAAAGAAAGGGGGTGAGGATCCTGGGGGAATCTCTGGAAAGAGCAGAAAAACCCCAGAAACTGCAATCAAACATCAGGCTCCAGCCTGGGAATACTGTGGGGCTCAGGCAGGAGAGAAATCAGGAGTTGGGAACCACTGGGAAAGCAAGGTGAAAAAAAGGGGGTGAAGATTCTGGAGGAATCTCTGGGAAGAGGAGAAAAACCCCAGAAACTCCAAGGAAACATCAGATCCAGGAAGAGGAGAAAAACACCTCAGGGTAAGAGGGAAATCAGGAGCTGGGAACCACTGGGAAGGCAAAGTGGAAAAAAAGGGGGTCAGGATCCTGGAGGAATCTCTGGGAAAAACCTCAGAAACTCCAAGGAAACATCAGATCCAGGAAAGCACAAAATGCTGATCCTGAGCAATCACAAACATTCATTTTATGGCCCTGACACTCAGTGGAGAGGCAGCTCCCTCCTCTCATTTCAAACCCCCAGGGCCACACTGGTGTCACACACAAGGGAGGGGACAGGGCAGCAAGGAGATTGTCCCTGAATGCACAGAGCTGTTGCCATGTGCTGGAAAGCCCTGGAGCTGCAGGCAGCACATGGAGCTCCCAGACAAAGTGAAAAACTGGAGGTGAGAATCCTGGAGGAATCTCTGGGAAGAGCAGAAAAACCCCAGAAACTGCAATCAAACATCAGGCTCCAGCCTGGGAATACTGGGGAGCTCAGGCAGGAGGAAAAACAGGAGCTGGGAACCACTGGGAAGGCAAAGTGGAAAAAAGGGGGGTGAGGATCCTGAAAGAATGTCTGGGAAGAGGAGAAAAACCCCAGAAACTGCAAAGAAACAGATCCAGGAAGAGGAGAAAAACCCTTTAGGCAGGAAGGAAATCAGGAGCTGGGAACCACTGGGAAGGCAAAGTGGAAAAAAGGGGATGAGGATCCTGGAGGAATGTCTGGGAAGAGGAGAAAACTCCAGAAGATGCAAGGAAACCTCAGATCCAGGAAGAGGAGAAAAACCCCTCAGGCAGGAGGGAAATCAGGAGCTGGGAACCAATGGGAAGGCAAGGTGGAAAAACCAAAAAGAGATGAGGATCCTGGAGGAGTCTCTGGGAAGAGAAGAAAAATCCCAGAAAAGCACAAAATGCTGATCCTGAGCAATCACAAACATTCATTTTATGGCCCTGACACTCAGTGGAGAGGCAGCTCCCTCCTCTCATTTCAAACCCCCAGGGCCACACTGGTGTCACACACAAGGGAGGGCACAGGGCAGCAAGGAGATTGTCCCTGAATGCACAGAGCTGTTGCCATGTGCTGGAAAGCCCTGGAGCTGCAGGCAAGCAGGGCAGCACATGGAGCTCCCAGACATGATCACAGCAGGCACTCCAGACTACAAGGGAACCATTCACCCCCAGGATCCCACATCCTGCCTCCAAAAAAGCTCCAAGTTTTATTATTGCAGCTCTGGAAAACATCTGACAACTTTTGATGTCACCCTTGAGAAGGGAGGGAGATCAAAGGAACGAGGGAGATTTCAAGGAAAGCTATTAATCCACCAAGGCCAAAAAAAATCAGGAACAAAGTGAGGACAGTGCCCCACATTTCCTGTAGGGTCAGCAGGGCAAGACTCCACTGGGAATCCCCATGCTGGATGGGCAGGGGTAGGATAACAAGCTGTTTGTGCACTTCTTTGTGTAATTTTTTCCCCAAAACTTTTAAATCATTTGAGCTTTTTCTGCCTGTTGTCACTCTCCAGGATACAGAGAGGCCACAGAGCTGGAAAGAGGGGAAAAATAGAGAAAAGGCTTTGGAAGAGAAATTAAAAGTGGGAATGTGAAGGTGCTGATGGAAGAATTAATTTATTGAAGTGTTGAACTGGATTGTGGCTGCCCTGGATGTGTCCAAACCAGGCTGGAGCAACCTGGGAGCATGGCAGGGGTGGGGTGAGATGGGATTTAAGGTCCTTCCCACCCCAAACCCTCTGGGACTCTGTGAATACTCATCCCTGAACAACCCTGAGCACCAAAAGCTCCTGGCCTGGGTTCAGTCTCACCTGGGTTTGATTTTATCTCAGCCTGCTCTGAGCCAGAGGTCAAACACAGCCTGGGAAATGTCTCTGATCTGGTGCCACTTTCACAGGGACAGAAATTGCTCTGGAGCCTGGGAATGCTCCCTGTGCAAACACAGCCAGGGATTTTCCCCCAGAGTGTGCAGATAACCCCAATTCCCACAGCCCTGGCAGGGTCAGGACAGCCCTGCAGCCAGCAGGGCACTGGGAACAGAACCAAGAAGGAGAAAGGAGGAAAACAGGAGTCACAGGATTGAGGACACTGAAGCAATGCCTGCAGAGCCTCACAAAGACCAGGAAAAACAACAATCATCTTTTTTCTCACTCTAAGAATATCTCTGAGGGCTGTGTGCTGTAACACAAAGCCAGCTAGAAGGGAACTTGGCAATAAAAAGAGAAAACCCAAGAATTCATAAGAAATCTGCAGAGGAGGTTCCTGTTTTGTTCCAGAATCTGCCCAAACCTGAGGCACCTTCTCAGCCCACACCTGGCTACTCACACCCACCTTGCTGGAGTAACTCAGTTGTAACCACAGAGCAAATTCCCTCCCCCAGCTCCTTTTCCAGGCCAGCCAGAGCCACCTTGTACCTTTTTCCTCTTTTTGGAAGACTCCTCAGCCTGGCTGATCTTTTTGTCCCCTTCATGCCCTGCTGCTGCCCCCTCCTCTTCCTCCTCCTCTGGAATGAGGCTGTATTTGGTTCCTCCAGGCTGCATGAAGCACTCCTTGGCAAAGTGACCTGGAAATAAAAAATAAAATGTGTTTGAAGGAACAACCCAGACCCTTCTCCTTTTTTTTGTTCTTTTTTTTTAACAAATGCATTTCACACACCTGAAGTGCTGCCAAGGCTTTTTTGATTATCAATCTTTTTCAAGGAGAAAATCTACACTGGACATATTTTATCCTGAAATTTCAGCTGGTTGAACATGCCCTGATTAAACAGAGAGGGAACAAACATCACCCAGGTCATTCTGGAGGGATTAGTTAGGCAAAAGAGAAAATATTCCTGTCTCAACAAGTCAAAATCTGTCTCTGCAGGGGCTTAATCAGCCCAGAAAAGAATGGAGGAAAGGTAAATTGGTGTGATTGGCACCTGGAAAATGAACTAAAGGCACAAAGAGAGAGAAATTCAGCTCTTGTGGTTCTGCCCTTTCTACTCTGGAGACATCAAAGTTGACCTACTAAGCTGCAGGGGGAATTTGGAGAGCTGGCACCTGCTGTTAGGAGGAGACACCATTATTAAAAAGCAGATTGGAAATAGGCATAATCCTGGTTTTGGGGTTCTTTAAAATAGTGTTTTATACATAAGAGGTCTTTAAATAGTAATAATTCTTTAAAATAATATTTTAAGGATATTTCTCTATGACTACAGAGGCCACACTCAGCATTAACCTCCTCCAGAATAGCACGAGCCCCATGAACCATTTCCTCCAAATAACACAAGTAGGGCACAGAAAATCTGCACAAAAAACCACCTTGGACCTCAGCAACTTGAATAAATCCCCTGAAAGGCACCACAAAATCATCTTCACACTGCTGAACCAGGCAGGACACCATTTCAGAGGGCACAAACTTGGTTTTACCTCTGAGACACAGCTCCAGTGTCCCACCAGCTGTGCTGGAGCTTCCATGGATGGGGGTTCACAGTGGGATCCCCTGCTGAAGGTTTGTATGCTTCTTAAAAACCAAAATCAGAGTCATTACCCCAAATGGGGCTCAGCAGTGGGGATGGTCCCTCCTGCACTTTGCTGAGCCCCAAAGATCAGCTCCATGCACAGCACAGGCTGTTCCTGTGCCTTTCCTGTGCTCACCTGTCCCTTGGTGTGCCCTGTCACACACAGATTTTATGGAAAATCCTTTCCTTAGGATTCTTTCTCATGAGAAGCTCGGAGGCCTCAGGAACAAAATGTAAACAATGATTATCTGCTGCTGTGGAATGCAACAGGTGCATCTGTGATTGGTCTCGTGGTTGTTTCTAATTAATGGCCAATCACAGTCAGCTGGCTTGGACAGAGAGCTGAGCCACAAACCTTTGTTATCATTCTTTGCTATTCTCTTCTTAGCCAGCCTTCTGATGAAATCCTTTCTTCTATTCTTTTAGTATAGTTTTAATGTAATATATATCATAAAATAATAAATCAGCCTTCTGAAACATGGAGTAAGATCCTCATCTCTTCCCTCAAACTGAGAGCCCTGTGAGCACCATCACAGCCCCCCAGTGCTCTGGGGACTGTGACAACTTTGCCACCCTGAAGGGACACAGTGGGGCTGTCATGGAGCTGCACTACAACACGGATGGCAGGTGAGGGCAGGGGCTCTGTGCTGCTCTGGAACAGGGCTGGAGCCCCAGGAGGGGCTGAGGGAGCTGGGCAGGGGCTCAGCCTGGAGCAAAGGAGGCTCAGGGGGCCCTTGTGGCTCTGCACCGCTCCTGCCAGGAGGGCACAGCCGGGGGGGTCGGGCTGTGCCCCAGGGAACGGGGACAGGAGCAGAGGGAACGGCCTCAGGCTGGGCCAGGGCAGCTCAGGGTGGGCACAGCAGGAATTTCCCCATGCAAAGGGGGCTCAGGCCTTGCCAGGGGCTGCCCAGGGAGCTCTGCAGTGCCCATCCCTGCAGGTGCCCCAGCAATTCCTGGAGGTGGCACTCAGAGCTCTGGGCTGGGGACAAGGTGGGATCAGCTGGGACTCGATGTCCTTGGAGCTCTTTTCCCACCTCATCTCTGCATCCTGAACACCAGAATCCCAAAGGCTTTTCCCACAAGGGAATATCCATCCAATGCAAGCCCAGCAGCAGAGGTGTCCCTGCCCCAGCCCCTTCTGGCAGGGAACATTTCCTGTTCCCCACAGCTCCAAACCCCTCACACCAACAACAGAAAAGGAGCCCTGAAAGGCCTTAAAATCCCATTTTTGCATATTGGGGGGAAATTTCTGCATGCAAAGGGGGCTCAGGCCTTTGCAGGGGCTGCCCAGGGAGGTTTGCAGTGCCCATCCCTGCAGGTGCCCCAGCAATTCCTGGAGGTGGCACTCAGAGCTCTGGGCTGGGGACAAGGTGGGCATTGGGCACAGCTTGGACTCAGTGTCCTTGGAGCTCTTTTCCCACCTCAATGATTCTGCCTCCCAGCAGGAGGCACAGAATGGTTGGGGCTGAAGGGATCACCTGGAGCAGGTGACACAGGGACACATCCAGGGGGTTGGGATGGCTCCACACTGCACTCCCTCCCTGTTCTCTGCCACTCCCCACAGACAGAAGTTCTTCCTCACAGTGAGGTGCAGCTCGTTGTGTTTCATTTTCTGGCCATCACTCCTTGTCCTGCCCCTGAGCGGAGTCTGCACCATCCTCTGACACCCCTGGGGATATCTGTGTGGATTTATGGATTCCCTCTCAGTTTTCTTCTCCACAACAACCAGGCCCAGCTCCCTCAGTCCCTCCTCATCTCTCCAATCCTTCATCATATTTGTGGCCTCCATTGGCCCAAAGGAGTGTGATTTTAAGGAATAAACATTTTTTAATTTTTTGAAGGACTTGAATTAAATCTTTCAGTTTTGTAGCAAGTGATAAAAACTCCCTCCTCTAAAGGACAAACACAGAACTAAAATTCAATCCTTACAAGCACATGTAACCACGTCAGCAGCTGTGGCTGCCCCTGGAGCCCTGGCAGTGCCCAAGGCCAGGCTGGGCAGGGCTGGGAGCACCTGGGATGGTGGGAGGTGACCCTGGAGACTGGAATCAGGTGGGATTTAAGGTCCCTTCCAACCCAAACCATTCTGGGATTCCAACCATGAGACAGACACTGATAGAAGCCCACCAAGGCTCAGTGCCTGGCTGGGACAGGGCCAAAAGCAGCAGCCCAGCTGTTGTGGTGTGCTGTAATGTCCCATTTTGGCCTTCCAGGTCATTCCCCAGGTGTGCCTGTGCCTCTCTCGCTTCCCCCTTGCCCCCTTGCTGAGTGAGTCCTGTCAATCAGGCTGAACATTCCAGCAAGGCGTCGTGTGGTTGGTCAAGTTCAAAGGATGCCCCTGTGCCCAGGGGTCATTGGCCTGTCTGGGTGTCATCTTCCCCTGAGACCCTGCCCCTCTCACCTGGTTGGTGGCTCACCTGTACCTCCCCTCCCCCTGTCCCTGAGCTTAAAAAGGTGATCAGACCATGCGGCCGGGATTCTGCTGGAGCAGTTGCTCACGTTCAGACCTCTGTAACCATGGAATAAACCTCTGGACATTAAACCCTCCAGCAGAATCCTCTCCTTTTTCTCTTCACCATCGCCTGAAGCCATTCCTCCTGAGGTAAATGGGGTTCCTAACAAGCCTGGACTTGTTCAGTGCCCAGCTGCAATCTCCAGCAAGCCAAGGTATCTCTGGGGTGATACACCGCAGTTGCTGCCTTTGGCCCAGCAGCGAGGGTCAGACTGGCCCAGGCACAATCTAACTGGGAATATTGGGAGCCTTTTTCCAATACCCAGCCCCACCTTTGCAGCCACACTTCTTGCACACCGTGTTCAGCACGGCCTCCAGGGTGATCTTCTGGCTCGTGTAGTCCCTGAAGGAGCGTTTCTTCCTCTCATCCTGCCTGGGGGGACAAGAACAGCTCCATTTTCACTCCATTCTCATCTTTAATCCCTCGTTTTTGTTCAAACAAAAGGCATTTACATTTTTGTATGGCCCCAAGGCTTTTAAAGGTTATTTGGTGTGGTGGTTTTGGTTTGCTAATTTGAGATTTTGCTAATTTCTTCACAGAGAGCAGCAGACACAAGCTCCCAAGGATTTCTCCTAGGGAAAGGCAGTGAGAAGCTCAGAGAAGAAGAGAAAACAATTCTTATTTCTATTCTCTGCTCCTGTTGTTCTGCACATGTGGAATGTGTTATGGAGATTGTTTACCCAAAGTGATTTGTTAATTGGACACTGGTGAAGGTTGTTTTGATTCCTTGGATAATTGGGTCAAAGGTGTGTCCTGGCTGTCTCAGACACTCACAGGTTTTGCTTTGGTATCCCTTTGGTGTAGCACCTTTTATATAATATGTAATTTAGTATAGCATAGTATTTTAGTATGTAATTTAGTATAGCATTAGTGTAATAAATTACAGCTTAATAAAGCATTTGTTCAACCTTCTGAGTCATGGACTCAGAGCACATTATTCCCTACATTAATAATGATTTTTATAAATGTCTCCTGCTGCAATGCACCTGCAGGGTTAGGCCATGGTGGGCACAGCCAGCCTGCTCCTGAGTTTGTTATCAAAGCCTCAGGGATTCCTCAAGGCTGTTGGAACATAAATTGTGGAAATTAAGAAAGAAGAGGCTGAGAAATCTAACACCAAGATGGCAAGGACAGGATAACAGAGGGCTGTGAAACACCTGCACTGTGACCAATCACACACTGTGAGAAATGCAGATAGAGCAAGACAAAGGCACCAATCAAGCAGTGTGCACTTAGCAGTTTGCAGCATCTATAAAAGTGTGTGTAAATGTAATAAAGGCTTCTGCTGGGTCACATTGGTCAGTTGTGCAGGAGTCCTGGATTTCCTGCAATAGTTTCCCATGCAAAACCAGGACACTCTCAAAGTAAAACTTTCTAAACGCTGTGGTAGATAGGGACAGGTGCTCCGGAAGATCTCGCGATGTCACGGAAAGGCAGGACCCCCTGTTCCCCTAAGATAAGAGATTACCCTAGGGGTGTGGCCCCACTAACAGTAGTGCCAGTAACTTTCCATTCCTTACCCAGTACTTTTCCATTCCTTACTAACCATAGATAAGAAGGACAAACCCCCTTTTGACGTAGAGAAGCCCTTAGACTATAAAACCCCACGAGAACAAGTAATAAAGGCCTTTGACCGTCCATCATATTGATGTCTGCGTGTGTCATTGGCCCGAGCGACCCTGGAGAGTTTGGGTCGCCTGCCTTGATCCAGAAGGCAACAAAACCCAAAGAGCAGAGCTGACCTGGCTTGGGCACTGCCAGGGATCCAGGGAAGCCACAGCTGCTCTGGGAATTCCATCCCAGAGAACAACTCCTTCCCAAACTCCCATCCATCCCTGTCCCCTGGCAGGGTGATAATTAGCATTGATTCCATGATTCACAGAATTTTGATCAAGATCTATCTTTTTAAAGAAACCCATTGCTTTTATAGACAGTTACAATACAGACAGACTTAATTGGTCCTGTAATCAAAACACCATCAGCACTGGTTAATTAAGAAACCACCCTCTGGTAAACAACACATAACCCATTGCACATGTGCACAACAACAGGAGCAGCAAGTGAAGATAAGAATTGTTTCTCATTCTGTCTCTGATCTCTCAGCCTTTCTCAGCACAATGCCTGGGGAAGCTGTGCTGCTCTCTGTGACCAGAGCTGCTGCCACACAGCCCTGCCCTCTGGCAAGGGAAGCCATGCCCTGTGTGCCATGGGCAGCCATGCCAGGTGCCCTGTGGGTGCCCTGGGTCCTACAGGAAGCCATTCCATGTTCCCTGGGCAACGTGCTCTGTGCCCCCTGGGCAGCCATTCCCAGTGTCCCATGGGCAGCCATGCCCTGTGTGCCACAGGATGCCATTCCCTGCGTTCTGTGGGCAGCCATGCCCTGTGCCCCGAGGGTACCCTGTATCTTACAGGAAGCCATTCCATGTCCCTTGGGCAACTGTGCCCCCTGGGCAGCTGTGCCCTGTGGGCAGCCATGCCCTGTGTCCCATGGAGCGTCATGCCCTGTGTCCCCTGGGCAGCCATGCCCTGTGCCCTATATAGGAAGCCATTCCATGTCCCCTGGGCAGCCATGCTCTGTGCCCTGTGCCCCACAGGTAGTCATGCCCTGTGCCCCATAGGATGCCATGCTGTGTGCTCCCTGGGCAGCCATGCCCTGTACCCCATAGAAAACCATTCCCTGTGCCCTGTGGGCAGCCATGCCCTGCATTCCATAGGAAGCCATGCCCTGTGCCCTGTGTTCCCTGGGCAGCCATGTCCTGTGCCCCACAGAAAACCATTCCCTGTGCCCCATGGGCAGCCATGCCATGTGCCCCATGGGGAGTCATGCCCTGTGTCCCCCGGGCAGCCATGCCCTGTGTCCTATAGGAAGCCATTCCATGTCCCCTGGGCAGCCATGCCCTGTGCCCCACAGATAGTCATGCCCTGTGCCCCATAGGATGCCATGCCCTGTGTCCCTGTGGGTAGCCATGCCCTGTGCCCCATAGAAAACCATTCCCGGTGCCCCCTGGGCAGCCATGTCCTGTGCCCCGTGGGCAGCCATGCCCTGTGCCCCATAGAAAACCATTCCCGGTGCCCCCTGGGCAGCCATGCCGTGTCCCACGGGCAACCATGCCCTGTGCCCCATGGGAGGCCATTCCTTGTGCCCCCTGGGCAGCCATGCCCTGTACCCCATAGGATGCCATGCCCTGTGCCCCCTGGGCAGCCATGCCCTGTGCCCCATAGAAAACCATTCCCGGTGCCCCCTGGGCAGCCATGCCCTGTGCCCCATAGGATGCCATGCCCTGTGTCCCCTGGGCAGCCATGCCCTGTGCCCCATAGGATGCCATGCCCTGTGCCCCCTGGGCAGCCATGCCCTGGGCAGCCATGCCCTCTGTTCTGCTCAGATTTACCCACTCAAGGGAAACGTTGTTGGGATCCAGGTCCTTCCCCGTGCCTTGGTGAACAACCTTCATGGAGAGGGAGAGCTTCAGCTTGTCATCCTTCACCTGCAAGGCACACAGCGAGCAGGATGAACACCTAAAATCATTAATGAACACCCAGGGTGTTCATTAATTTGATTTCAATTGATTGCAATTAGATTGCAATTAGGGTTACCTCTCTCCCAATGAGCTTCACCCACACCTTGTCCCCCACGTCGAGCATCTCTGCGGGTTTGTCCACGGGGCAGGAGGACATGTGGGACCTGTGCACCAGGCCTGGGGGGACACAGGGGACACAGTCAGCCCAGGGGAGGGGACACAGGGGACAGAACAGCCCCAGGGGAGGGGACACAGGGGACACAGTCAGGCCAGGGGAGGGGACACAGGGGACAGAGGGGACAGAACAGCCCCAGGGGAGGGGACACAGTCAGCCCAGGGGAGGGGACACAGGGGACAGAACAGCCCCAGGGGAGGGGACACAGGGGACACAGTCAGCCCCACGGAAGGGGACAGAGGGGACACAGTCAGGCCAGGGGAGGGGACACAGGGGACACAGTCAGCCCCACGGAAGGGGACAGAGGGGACACAGTCAGGCCAGGGGAGGGGACACAGGGGACACAGTCAGGCCCAGGGGATGGGACACAGGGGACACAGTCAGGCCCAGGGGAGGGGACAGAGGGGACACAGTCAGCCCCAGGGGAGGGGACAGAACAGCCCCAGGGGAGGGGACAGAGGGGACAGAACAGCCCCATGGGAGGGGACAGAGGGGACAGAACAGCCCCAGGGGAGGGGACAGAACAGCCCCAGGGGAGGGGACACAGGGGACAGAACAGCCCCAGGGGAGGGGACAGAACAGCCCCAGGGGAGGGGACAGAGGGGACAGAACAGCTCCATGGGAGGGGACAGAGGGGACACAGTCAGCCCCAGGGATGGGACACAGGGGACACAGTCAGCCCCAGGGGAGGGGACAGAGGGGACACAGTCAGCCCCAGGGGAGGGGACAGAACAGCCCCAGGGGAGGGGACAGAGGGGACACAGTCAGGCCCAGGGGAGGGGACAGAGGGGACACAGTCAGCCCTAGGGGAGGGGACACAGGGGTCAGAACAGCCCCAGGGGAGGGGACAGAGGGGACACAGTCAGCTCCATGGGAGGGGACAGAGGGGACACAGTCAGCCCCAGGGGAGGGGACAGAGGGGACACAGTCAGCCCCAGGGGAGGGGACAGAGGGGACAGAACAGCCCCAGGGGAGGGGACACAGTCAGCCCCAGGGATGGGCCAGAGGGGACACAGTCAGGCCCAGGGGATGGGACAGAGGAGGAGGAAATTAGGCAAATTGCAGAATTTCTACAGTTCTGCCATTACCTTTAAATAAATCTCTAAAATATCCTCAAGTTCCCAAAACCTCCACTGAAATCTGAAGGTAACAAAATCCCAAAATACCCACAATTTCCCAAAATTCCACCCCAAATATCCTGAAGTTACCAAAAAACTCCTTTGAGTATTTTTTGGTAATCATGCAAAAGACCATCATCTTCTAAATGCTTTCCAAATTCCTTCCTAATCTAGGAAAAATTCATTTTCTGAGCTTTTCCTGAAAGCCTTTAATTCTGAGCTGGCTGCTTGCCTTGGCCACAGCAACAGGGAAATACTTTCACACACACCAACCTTGTTTCCTGCAGCCTGGGATTTTGATAAAGGCTCCATAATCTGTCACTGCAGCAACCTGGGGAGAAAACCCAGAGCAGAGATTGAGGAAATCCCTTCCCAAACAGGGGAGAACGTGCACAACAAACCTGCCCAGCTCACTGAGCTGGAGACTGGCACACAATGAGGGGTAGGTTGGGCTGGAGGGACATTAAATCCCACCCAGTGCCACCTCAGGGACACCTCCCACTGTGCCAGGTGCTCCAGCCTGGCCTTGGGCACTGCCAGGGCTCCAGGGGCAGCCACAGCTGCTCTGGGCACCCTGGCACAGCCCAAACCTCTCTAACCAGGCCTTGCCAGGCTACAAACCCCCTGTGGCAAATGGCACTGGGGGCACCTGGAACCAGCCAGGAAATCATTCTTTCCTTTCCTTTCTCCATTTGCTGCAATGGGTTTTGGTGCTGGTTTCCATCCTTGGTTCAGGAATGTGAATGCCAGAGTGGTTTGGGTGGGAAGGGATCTTCAATGGCAGCTGATTGCAGCCCAGGGACACCTGCCACTGTGCCAGGTGCTGCCAGCCCCAATGCCCAGCCTGGCCTTGGGCACTGCCAGGGCTCCAGGGGCAGCCACAGCTGCTCTGGCAATTCCAGCCCAGCCCCTGCCCACCCTGCCAGGGAACAATTCCCAATTGCCAAGATCCCATCCAGCCCTGCCATTCCTCTGGCACTGGCAGCCATTCCCTGCCTCCTGTCCCTCCATCCTTGTCCCCAGTCCCTCTGCAGCTCTCCTGGAGCCCCTTCAGGCCCTGCAAGGGCTCTGAGCTCTGCCTGGAGCCTTCTCCTCTCCAGGGCAGCACCCCCAGCTCTCCCAGCCTGGCTCCAGAGGGGCTCCAGCCCTGCAGCAGCTCCGCGGGCTCCTCTGGGCTCTCTCCAGCAGCTCCAGGTGCTGCTGAGGTTGGAATTCTGAGCTCTGCAGGTGGGGAATCAGGTGACAGGCCAGAATCGCCTCTCCCCTGCTGCCCTCACATCTGCACATAAACAACTCCACAGACACAGATGAGTGCACCTGTACAGAGCTCTCTGCCACCCAAACCTCCCCGCGCTAAACCCCGGCTGAACCAACAATGAATTCACCCAGAACATGGCCCGGGCCGCTGCCGCACCTCGCCCTGGAAGATGGAGTAGAGCTCGGGGAGCGGCTCCATCGCCTCCCTGGGTGCCGCGACAGCCAGCGGGATCCACGCCACGCTACCGCATCTCCTCTGCCGGATGCTGAGGAAAGAAACACTTCATTAATGCCTGAAAACCCAAAAGAGCCCTCAGAGAGCCCTCACAGAACCCTCAGAGAGCCCCCAGAGAGCCCTCGGGGTTCAGCGGCTGGAGCAGCGCGGGGATGAACCCGAGTGGAACCCGCAGCGCCCGGTGCAGGACTGACCCGAACCAGCGCGGTGGGACAGAACGGCTCTTCCCGGAGCCCACAGGGCGGTGAGGGTTCGTCAGTGTCGGCGGCAGCGACACCAGCCCGCCGCCATCGCCCCAGGCGCCATTGCCTCAGCCACCCCCGCCATTCCCCCCTCACGCTGAGAGGCCGCGCTCCCCGCCAATCACAGCGCGCAATGTTTCCGTGCGGCACCCCGCAATCAATCAGCGTTACCCATGCTACCCAGCGCCCGCTCTCCGCCAATCAAAGCGAGGCGCGCCAGAAGGCGCCGCGCTCCCCGCTCTATCCTCGGCGTGCCGGCGCTGAGTCGGGGGGCGGAACATCCAGGGCGCTCCGCCAATCAGCGCGGCGGGCGCGGCGGCGGCAGCCAATGCGGCCCGGGGGGCGGGGCCCGGCGGCCGCCATGATCGAGCAGCAGAAGCGGAAGGTCCCGGGCCCCGGGCCTGGCCCCGGCCCCGCACCCGGCGCCCCCCCGGGCCCCGCCGCCCCCGGAGCCGCCCCCGCGCCCGGCCCCGACCTCCCGCTCGTCCCCGTGCCCGCCAAGCGGCCCCGCCATGACCTGCCGGGGGCGCCGGGCACGGGTGGCGCTGGGGGGCAGCCGGCGGCCGGGGCTCTGCTGCAGGCGGTAACGGGGGAACGTGAGGGGAGGGTGGGAGGAGATCCCAATAGGGTGGAGAGCTGAGGGGAGAGGGCTGAGGGTGGCTCCAGGAGGAGGGAAAGCCACGAGGCGGTTTGATTGGGCGCTGCTGAGGCACCTTCGGTGCTGAGTGAGGGTCTGAGCACCTCGGAGCGGGTCCGGGGAATGGGGAACGGGCTGGAGCCCCAGGAGGGGCTGAGGGAGCTGGGGAAGGGCTGGAGCCCCAGGAGGGGCTGAGGGAGCTGGGCAGGGGCTCAGCCTGGAGCAAAGGAGGCTCAGGGGGCCCTTGTGGCTCTGCACAGCTCCTGCCAGGAGGGCACAGCCGGGGGGGTCGGGGCTGTGCCCCAGGGAACAGGGACAGGAGCAGAGGGAACGGCCTCAGGCTGGGCCAGGGCAGCTCAGGGTGGGCACAGCAGGAATTTCCCCATGCAAAGGGGGCTCAGGCCTTGCCAGGGGCTGCCCAGGGAGCTTTGCAGTGCCCATCCCTGCAGGTGCCCCAGCAATTCCTGGAGGTGGCACTCAGAGCTCTGGGCTGGGGACAAGGTGGGATCAGCTGGGACTCGATGTCCTTGGAGCTCTTTTCCCACCTCATCTCTGGATCCTGAACACCAGAATCCCAAAGGCTTTTCCCACAAGGGAATATCCATCCAGTGCAAGCCCAGCAGCAGAGGTGTCCCTGCCCCAGCCCCTTCTGGCAGGGAACATTTCCTGTTCCCCACAGCTCCAAACCCCTCACACCAACAACAGAAAAGGAGCCCTGCAAGTCCTTAAAATCCCATTTTTGCATATTGGGGGGAAATTACTGCATGGAAAGGGGGCTCAGGCCTTGGCAGGGACTGCCCAGGGAGCTTTGCTGTGCCCATCCCTGGAGGTGCCCAAGGAATTCCTGATGTGGCACTCAGTGCCCTGGGCTGGGGACAGGGTGGGGTTCAGGCACAGGATGGACTTGGTGACCTTGGAGTTCTTTTCTAGCCTCAGTAATGCTGGGATTCTGGTGGGAAGGTGAAGATGCTCAGCAGGGGTGGCAGGCTGGCTGTCCCCTGCCCTTGTCCCTTGTCCCCTCACGGTGTCCTCTCTGTCCCTCAGGGTCCCCCACGCTGCTCCTCGCTGCAGGCCCCCATCATGCTGCTCTCAGGACACGAGGGGGAGGTTTACTGCTGCAAGTTCCACCCCAATGGCAACACCCTGGCCTCAGCTGGCTTCGACAGGCTCATCTGTGAGTGGCACTGCTGTCCCCTGCTGTCCCCAGGCTCAGGCCCTGCTGCTGAGGGGTTTCAGCTCAGCCTCCCCTGCTCCTGGGGCTGAATTGCTTCCCCAGGAGGCTTTTCCCAGCTCCTCTGGCAGTGCCATCCTGCTGGGGCTGGAAATGTGCCTTGTGGTGTTATTGTTGTTGCACTAATTGAAGGGATGGGACTAAAATCAGGTTAAAACCCATTTATTGTTTAAATAAACATCAGCATCAGAGGCTGGGAGGTTTTGAGACAGCAGGCAGTGGCCATAGCTCAGGATAGTCACAAATTCTTTGTTGCAGGACAGTAAACAACTTTCTAACTTTGTGGACAGTCACCACAGAGAATGTTTTGCTTTTCTAACCTGTCACCTTTACTTAATTTTACTGCAATGCAGATACTTTAACCAATAGGCTGTAATTCATATACACACATATACTTCTGTTATAACATGTAAAAAATTATAATCTTTGCTATAAGAGGTTATAGCTGATAAGATGGCAAGCTATAGGTTTACAATGTAAGGGTGTAATTGTATAGAATAATTTAATTTATAATATACTTTAACCAATAGGCTGTAATTCATATGCACACATATACTTCTGTTATAACATGTAAAAAATTATAATCTTTGCTATAAGAGGTTATAGCTGATAAGATGGTAAGCTATAGGTTTACAATGTAAGGGTGTAATTGTATAGAATAATTTAAATCATTCTATACAATTACACCCTTACATTATAAACCTTTCACCATTTTACCAGTACAGTTTCTCACTTGCTTAAAGCATATTCTTATTTATAACTACAGAAGCATGAGTTTATGATTTTTTTACTTAATGTCTGTATACTTTATTTTCACATCAATCCAAGCTCCTTCCAAGGCTGCAAATCAAACCCTTCAGTGTCTGTGGCAGTTTTATCTTTCCATTTCCCACAGCTGGGGCAAGCTGTGACAGCCCTGTGTCCCTGTCACACAGCTTCCAGATGTCTGCAGAAATGCAGGTTTTATGCTTCCAGATGTCTGCAGAAATGCAGGTTTTGATGCTTCCAGAGGTTTGCAGAAATGCAGGTTTTGATGCTTCCAGAGGTCTGCAGAAATACAGGTTTTGGTGCTTAGGCTTGCTGAAGCAAAGATTATAATTTTTCTTAATAAATTCACTTTAACCAAGATCCCTGAATCTCCTGTACCCTGGGGCTCACCTGATGCTTTGTCACTGCTGTGAATGTCCCAGCTGGGGCTCAGCACTAGGGATGGTCCATCCTGCACTTTGCTGAGCCCCAAAGATCAGCTCCATGCACAGCACAGGCTGTTCCTGTGCCTTTCCTGTGCTCACCTGTCCCTTGGTGTCCCCCAGTGCTCTGGAACGTCTATGGGGACTGTGACAACTTTGCCACCCTGAAGGGACACAGTGGGGCTGTCATGGAGCTGCACTACAACACGGATGGCAGGTGAGGGCAGGGGCTCTGTGCTGCTCTGGAACAGGGCTGGAGCCCCAGGAGAGGCTGAGGGAGCTGGGCAGGGGCTCAGCCTGGAGCAAAGGAGGCTCAGGGGGCCCTTGTGGCTCTGCACAGCTCCTGCCAGGAGGGCACAGCCGGGGGGGTCGGGCTGTGCCCCAGGGAACAGGGACAGGAGCAGAGGGAACGGCCTCAGGCTGGGCCAGGGCAGCTCAGGGTGGGCACAGCAGGAATTTCCCCATGCAAAGGGGGCTCAGGCCGTGCCAGGGGCTGCCCAGGGAGCTCTGCAGTGCCCATCCCTGCAGGTGCCCCAGCAATTCCTGGAGGTGGCACTCAGAGCTCTGGGCTGGGGACAAGGTGGGGATCAGGCACAGCTTGGACTTGATGATCTTGGAGCTCTTTTCCCACCTCAGTGATTCTGGGATTGTTAACTGTGCTCAATCCATAGACTCCAAGTCTTTGTAGTGTGGGCAAAGGATCTGGGCGCAGCTATGACCCCCCCCAGTGCCATTGATGCAGTTTTGGGGAGCAGAGGGAAGTTTGTGTGGGGTCACAGGTGAGCAGGAGAGAGACCAAGTGAGATACTGGTTAATTTAAAAGGCTGTTCCACCATCGCTGCTGAGCTTTGCTGAGCTGTGCTCATCCCCGATGCTGCTTGAGGAGGAAGAAAACCAATTTCCAGCAGGGATTGAGGGGTGTTTGTCTGTGCAGCTGTTCCAGTGTCAGTCAGTGTTTCAGGGTCCTCCAAAACACCAAAGGGAAAGGTTCTTCTCCATCTCGTTACTTTTTGTCTTAGTTTGGAAAGCCAGGTGTCTGCTAAGGCAGGAGCCTGCCCTGAAATGGAAAATGCAAACCCTCTCCCTCTGAATTGCTATAAATTTTAAATTAAGGGGCTCTCAGGCAAAAAATAATATGGGAGCAGGAATAACAGTTATTTACAAGGGAAGAAAATAAAAGGATAAAATAAACAATGCAGTGAAGTAAACCAACAGTGCCAGAGTCAGAACCCAACCTGACACCCTGTGGGTCAGGCTGTTGGCAGCAGTGCCATTGGAATTGTGGCTCAGCCCTCCTGCAGTGTCAGGGCTGGTTCTGCTGGAGCAGGGATCCTGGAGAAAGGTGCAGTCTCTGCCTCTGAAGATCCAGGGGCAGAGGCAGCTGCTGTTCCTCTGGGCAATCCAGTGCAGAAGCCGTGCTGGTGTTGCAGAATCTCCAGATTCTATCCGGGTAGGAATGCTTGGCTCCTCCCTCTGGGCTCCCATCTCCCAATGGGATGCTGTAGTTCTTATCAGCCATGCAGGGACATTCCATAGCTGTTATCAGCAGGAGCAGTGGGTGTGGAAAAGATAAGGAAAGCTGCCCATGAACAGGAGACAACTGCCATAGAGATGGCAAACAGATACAATTTGCTTGGCAGTGCAGGACAGGAGTAAGGAGAGATGGGAAGGGAGCTGAGCCCTCACTGTGGTTGTTGCCTGCAGCATGCTCTTCTCAGCATCCACGGACAAAACCGTGGCTGTGTGGGACAGTGAGACTGGAGAGAGGGTCAAGAGGCTCAAGGGCCACACGTCCTTTGTCAACTCCTGCTACCCTGCCCGGAGGGGACCCCAGCTCGTCTGCACCGGCAGCGATGACGGCACTGTCAAGGTCAGTGTGTGCTGGGTTTGTGGGTGCCCTGACAAAGGAAGGAATGATGGATCTGACTCCATGTTCTCACATGGCTAATTTATTATTTTATGATACTATATTATATTAAAGAATGCCCTACTAAACTATACTAAAGAATACAGAAAGGATTTAGTAAGTAGTAAATGTTAAAAAGATAATAATGAAAACGTGTGACTCTCAACTTGGCCCTGATTGGCCAAAGAGTGAAAACAACTCCCAGCAGAATCCAATGGAACAATCACCTGTGGGTAAACAATCTCCAAACACATTCCACATGAGCACAGCACAGGAGAAGCAAATGAGATAAGAATTGTTTTCCTTTTCTCTGAGGCTTCTCAGCTTCCCAGGAGAAAAATCCTAGGCAAAGGGATTTTTCCAGAAAATGTGAATGCCCCACATGTGTGCCCTGGGCAAAACATGCAGAAAAAAGGTGGAAAATTTGTTTTAGGATCTTCCCATTTATCTGAGCTGAATTCAGCTTTTTCTTACAAGTTGCATTATTGCTCTCGAGTTCAGAGTCAAAAATGTGACAGCAAATTTCACTGCTCTCTTTTTTTCTGTACTTCTCAGGGTGGTGGGGAAGGTTGAGCTGCTCAGCTGGGATTTTTCTGCTGCACAGGATCTGCACAGCTCCTGCCAGGAGGGAACAGCTGTGGGGGCTGGGAACAGGGACAGGAGCAGAGGGAACGGCCTCAGGCTGGGCCAGGGCAGGCTCAGGGTGGGCACAGCAGGAATTTCCCCATGGAAAGGGGGCTCAGGCCTTGGCAGGAGCTGCCCAGGGAGGTTTGCAGTGCCCATCCCTGCAGGTGTCCCAGGAATTCTTTCTGGACAGAAAATCAGAGACCAGAGTTTCTGGATTAGCAAAGCATGAGAAGACTCTTCTGAAATCTGGGCTGGCTCCTTCTTTCTGCTGTTATCTCCTGTACTGGCTCCTTTTTCTCTCTCCTGAAATCTCTGCTGGCCTCTTCTTCCTTCCCTTCATTCCTGTGCTCCAGACACAGCAAATTCAATGTTTTTTATAAAGATCTCCACGTGTGATGTTTTTTATGAGACCCACAAAGGGATTTCAGGAGAGCAGGCTGAGTCTCTGCCAATATCTCTGCAATGATTTTGTTGTTAAATATCTGTGCCCACCTCTTACAAGTGCCACATTTCTTTCCAGCTGTGGGACATCAGGAAAAAAGCTGCTGTCCAGACATTCCAGAACACCTACCAGGTCCTGGCTGTCACCTTCAATGACACCAGTGACCAGATCATCTCTGGAGGCATCGACAATGACATCAAGGTAGGACCCTGTGTCCCTTTCCCTCCTGTCACACCTTGTGTTGGTCAAGGGCAGCTGTGGGTGCCACCTGCTGAATTTTACATCTCCAACCCTATACTGGTGGTACAGGGCCAGTAAAGTGGCAGGGAGCTGTGACAGCCTGGCAGGGACAGCGTGGCACTCGGGTGTCCCAGCACTGCTGTCACTGCAGAGCCAGGCTGGAATGCTGGCAGTGCTGGCAGCCTGGGCCAGAGCCATGTGTGAGGTAAGCTGAGGAGGATGTGGTGACGTCCCCTGTGTGCCCTCTGGCCCAGTTGGCAGCTGCCCTGGCACCTGATGCTGTGGAAAGTTCTCATTTACCAGTGAGCTCAGCATTCATTCAGCTGATTGCCCTGGGGCTGCAGGGCTCAGCCTGTCCCCATGGCCTCAGCCTGTCCCCAGCCTGTCACAGGCAGTGCTCAGTGTGACACTGGCACCAAAACTGCCCTCAGCCTGCCAGAGCTGTCCCCAACCTGTCATAGGCAGAGCTCGGTGTGACACTGCCACCAGAGCTGTCATCAGCCCCTCTCCAGCCTGTCCCCATCTTGTCACAGGCAGAGCTTGGTGTGGCACTGCCACCAGAGCTGTCCTCAGCCTGTCACAGGCAGAGCTTGGTGTGGCACTGCCACCAGAGCTATCCCCAGCCTGTCACAGGCAGTGCTCAACGTGACACTGCCACCAGAGCTGTCCCCAGCCTGTCACAGCCATAGCTCAATGTGACACTGCCACCAGAGCTATCCCCAGCCTGCCAGAGCTGTCCCCAGCCTGTCACAGGCAGAGCTTGGTGTGGCACTGCCACCAGAGCTGTCCCCAGCCTGCCAGAGCTGTCCCCAGCCTGTCACAGCCAGTGCTCAGTGTGGCACTGCCACCAGAGCTGCTCCCACTGCCCCTCTTTGGGAAGAACAGCCTGGAACTGGGAATTGGGGAGTTCCTGCTCTGTGCCAGGGGCATTTGGGGGATTTTGGGGCCAGTTCAGGAGGAATTCTGCAGGCCTGGGGCTGCTGGCGTTGAACTCCTTGGACATTGAACAGATCCACTTAGAAATGTTTTGAAAGGCAAATTCTGTCCTTCTAGAAACCCATAAACGTCCAGCCTCATGTTTCCATAGGATCATGGAGTGGTTTGGATGGAAAGAATGAAACCCCACCCAGTGCCACCCCTGCCATGGCAGGGACACCTGCCACTGTGCCAGGTGCTGCCAGCCCCAATGCCCAGCCTGGCCTTGGGCACTGCCAGGGCTCCAGGGGCAGCCACAGCTGCTCTGGCAATTCCAGCCCAGCCCCTGCCCACCCTGCCAGGGAACAATTCCCAATTGCCAAGATCCCATCCAGCCCTGCCCTCTGGCACTGGCAGCCATTCCCTGGCTCATGTGTGTGGGGTTGCTGCCACATAACTCCTTGGACTTTGAACACATCTGTTACCAATCTAAGGCACAAATCCCATTTGCCCACAACTCCCATCTGTGGTGGTGTTCACAGGGGTCCCAGGACGAGGGAAGAGATGAGAATCTTGACTCCATGTTTCAGAAGGCTGATATATTATATTATATTATATTATATTATATTATATTATATTATATTATATTATATTATATTATATTATATTATATTATATTATATTATATTATATTATATTATATTATATTATATTATATTATATTATATTATATTATATTATAGTATAGTATAGTATATTATAGTATAGTATATTATAGTATAGTATATTATAGTATATTATAGTATAGTATATTATAGTATAGTATATTATAGTATAGTATATTATAGTATAGTATATTATAGTATAGTATATTATAGTATATTATAGTATAGTATATTATGCTACGCTATATTATAGTATATTATATTATGCTATATTATGCTATATTATATTATAGTATATTATGCTATATTATATTATAGTATATTATAATATATTATATTATGCTATACTATGTTATGCTATACTATGTTATGCTATACTATATTATACTATACTATATTATACTATACTATATTATGAAATTGATATATTAAAACTATACTAAAAGAATACAAGAAAGGATTTCATCAGAAGGCTTGAAAGGAATGGAATGATAATAAAATCTTGTGACTGACCAGAGAGTCCAAGCCAGCTGACTGTGATTGGCCATTAATTAAAAACAACCACATGAGACCAATCCCAGATGCACCTGTTGCATTCCACAGCAGCAGATAATCATTGTTTACATTTAATTTCGGAGGCCTCTCAGCTTCTCAGGAGAAAAAATCCTAAGGAAAGGATTTTTATAATATATGTCTGTGACACCCATCAATCTCCAGCACTGCTGGCTTTGTTTGTGTGTTTGATTCTGTGTTTGTTTCTGTGTTTATGTGTTTGTGGTTTGTGTGCCAGGTGTGGGACCTGCGGCAGAACAAGCTCACCTACACCATGCGGGGCCACGCTGACTCGGTGACAGGTCTGAGCCTCAGCTCTGAGGGCTCCTACCTGCTCTCCAACGCCATGGACAACACAGGTACAGCCTGCTGAGCTCCAGGGACACCTCTGCCTGCTCATCCTGGCACAGCTGAGCTGGGCTGGGCTGCAGGGAGCTGGGCTCCAGAGCTGAACCCTGAATTTGGGTCCTTGAGGGGAGAGCAGCTGCCTCAGGGGGTTTGTCCCAGCTGGGAGGGAAATGGGGACAAGAGCCATG
Source organism: Melospiza melodia melodia (assembly GCF_035770615.1). Lineage (NCBI taxonomy): Eukaryota > Metazoa > Chordata > Aves > Passeriformes > Passerellidae > Melospiza > Melospiza melodia. The sequence continues at coordinate 4,633,286 of NC_086220.1, read as the reverse complement.
GCACAGGTTATCCTGCAGGACACTGGGGACAGGAGCCATGGCACAGGTTGTCCTGCAGGACACTGGGGACAGGAGCCATGGCACAGGTTATCCTGCAGGGCCTGGGGACAAGAGCCATGGCACAGGTTGTCCTGCAGGGCCTGGGGACAGGAGCCATGGCACAGGTTGTCCTGCAGGACACTGGGGACAGGAGCCATGGCACAGGTTGTCCTGCAGGGCCTGGGGACAAGAGCCATGGCACAGGTTATCCTGCAGGACACTGGGGACAGGAGCCATGGCACAGGTTGTCCTGCAGGGCCTGGGGACAAGAGCAATGTCACAGATTTGTCCCCTCAGAAGAAGTGACAGCTCAGCCCCTGCAGGACATTGAGAACGAGAGCGATGGCACAGGTTGTCCTGCAGGACACTGGGGACAAGAGCTATGGCACAGGCTGCCCTGCAGGAATTGGGGACAAGAGCCATGGCACAGGTTATCCTGCAGGAATTGGGGACAAGAGCCATGGCACAGGTTTGTCCCCTCAGCAGGAGTGACAGCCCAGCTCCTGGAGGATACTGGGGACAAGAGCCATGGCACAGATTTGTCCCCTGAGCAGGAGTGACAGCCCAGCTCCTGGAGGACACTGGGGACAAGAGCCATGGCACAGGTTTGTCCCCTCAGCAGGAGTGACAGCCCAGCTCCTGGAGGACACTGGGGACAAGAGCCATGGCACAGGTGATCTGTGCACTCTGGCTCATGTCAAGGTGACCTGGCTGTGTCCCCTCAGCAGGAGTGACAGCCCAGTTGCCACCCTGCTGTCCCTGTGTCCCTCAGTGAGGCTGAGCCCATCAGGGCTGTGCCCATGGGATGTGGCAGGGTGAGGAAAAGCCCCTTGTGAGGAGCTGGGCTCCATTTTGGGATGACAGCTTGGGAAGTTTTTGTATTTCCACATTGCAAAGCCTGCTGCAGGGGAAGCTGCTGGTTCCCCATGGCCTCTGGGGAATGAGGGGTCAGGGAGCCTGTCCTGGGCATGGGGGCTGTGCCAGGGTTGCCTGTCCCTGTCCCCCTCAGCCTCTGTCCCTCCTTCTGCTGCAGTTCGGATCTGGGACGTGAGGCCCTTTGCCCCCAAGGAGAGATGTGTGAAGATTTTCCAGGGAAATGTCCATAATTTTGAGAAGGTGAGTGTGCTCCACTCCTTGTTCAATTCTGAGTGTGCTCCACTCCTTGTTCAATTCCCTCTGCTATCAACTTTCCTCTAAATTGTTTTTTTTCAATTCAAGCTTAGGCCAGAAAGGCTTTAATAAGAACTCAAAGAAAGATGAATCCACAAAGTGGGTTCCAATTAAAGCCTCAGTAACAAGATTTCTTTGCTCAGTTCTTTTGTAATTAGTTGTAAATGAAGTGTTTTCTACACTTACCATCTACTTTGTGTAAAATAACAAGGCACTGGCTGTTTCCAGCAATGAAATAAAATCTGTAATTACCATCTCATCTTCCAAGGGAGATCATTAAAGTGGTGCTGGTTAAAGTCTCATGGTAATTTTAGTTCAAGGAAAAGGGGGAAACTAAATAGGTCTGTGCATTTTCTTTTGTTTTAGAACCTTCTGAGGTGCTCCTGGTCCCCAGATGGCAGCAAAATTGCAGGGGGCTCTGCTGACAGGTGAGTGCCACTGCATTCCTGTGTTCCCAGCAGCCCTGATGGATTTGCAGCATTCTCCAGGCTCAGGGCTGTGTGTAGAGGTGGGAAATCCCAAACAGCCCTCAGGAGTTTTCCTCATTTCCCTGAGCAGGGATGTGTTTCTACTGCTTTGGGCTCTGTGGAGGAGCATCTGACTGTTGTAAAATCTGGTTATTATTGTCAAAAGCTGACTGAGGCTCTGCCCTGTCCCACCACAGGATCCCCAGCAGGTGACAGGGACATCTTTGCCACTGGCTTGGACCCCTGGGTGTCCTGGCAGAAGCTTGGGGGGTCTTTGAGCAGGGTCTGTGTGTGGGGTTGGAGGATGAGGAGCACAAATCCCGGTTAAATCCCTGCTCGTTGGGATTTCAGAGATCATTAATGACTCCTCCTTTAATTAAGGAGAAAAAATCAATTGGCACATCTCAGACTTGCAAATGAAAGATTCTGTAAAGTGAGCTGAGGAGTGAAAGGGCACAGGGAGGAAGCAGAGCAGGGTCTGAAGGTCCCTGTGAAGGACACCAATGTCCCCTGGAGCAAATCCAGGCCCAAAACCAGTGCCAAGGAGACAGGAATTCCTGCAGGCCAGGGGCCAGGCCATGGAGCAGCAGTAATCACCTGATTAATGAGCTTCTGATAGCACAGAGACAGAACTTGAGCTCTCCCTGTCCAGATTTAGTGGGGCAGCTGTCCCAGCATGAGCTGGAGCTGTGACTGCCCCCAGCCCTGCTGGGCTCTGAGTGGGGAGGGAGAATTCCTACCTGGGGAGAGCAGGGATCCCTGCCCTGGGGGGAAGAGGAGCAATTCCTGCCCTGGGAGAGCAGCAATCTCTACCTGGGGAGAACAGCTCCTGCTTTGGGAGAGAGCAGCTCTTGCCCTGGGGGAGAGGGCAGCAATTCTTGCCTTGGGGGAGCAGCAGTTCCTACCTGGGGAGAGCAAGGATTCCTGCCTTGGTGGGGAGAGCAGCAATTCCTGCCTTTCTGCCTTTGAGAGCAGCAATTCCTACCTGGGGAGAGCAAGGATTCCTGCCCTGGTGGGGAGAGCAGCAATTCCTGCCTTAGAGAGCAGGAATCCCTGCCCTGGAAGAGCAGCAATCCCTGTCCTGAGGGGGAGAGCAGCAATCCCTGCCCTGAGGGGTGGGGAGAGCAGCAATTCCTGCTCTGGGAGAGAAGCTCCTGCCCTGGAAGAAAAGCAATTCCTGCCTTTGGAGAGCAGCTTCTGCCTTGGTGGGAGAGCAGCTCCTGCCCTGGGAGAGCAGCAATTCCTGCACTGGAGGGGAGAGCAGCAATTCCTGCCTTAGAGAGCAGGAATCCCTGCCCTGGGAGAGCAGCAGTTCCTGCACTGGAGGGGAGAACAGCTCCTGCCCTGGAGAGAGCAGAAGTTCCTGTCTGGGAGAGCAGCAATTCCTGCCCTGGGAGAGCAGCAATCCCTGCCCTGGGAGAGCAGCTTCTGCCTTGGAGGGAGAGCAGCAATTCCTGCACTGGAGAGAGCAGAAGTTCCTGCCTTGGGAGAGCAGCTCCTGCCATGGAGAGCAGCAATCCCTGCCCTGGGAGAGCAGCTCCTGCCTGGATCCCTGTGGCCAGGCTGAGCCCTGTTCTGGGCAGGTTTTCCTGGAGTTTGGGTCACTTTTGGTTCTTTTTGCAGGTGCTGCTGGAGCTCAGGGCTCTGACAGCTCCTGGGCCAGGTCCCAGCAGAGCTCCCCACAGCACACACTGGGATTTTGGGGTTTTGGGCTCAGTTTCCCTGACTCTGAAACTGTTTTTAAGAGAAGTGTGAAAGCTGAACTGTGCCTGGTGCTGCCAGAGGAGGATCCTGTGGGGTTCTTAACCCAATAGGGGCTCAGGCAGGAGCCAGCAGAGGGTGATCAAAGGGCTCAGCATGATCCCATCACTCCCTGATAAACGCTGGTGAGTGCCTCATGTGGCACAGCAGGAAGAAATCCCATCTTGGAGCTGCTGGCAGGCAGGGATTGCAGTGCAGCAGGGGCTGGAGGCTCTGGGCTCCTCACTGCCAGCCCAGGGCATGCCTGGATGTGCACAGAGTGTGTGGGGCTGTTTGGGAGGGTGAGACTCCTCCTCAGATCAGCATTCCCAGTGCTGCTTTGCTCCCTGTCCCTACACTATGAAGGATTTTTTTTTTTGACCTCACAGCTTTCAAATCCATCTCTGTGCCGTGAGGGGCACTGCTGGCAGGGAGGTTTTTGCCACTCTTGATTCCTCCCTGCTCAGCCTCTCCTCTCCTGGGCCTGTCAGAGCAGCATTTTTCCATTTTGCTCCTGGGAGGTTCCTGTTTATCCTCACAAAGATCATTCCAGCTGCAGAGCTGTCACTATGGGACACAAAACAACACAAGCACACACTGCTGCTCTCAAGGTGAAGAAAAGGGAAGTTTATTTTCTGACTCCAACATTTACAGATTTCCAAAGGTGACAGTGCTGTGACAGTGTTCACAGGGGTCTCAGGATGAGGGAAGAGACAAGGATCTGACTCCATGTTTCAGAAGGCTGATTCATTATTTTATGAGATATATTACATTAAAACTATACTAAAAGAATAGAAGAAAAGGTTTCATCAGAAGGCTGGCTAAGAATAGAATAATAATCATAATAAAGGTTTGTGTCTCGGCTCTCTGAGCTCACTGTGATTGGCCATTAATTAGAAACAACCAACATGAGACCAATCCCAGATGCACCTGTTGCATTCCACAGCAGCAGATAATCAATGTTTACATTTTGTTCCTAAGGACTCTCAGCTTCTCAGGAGGAAAAATCCTAAGGAAAGGATTTTTCATGAAAAGATGTCTGTGACAACAGTGCCACCTCACCAATGACACTGAACAAACCAACAGGCCATCAAATTTCTCCTCCTCCATAAAAGAATGCAAAACAATGAGTTATTTACAGAAAGTGTGTGAGAAAGTTTGTTACAAGAATGTGAACATCAGAAGGTTTAGAAAATCAAAAATCAGGGTGACACAGAACCACCTGGGGGCACAGGCATTTTCCTTGGCCCATGCCTGCCCTCAGCAGGACTCTGTGTCTTGGTTTGGAAAGAAAGGAGTCTGCTAAGGCAGGAGCCTCTCTTGAAATGGAGAATGTAAACTCTGTTTACTCCTCTGAATTGCTATAAATTTTAAATGAAGGGGCTCTCAGGCAAAAAATAATATGGGAGCAGGAAATAACAGTTCTTTAATAAGGAAGAAAACAAAAGGATAAAATAAACAATGCAGTGAGCTAAACCAACAGTGTCAGAGTCAGAACCCAACCTGACACCCTGTGGGTCAGGCTGTTGGCAGCAGTGCCATTGGAATTGTGGCTCAGCCCTCCTGCAGTGTCAGGGCTGGTTCTGCTGGAGCAGGGATCCTGGAGAAAGGTGCAGTCTCTGCCTCTGAAGATCCAGGGGCAGAGGCAGCTGCTGTTCCTCTGGGCAATCCAGTGCAGAAGCCGTGCTGGTGTTCCAGAATCTCCAGATTCTATCCGGGTAGGAATGCTTGGCTCCTCCCTCTGGGCTCCCATCTCCCAATGGGATGCTGTAGTTCTTATCAGCCATGCAGGGACATTCCATAGCTGTTATCAGCAATGTCCCCTCCCGAGGGAGGTGTGAATGTGATCACTCAAAGAGAGAGATAAGGCAAACTGCCCACCTGACAAAGGTAATCTGCCATACAGATGGTAATGGAACACATCTTGCATTGCAATCTGGAACTCTCTGTTGCAGGTTTGTGTACGTGTGGGACACCACCTCCAGGAGGATCCTGTACAAGCTGCCTGGCCATGCTGGCTCTGTCAATGAGCTGGCCTTCCACCCTGAGGAACCCATCAGTAAGTGCTCCCCCCTGCCAGGGCAGCAGCTCCAGGGCTCACTGAGCTGCTGATCCTTTGGGAAGTGACTTCAAAATTGCCACTTATCAGGTTTAGGGGTGGTAGAGCCTGGTTTGCTCATCTCCAGTTGAGTGGGGGCACCCTGGGTTGAGCACAGGGACTCTGGGACTGGGCTGGGGACACCCAGAGGGCAGCAGGGTGGCTCTCGGGTGGCTGCCACTGCCCAGGGCTTGTCCTGCCTTCCCAGGGGCCATGAGGAACAGGTTTGGAATGGCTGGGATGCCAGGGGTACAACCATGTGTGGTGATTCCATCAGGACATGGATCACCTGGGAGCCTGGGGGGTCCTAACTGCCCCAAAAGCTGTAGGAAGCAAATCAGAGAATCACAAAACCACAATCCTAGAATAGTTTGGGTTGGAAGGGACCTTAAATCCCACCCAGTGCCACCCCTGCCATGGCAGGGACACCTCCCACTGTGCCAGGTGCTCCAGCCTGGCCTTGGGCACTGCCAGGGCTCCAGGGGCAGCCACAGCTGCTCTGGGCACCCTGGCACAGCCCAAACCTCTCTAACCAGCCCTTGCCAGGCTACAAACCCCCTGTGGCAAATGGCACTGGGGGCACCTGGAACCAGCCAGGAAATCATTCTTTCCTTTCCTTTCTCCATTTGCTGCAATGGGTTTTGGTGCTGGTTTCCATCCTTGGTTCAGGAATGTGAATGCCAGAGTGGTTTGGGTGGGAAGGGATCTTCAATGGCAGCTGATTGCAGCCCAGGGACACCTGCCACTGTGCCAGGTGCTGCCAGCCCCAGTGCCCAGCCTGGCCTTGGGCACTGCCAGGGCTCCAGGGGCAGCCACAGCTGCTCTGGCAATTCCAGCCCAGCCCCTGCCCACCCTGCCAGGGAACAATTCCTTCTCAAAATTCCACCAAAGGAAGCTCTGGCTGCAGTGGGTTTGGGTCCTGTTCTGGAGGTGGCACCACATTCAGAGCTGGCTGATACAAAGCTCAGGGTGGCTTTTCAGAGCCATCTGAAGCTGGGACCAGGCTCCATTCCCATCTCCTGGGCTGGGCAGGACTGCAGGGTGCTGGGTTTCCATGGAAATGCTCCCCTCTGGGCCTGGTCAGCAGCCAAAAATTCCCTGCAGTCACCCCCAAAGGCAAAGCAAGGGGCAGGGAGCTGGGTGCCCTCAGCTCTGCTGGGCTGGGGCTGTGCTGGGGGAGCAGAGCCGGCTCCTCTCTGCGTGTGGGATCCTGTGCTCAGCTCCTCTTGGCTCATCAATCACAAATAACAATTAAAAAACTCTTAATAAAAACCCATTGAGTCGTTCAGCTGCTGGCTGGGAGCTCCTGGTGATGTTAATCCATAAATCCCTGCAGGATTCTCACCAGGCTGTGCAGGGTGACAAACACTGGGCTGGGAATTGGTGCAGAAACCCCCAGAGCTCTCCTGGACAGGGATGAAACCACTGCTGGTGTCTTCTGGGTCATTCTTGGGAATTCCCTGAAGAGAGGAAGGGCTGGAGCCCCAGGAGGGGCTGAGGGAGCTGGGCAGGGGCTCAGCCTGGAGCAAAGGAGGCTCAGGGGGCCCTTGTGGCTCTGCACAGCTCCTGACAGGAGGGCACAGCCGGGGGGGTCGGGCTGTGCCCCAGGGAACAGGGACAGGAGCAGAGGGAACGGCCTCAGGCTGGGCCAGGAGAGGTTTGGGTTGAATGTGAGAGAAAATCCCTGTCCATGGCAGGGGAATCTGATCTGGAAGGTTCCCTGACATGACACCCACCCTGCCTGTCCTCTATGGGGCAGAGCTCAGGTCAGAGCTGTGTTGGGCTCTGCTCCAGGGAACAGGGACAGGAGCAGAGGGAACGGCCTCAGGCTGGGCCAGGGCAGCTCAGGGGGGATTTTTGGGAAGAATTCCCCATGGAAAGGGTGTCCAGCCTGGCAGGGGTGGAGCCCCATCCCTGGAGGGATTTAGAAGCCCTGTGGATGTGGCACTTGGGGACATGGACGGGGCTGGGTTAAAGGTTGGACTCGATGATCTCAGAGGGATTTTCCAGCCTTGATGATTTTATAATTCCATAAAGGCATCATAATATGGCCCTTCTGGCCCATGTCCAGCCCTGCTGGTGGAGTCCCCATCCCTGGAGGTGTTCAGGGCACTGCTGGGCAGGGGTGACCTGGGCTGGTGCCAGGCTGGCCGGTGCCTTTGATGCTCTCGGGGGTGTTCCCCAAGCTCCAGGATCCCGTGGCTGTGGCTCAGGGTGGCTCAGGGCCGGTGGGAGCTGGGAGCCACTGGGTTTTCCCTGCTCCCAGGGAATCCTGTCCTGGGGACACTTTCCTGGCCACATGTGCCCTCTAGTGGCACCGGCAGCTGGCAGAGCCGGGCTCGGTGACACAGAGCTGTTCATGGCTGCCTTGGCAAGCAGCTGAGACCTGGCCTGCAAAAAATGAGGAGGTTGGGCTGTGCCCTCAGGGAGGTCACAAACCACTGGGGTCATTTTTGTATTCTATTTCAATTTTTATATTCTAATTTTTGTTTTCTTTTTCAGTTTTTATATTCCATTTTAATTTTTGTATTCTCTTTCAGGTTTTGTATTTGAATTTTTGTATTTATTTCAGTTTTTATATTCTATTTTAATTTTTGCATTCTATTCCAGTTTTCATATTCTAATTTTGATATTCTATTTCAGTTTTTGTATTCTATTTTAATTTTTGCATTCTATTTCAGCTTTTGTATTTTAATTTTTGCATTCTATTTGAGTTTTTATATTCTATTTTCATTTTTGCATTCTATTTCATTTTATATATTCTAATTTTTATATTCTATTTCAGTTTTTGTACTTTAATTTTTGCATTCTATTTCAGTTTTTATATCCTATTTTCATTTTTGTGTTCTATTTCAGTTTTTCTATTTTAATTTTTTGTATTTTATTTCAGTTTTTATATTCTAGTTTAATTTTTGTATTCTATTTCCGTTTTTATATTCTGTTTCAATTTTTGCATTCTATTTCAGGTTTTGTATTTCAATTTTTGTATTCTATTTCCGTTTTTATATTCTATTTTAATTTTTGCATTCTATTTCAGTTTTTATATTCTATTTCAATTTTTGCATTCTATTTCCGTTTTTATACTCTTTAAATTTTTGCATTGTATTCCAGTTTTCATATTCTAATTTTTATATTCCACTTCAGCTTTTATAATCTGTTTTAATTTGTACATTGTTTTAATTTCTTTATTCCTTTCTGTCCTTGCCCCTCAGTTCTCTCTGCATCCAGTGACAAAAGGCTCTACATGGGGGAGATCCAGTGATGCCCCAGGAGCTGCAGGATCCGTGCCTGGGTGCTGCCCTGGCAGGAGCTGGGTGCTTCCCCTCCCAGGGCAGCAGGTGACAGAGCTCGGTGTGACAGCCCAGTGCAGGCTGTCCCCTCCCCACATCTCCCTGGGCAGCTTTTTCCACCTCTCCTTTCTTTGGGAGGCAGGAAAACTTGGATCTCAAAGGAATTTCGTTCTGGCTGTGCCACTGACAGTGAAACCTTTCTCCAGATCCCTTGAAATTGAGAACTTTTGGTTCAGTTCCACACGTGGCCTGTATATCCCTGTCCTGTTTCCTTTGGAGGTTTTTTGATACAGTTAAAACTGCAATAAATGGCTTTTTTTACACAGCTCGGTGCCTGGGGCTTATTGCTCTGTGTCTCAGTTTGGACTGGTGTCTGCTGAGGAAGGCAGGAGCCTCCCTTGGAATGGAAAATGAAACTCCCCTCCCTCTGAACTGTTATAAATTGGAAATTAAGGGGCTCTTAGGCAAAGATATGGGAGTAGCAATAACAGTTCTTTATTAGGGAAAAAAATAAAAATAAAATAAAAATGCAAAACAACCCTGCCAGAGTGAGAGCAGGCCCTGGCACGCTGTGGCTCAGGCTGGTGGCACAGCCCCATGCCATGGGGGCTCAGCCCTCCTGCAGTGCCAGCTGTGGCTCTGCTGCAGCAGGGATCCTGCACAAGGGGGGAGTTTTCCTCTGCAGCTCCAGGGCTGCTGCAGATGGGCCTGGGCTCCCTCTGGCCATGCAGGGCAGCAGAAAGCTGCTCCTCTGGCAATGCAGGGGGCAGAGGCTGCTGTGCTGTGCCAGGCTCAGATTGCATCCAGGCAGGAATGCTTGGCTCCTGCCCTGGGCGCAGCATCTGCCCATGGGATGCTGGAATTGGATCAGCCCTGCAGGGACACTCAGTGGCCATGGACAGCAGAGATCTCCTGGAGGGAGGATTGGCTGTGGGAGAGATGAAGAAAACTGCCCCGAGAACAGCAGAGAACTGCCCCAGCCCTGACAGGTGGGCACAGAACACACACACAGCCCCATTTTCAACCTCAGACACTCTGGTTACTTTTCTGTTCTCCAGTTTTAAATCCAGGTCCTCACCTGTAGCTAACCAGGAAATCATTGAGCTGGAATGATGGAATCATTTGTGGAATCACCAAACTTATGGAATGGTTTGGGAAGGGACCTTAAATCCCACCCAGTGCCACCCTTGCCATGGCAGGGCCACCTGCCACTGTGCCAGGTGCTGCCAGCCCCAATGCCCAGCCTGGCCTTGGGCACTGCCAGGGCTCCAGGGGCAGCCACAGCTGCTCTGGCAATTCCAGCCCAGCCCCTGCCCACCCTGCCAGGGAACAATTCCCAATTGCCAAGATCCCATCCAGCCCTGCCCTCTGGCACTGGCAGCCATTCCCTGGCTCCTGTCCCTCCATCCTTGTCCCCAGCCCCTCTCCCAAGTCCAGGATTCTTCAGCTCCTGGCAGCTGCCCACATCTCCTTCTCATCCTTCCCCTGGCCTCAGGGGCAATGGCAGGCAGGATCCCATGGGAGTGGCTGCTGCAGCCCTGGGGCTGTCCCTGGAGCTGTCCCTGGTCCCCTGGCTGTCCCATTGTCCCTGCCCTCCGTGGATGAGTGACAGGAGCCCTCAGGGAGGTGCTGCTCAGGCAGATCCGTCTCCACATCCCGATGGGTGAGCAGCTCCAGGCAGACAAAGCCCTCCCTGGAGAGCGGCAGGCAGGGCTGGAGGCACAGGAGGGTTATTTTATTTACTTTTTAAAATTTTACTTACTTTTTTTTATTATTTCATTATTTCTTATTATTAATTTATTTTTTTTATTTTATTATTTCTTGTGATTTATTTAATTTATTTTATTGTTTTATTTTATTATATATGTATTATTCATTTACTTTATTATTTTAGGGGTTTTTTAGTGCCAGGAAGGACTGAGCCCCTTCCTCTGTCCCACAGATTTAGGGTTTAATTAGGTCCTGTTATTATCCCAAGGGTTTATGGGTTTATTGGGAGCTACACCCAAGTGCCAGAGGGAGAGACCCTTGGGGCTGATCTGTGACCAATCCTGACCCTTACCGGGTCGTGCTTCTTTAAAGGAACCAAAGAAGGGTTTTGTTCCTCATTCCCACCCCAGGAACCAGCAGGGATCTGAAGGAGGGGCATCATTGCTCCCCTGCCCTGAGTCCTGGGCAGTCCTGGGGCTCCTGGTGCCAGGCAGGGGGGGTGGATGGATCCATAGCCCAGCCTGGGGTCCCTGGGTGTCACCCTGGGTGTCACCCCCTGTGCCCAGACCCCCCCCTGGCCTGGGCACGAGGGACACAGAGCTGTGACCCAGATGGGGAAATGATCCGGATTATTGGCAAATCCCTGAGCAGAGGGATGGGAGAGACCTGGATGGACAGAGCAGGGCTGGACAGACAGAGGTGACCTGGATGGACAGAGCAGGGCTGGACAGACAGAGCAGGGCTGGATGGACAGAGGTGACCTGGATGGACAGAGCAGGGCTGGACAGACAGAGGTGACCTGGATGGACAGAGCCCAGCCTGGATGGACAGAGCAGGGCTGGACAGACAGAGGTGACCTGGATGGACAGAGCCCAGCCTGGATGGATAGATGGATGGATGGATGGATGGATGGATGGATGGATGGATGGATGGATGGATGGATGGATGGATGGATGGAACCAGACCAGGATGGACAGAGCAGGGCTGGACAGACAGAGGTGACCTGGATGGACAGAGTCTGACCTGGATGGACAGAACCATATCCTGAATGGACAGAGCCAGGCCCGGATGGATGGAACCAGAACCAGGATGGACAGAACCTGATGAGGATGGACAGAGCCCAGTCTGGATGGACAGAATCACAACCAGAATGGACAGAATCACAACCAGAATGGACAGAGCCACACCCAGGATGGACAGAGCCACACCCTGGATGGACAGAGCCACACCCTGGATGGACAGAGCCACACACAGGATGGACAGAACCACACCCTGGATGGACAGAGCCAAGGCAGGGCAGCCCTGTGGGCACTCCCTGCCCATGCCCAGCTGCCCCTGGCACGCTGCCCCCAGCACTGACCACCCAGCGCAGGGCCCTGTGCCCATCCCAGCTCTGTGACCCTTCCCCAGTGCCAAGGAATTAAACAATAATTCATCATGAGAAATTAACCCTTTGTTCCTGGTGGCGGTGAGGAAGGACACAGGGTGGGGCAGCTCAAGGTTCCAGTGCTCATTGCAGCCAGGGCTGGACAATGCCCACCCCTGGGACCATGGGTCCCTGTCCCAGCCCCTGGGAGGGAGGGAAGTTGATCTAGGAGAAACTGGAACCCACCATGGAGAGATGGAACCCACCACAGAGAGCTGGAACCCACCATGGAGGGGTGGAACCCAGCATGGAGGGGTGGAACCCAGCATGGAGATCTGGAACCCACCATGGAGGGGTGGAACCCAACTTAGAGAGCTAGAGCACCCCTTGGAGAGCTGGAACCCACCTTGGATGGCTGGAACCCACCTTGGAGAGCTGGAACCCACCATGGAGGGGTGGAACCCACCATGGAGAGCTGGAACCCACTTTGGAGAGCTGGAACCCACTTTGGAGAGCTGGAACCCACCACAGAGAGCTGGAACCCAGCATGGAGATCTGGAACCCACCATGGAGGGGTGGAACCCAACTTGGAGAGCTGGAACCCAGCATGGAGATCTGGAACCCACCATGGAGGGGTGGAACCCAACTTGGAGAGCTGGATGACCCAGCATGGAGATCTGGAACCCACCATGGAGGGGTGGAACCCAACTTGGAGAGCTGGAACCCAGCATGGAGGGGTGGAACCCACTTTGGAGAGCTGGAACCCACCACAGAGAGCTGGAACCCAGCATGGAGATCTGGAACCCAGCATGGAGGGGTGGAAAACAACTTGGAGGGCTGGAACCCACCTTGGAGAGCTGGAACCCACTTTGCAGGGCTGGCACTGACCACCCAGAAGTACCAGGGCCAGCACTGCCACCACCCTTTGGGGACAGGACAATGCCCTGTGCTGGACAGCAGAGAATCCAGAGGGATTTGGGGCCAGTTTCCCCCATTCCCACTGGTTCTCAACAGCATTAAGGGGAATTTGGGGCCAGTCGCCCTGTTCTTACTAGGCCCAGCAGCATCCAGGAGGATTTGGGGCCAGTCCCCTCGTTCCTGCTGGTTCCCAGCTGCACCTGAGGGGATTTGGGGACAGTCCTCTCTGTTCCTACTAGTCCCAGATGCACCCAGAGGGACTTGGGACCAGTTTCCTCCATTTCCACTTGTTCTCAACAGTATCCAGGGGTATCTGGGGCCAGTCCTCCCTGTTCCTGCTCCCAGCAGCATCCTGGGCGATTTGGGGCCAGTCCTCCTCTGTTCCCTCTGGTTCCCAGCTGCACCCAGGGAGGTTTGGGGCCAGTTTCCCCCATTCCCACTGGTTCTCAGTAGCATTAAGGGGGATTTGGGGCCAGTCCCCCTGGTTCCCACTGGTTTCCAGCTGCACCTGGGGGGATTTGGGGCCAGTCCTCCTCTGTTCCCACTGGTCCCAGATGCACCCAGAGGGACTTGGGACCAGTTTCCCCCATTTCCACTGCTTCTCAGTAGCATTAAGGGGGATTTGGGGTCAGTCCCCCTGCTCCCACTGGTTCCCAGCTGCACCTGGGGGGATTTGGGGTCAATCCAGGGCAGCCCAGGGCTCTCCTGGCTCCCATCCCACAGCGGATCCAAGCCAGCCCTGGGCCGTGGCAGCAGCAAAGCGTTTGAGCTTCATCTGAGCGCAGAGCAAATTGTTTCCTTAACCAGGTTTATTCCTCCGAGGGAGGAATTTGCTTGAGAGATTTCCACTGGAAATTAAATCTTTCCTGGGATCCGGATAAACAGCCCCAGTTCCACGGAGCTGGGCTGGCAGGGGGGGCTGATCCCCGGCCTCGGGGGGCTGGAAGTGACCCTGAGGTGGCCCTGGGGAGTGTCCCCATCGCTGTCCCTGTCCCCATCCCGGTCCTTGACCCTTTGGCAATGCCAGCATCCCCAAGAGCTCCCAGGGGAGGGGTGGATGCAGCACCCAGAGCTCTGGGGGTGCAGGGGGATGGATCCAGCACCCCCTGTGGGGTCAGTGGGGACATCCCGGGACATCCTGGGACATCCCGGCTCAGCCAAAGGCAGCTCCGGCCCCGCCCCTCCCCTCTCTTTCCGTCCTGTCCTTCCTGCAGCTTTTCCCTCCCTTTCCCCACTGCTGCTCCCTAATGAATTCAGAGAGTTCCAGCGATGGTTTCTGAGAGAATGGAAAACAATTATTTGCTCTGGTGGGGAATAGATGCTGTTTAGTCTGCGTTTAATGGGAAGCTAATTAAATTACATGAGCAAGTGAAGAGAAATTTTTTTGTTAATTGTGAATTTTGCGAGCTACAAAGGCGAAATGATGATGATGGATCCTGTGATGTGCTGCCCTTCTCCCCAGCACAGAGATAAGATAACAACGGAGAAGGAATGGTGGGAACTCATTTTAACTCATCCATCAATTCTCCAACAGCCGCCTGAGCCCGATCCATTACCTGGGATCCTCAGAGCTGCTGGTGAATGGCAGCTGGGGGCTAATTATCTTCAAACTGGGGAAAGGTTGCTTAAATAAATGTGTGCTTCTTCCTGGAGGTGGCTGGGGAGGTCACCACGGAATCCCAGATTGGTTTGGTTGTGGGGATGTAAAGCTCGTCCCATTCCACCCCTGCCCACCATCCCTGGGTGCTCCAAGCCCTGTCCTGGGCCTGGGACATCCCTGGAGCCAGGGCTGGAGCAGCCTGGACCCCAAGGATGGAATATCCTTGACCCTGGGGTCAGGGACATCCTCTGACCCCACAACCAAGGTCAAGGATGGAGCATCTCTTACCGCAGAGCATCTACAACCCCAGGGATGGAGCATTCCTGATCCTGGGCCTGGGACATCCCTGGAGTCAGGGCTGGAGCAGCCTTGAGCCCAGGGATGGAATATCCTTGACCCCAGGGCCAGGATGTCCCTGACCCCAGGGCTGGAGCAGCCCTGACCCCACATCCATGGACTCTACAACCCCAGGGATGGAGAATCCCTTACCCAGAACCTCTGTGACCCCAGGGATGGAGCATTCCTAATCCTGAGTCTGGGACATCCCTAACTCAGGGCTGGAGCATCTTTGACCCCAGGACTGGGACATCCTGAATCCCAAGTCTGGGACATCCCTGGTGTCCATGGCTGGAGTGTCATCGTCCCCAGGGATGGAGCATCCCTTACCCAGAGCCTCTCTAACCCCAGGGATGGGGTCAGTGGATGGAGCACCCCTTACCCAGGGCATCTGCGACCTCAGTGGTAGAGCATTCCTGATCCTGAGTCTGGGACATCCCTGAACTCAGGACTGGAGCATTTTAACCCCAAGTCTGGGACATCCCCAGTATCCATGGCTGGAGTGTCACTGTCCCCAGGGATGGAGGCTCCTTGATCCCACAGTCACGGCCTCTGTGACCCCAGGGATGGAGAATTCCTGATCCCATGTCTGGGACATCCCTGGATCCTGGTCTGGAGCATCTTGGACCCCAGGACTGGGACATTTCTGCCCCTGGGGATGGAACATTGCTGACCTGACCCTGGAACACCCCAGGAGTCAGGGCTGGAGCAATGTGACCCCAGGAGTGGGATATCCCTGATCCCAAACCTGGGACATCCCTGGTACCCAGGGCTGGAGTGTCCCTGTCCCCATGGCTGGAGCACTCCTGACCCCAGTCTGGGCCAGCCTTTACCCCAGTGTTGTGGTATGCTGTAATGTCCCATTTTAGACTTCCAGGTCATTCCCCCAAGTGTGCCTATGCCTCTCTCGCTTCCCCCTTGCCCCCATGCTGAGTGAGTCCTGTCAATCAGGCTGAACATTCCAGCAAGGCGTCGTGTGGTTGGTCAAGTTCAAAGGATGCCCCTATGCCCAGAGGTCATTGGCCTGTCTGGGTGTCATCTTCCCCTGAGACCCTGCCCCTCTCACCTGGTTGGTGGCTCACCTGTACCTCCCCTCCCCCTGTCCCTGAGCTTAAAAGGTGATCAGACCATGCGGCCGGGATTCTGTTGGAGCAGTTGCTCACGTTCAGACCTCTGTAACCATGGAATAAACCTCTGGACATTAAACCCTCCAGCAGAATCCTCTCCTTTTTCTCTTCACCATCGCCTGAAGCCATTCCTCCTGAGGTAAACGGGGTTCCTGACAAGCCTGGACTTGTTCAGTGCCCGGCTGCAATCTCCAGCAAGCCAAGGTATCTCTGGGGTGACACACCGCAGTTGCTGCCTTTGGCCCAGCAGCGAGGGTCAGACTGGCCCAGGCACAATCTAACTGGGAATATTGGGAGCCTTATTCCCCCAGGGCTGGGACATCCCTGATCCCAAACCTGGGACATCCCTGGTACCCAAGGCTGCCCCCAGGGCTGGAGCATCCCTCACCCCATGGCTGGAGCACTCCTGACCCCAGTCTGGGCCATCCTTTACCCCAGGGCTGGGCCATCCTTTACCCCATCCCTGGCCCCAAAGCCAGAGCACTCCTGGCACTGGGACTGTGATGTCCCTGTCCCTGTCCCCAGGCTGCCCCAGCACTGCTCAAACAGACAAAAACCTGACTTTGGTGTAAAAATAGCAGTTTAGTGAAAACCCTGATGTCTCTGTGTTGTGTTTATACCCCTGGCAGGGAGAGCTCTCTCTGGCATGAAGATACAGATGGTTTTTGACTTCAAACACTCGGGTGCAGTGGAAAGAGAGGATTTTGTGTACCTGGGGAAGAGATCCCATCTGGCTGCTCCTGCCCTGGGGCTGCAGAGCTCAGCTGGGTCAGACCCAGCCCTGCCAGAGCCAGGTGGCCATGGGGGACAGGGGACAGCCCTGTCACCTCACCACGGCATGTGGGGTGGCAGAGAAATGGAGTCTCAGCCCTGATGGGGTCGTTCCTCTCCCTTCTCCATCCTACAGGAGATTTGGGATGAGGCTCTGACCCCCTAGGCGTGTTGGGGAAACTGAGGCACAACAGGGCATGGTGAGGGCACAGCTGGGGATGAAAGCACAGATCCTGATGGCTCCCTCACATTTCCCAACCCCCCAGTTAATTACAGGACCCTTTTTGGATTTCCTCTGATATTTTCTCTGTCATTTTGGCCATTGGAGCTTTTTCTTTCACACAAACCCCAAGGTGGGTGTGGGGTGGGAGGTTCTGAGCAGAGCAAAGCACCAAGCCCTGGGCTCGTTCCCCACCCTCTCCTGGATGAAGTTGTCTCCTCTCCTTCCAGGGAAGCTCCATGACAGGGTTTATTGACCTTTTTTTAATCTAAAATTGATTCTTTGCAAAACTCCACCTGCTCGGGAGCCAGGCGGGATCTCGGTGCCATTGGGTGGGAATTTATGATTTCCCATCAGAGCATTTTGCCTTTCCCTGCTGTTTTGGGTGGCTGCAGGAGGGTTGGGCTGGGCAAATTTTCCTGGTCACGGCCAAAGAGATGCTGTGGGGTACGTTGGTCCTCATCATTTTTGACCTGTGAGGTGATCCCAACCCTTTAGTTCAGAGTTTCTGCTGTGTTTAAATCCCAGAGGAGCCCAAAAGGTGAATCCTGGAGCTGTGGCTGTCCCAGGATCACCCTCAGGAGCCTGGGACAGAACAAGATGAAGGTGATGGAAGGTGATGAAGGTGAAACCTGGGGATCCCAGAGCCAGGAGAGCTGGGAGGGATGGCCCAGCCCACGGCGGGGTGTCCCAGCTCCACAGCTTGGCAGCCTGCAGGGAGGTGTGGGGATACTCAGGGCTGCTGGAGGTCACTCAGCCAGGCCAGGGGAGAATAAACCACGTCTGAGTCTGCTCCTGCTCCCAGAGCATCCCTCGAGGAGCCCGCTGCATCTTTGCCCTGTGTGTGTGTGAATGCACAAAAGCCAAGCGTCTCCTGCAGAGCCCCCTCCTTCAGCCCCAGCCTCCCCGAACGCCCCCGGGAGCACGGAACAGCCCCGGGGGGACAGAAATCCCCATCGTGGAGGATGAAGGAGAAGCTCCAGGTGTGGGAGGGATGAGCCCTGGCAAGCTTGGCTGGGCTTGGACCACACACACAAATGCAGCTTCATCCCCCGGATGCCGTGTGGATGCTCTGACACCTAAGGCTGTGTGGGGCGGGTTTAGGAGATGCCTCCTTCTCAACATCGGCGCTGAGGATTAAGAAATCATGGAAATTAAAAGCAACAAACTGTTTCCAAGCGCTTCTGCCAGGCGGCATTTCAGCCAGAGGCTTCTAAAGCGCCGGGGAAGCAGCGTGCCGGTGACTGCTCGCGCTCTGCCATGTCCCCGAAGGTGTGCTGTGAAAACAGAACAAAGGCGAGCGGGCGGGTGGCGGCGAGGGGCCGCGTCAGCCCAGTGTGCGCCCACCCCCTGCCCAGGCGCTCTGCCCCGGCCCCAGCCGCGTGTGCCGAGCGGGCTCTGCGGAGCGCGGCTCTGCGGGGGGATGCGGGGCGCTCCCGCCGGGCTCGGCCATCTGTCCTCCCCGCAAGCGCAGCTGCTGCGCGGGCACGGCCACCCCGGGGGAGGCGGCGGGGTCCCCGTGCTGCGGGTCCAGGCGCCGCCCAAGGGCCGCAGGGCCGGGGGATGCGGGGGGGACACAGGGGGAGCACTCGCAGCCCTTCCCCAGGGTCTCACCCAGCCTCACCCGGCTCCGGAGGCGGAAAAAGAATTGATAACAAACATCTGAGATTTCAAAGACAAACGCGTCTTTCTGATGATTAAGGATAAGCATAAGGCCAGGCGGCAGCCGCCGTGCGGCGGAGGGGCCGCGCTGCCCGCGCCCCCGGAGGCCGCCAAGGGCTCGGCGCGGCTCGGCGTGCCCGCCCGCCCCCGCCCCGCCCGGCCCGGCCCGGCCCCGCCGCGTCCCGCCTCGTTCCGGCCGCGCCGCCCGGCCCCGCCCGCCCGGGGCGCGGAGCGCGGCTGTGCGGGAGACAATAGCGGAGCGCTCGGCTCCGCGCCGCGCCGGGCATGGGCGGCCAGGGCTGCGCGGCCCCGCGGCCCCCGCGCCGCCCCAGCGGGCTGTAGCGGGCGGGGGGCGGAGGGAGAAGGGGGCGATGCCCCACGCCGAGCCCAGCCCGCTGTGCTGAGCCGGCGGGGCTGGCCGAGCGGGACATGGTGCTGGAGCCCCCCGTGACGCTGCCCGGGTGGCCGAGGGGCGGCTGCTGAGGAGCTGGAGCGAGGCCGCGGTGAGGGAGCCCCGAGGATCCGGCTGGGGAGCCATGGGGAGATGCAACGGGCGATGCACGCTGGTGGGATTCTGCTGCCTGCAGCTGGTAAGGCTCATCGGCATGCCGGGGGTGCTTTGTGCGAGATGCTGCCTGTCACCGCTCCCCACGCCGCCTCGGCGGTGACCTTGTGCTGGGACCAGCTCGGGGATGGCTCATCATCACCCAAAAAATGCCGACAGCAAAGGAAAAACGCTGATCTGAGAGACCGGCAGTGCCACCCTCATCTCCCGCCTCAAGCCGGCGCTGGCCGGGAGGTGGATGGGGACCCCATCCCTGCGCTGTCAGTGCCCGAGGTTGCGTCTCCAGCAGGTGTGAGCTTTGTTCCCAACTGCAATCTCTTCCCTCCGAGTTCACTCCCGCCCGCGGTTTCCCATTCTGGTGACTCCACGGATGAATCTCGGGGTGCTGCTCCCCTGAGTCGGGGCGAGAGGGAAACTTGGAGCCGCCGGCAGCACTTTGGAAACTCCGCTGCTCCTGAGCGGGATCCACCTGCCCGCGGTGTGGGGCACGGGCTGTGGCAGCAGGGAGAAACGAGAGGGTTGATTTCCACGGGATTGTGGGGTTTCATTTGTAAGGTTTCGTGACAATTCCGTGCCGCGCTTGCCGCCGCCCGCGAATCAATCTTCATCAGGCTGTGCCCGAGGAGCGGCGAAGGGAGCGCGGGGGGGATCCGGGGGGTTCTGCTCAAACCAGCGAGGTTGCGATTAATTATCCCGGCAGGGTGGTGCGTTAATGGAGAATCAGCCGCCTCCTGCTTGCCCCCGCGGCCGTGCCGGGCGAGGAGAGCCGGGAGGGACGGCTGAAATCTGTGGGGTCAGCTCGCGGTGTCCCCGGGGACGGGGGGGATGGATGGATGGATGGATGGATGGATGGATGGATGGATGGATGGATGGATGGATGGATGGATGGATGGATGGATGGATGGATGGATGGATGGATGGACGGACGCGGCGATGGAAGCGGGCTCAGAGCCCGCTGGAGATGATGGTGGCATCCTGCTGACAGCACTTTCTTCCCGGCTCTTGCTCATCCTTCATCCTCCAGAAGGCAGCGGGTGGGGAGGGCTCCCCGCGTTTGGATGGGGGTACACGAGGGGAGGATGGGGAAGGTTTGAAGCCGGTGCTCAGCGCTGGGATCATCCCCGGGCTGGAGTCCCCCATGCCCAGCAGGAATGGCCTCCGTGTCCCCAGCTGTCCCCTCGCTTTGGGCTGTGCAGTCTCGCTTGGCATTTCGCTCACCTGATCCAGGATAAATCCAGCGGGGCTTTTCCAGGTGGGCAGGAGTTTCCCGGCTGTTGGTCACATTCCTTTTCACCACTCAGCTCCCAGGCAGGTTGGGTGGTGATGATTCTCCGAGATATCCCAAATCTGAGAGGTTTTAATCTGTTCATTTCGGGGAAGGCTGAATGGGTGTGAGCTCCTGGGCTGGGAGAGCAGCTCCTGCTCACAGCCAGAGGAACTTTGTGCTGCTAATTGGGGTCAGGCTGTCCCCTCCACCTTCCCCCCGTGTGTCCTGGTGCTGTTGGCATTTCCAAAGGCTCCAATCCCTTCCCAGGGACCTTCCCCTTCCCTCTCCAGGCTCACCCTGACCCAGCTCATCCTTTGGGATGCTCCCCAGAGCTCCTTCCTGGGTTTGGAGGCAGCAGCTTCCACCCCCTATGGGGAGATGCCCCCAGCCCTCAGCTCCTCACCCCGGGGTGAGGGGTCTGGGTGCCCACCCATGGCCTGTGCTGAGCCAGCCCCAGGAGACTGCGGGTGGCAGTGCCACCCAGGTGTCCCCTGGGGTGACCAAGGCCACCCTGAGGTGACACAGCACCTGGGCCAGGCAGAGCTGAGGTTTGGGATGGAGCCTCAGGGAGAGAGGATGATCCCCGACCCCATCCCTGCTCCCCTCCTCTGCTCCACCCCAACATGGGGATGGCATGGCAGGCTCATGTCCCCTCACCCAGCTGGCCCTGGCACCTGTCCTGGGCCCTCTGTCCTGTGGGTGGGGACAGCTGTGCCCCCAGTGTGCCCAGTCAGGGCCAGCCTGGGCCCTGCTGTCCCTTCAACAGCAGTGTGGTGACATCCTGAGGTGATGCCACCATTTCTGGGTGTTCCTCCCTGCCCACCCCAGACACCTTCCCATGGCTCCCTGTGTGCCACTGTCACCTTCCCATGGCTCCCTGTGTGCCACTGTCACCCCCTGGGCACCTTCCCATGGCTCCCTGTGTGCCACTGCCCCCTCGTGTGCACCTTTCCCACCCAGCTGGTTCCCAATATCCATGCCCTGCTCCCTCACCCCCTGGTCCCAGGGATGCTCTAGATGTCCCCAGGTGCAGGTGGCACCCACTGGGCACCAGGTCCCTGATCCAGAGGGGCCCTGCCCAGCCCTGCCCGCTCCAGCCCACCCC
This sequence comes from Melospiza melodia melodia, assembly GCF_035770615.1. Taxonomy (NCBI): domain Eukaryota; kingdom Metazoa; phylum Chordata; class Aves; order Passeriformes; family Passerellidae; genus Melospiza; species Melospiza melodia. The sequence continues at coordinate 4,611,835 of NC_086220.1, read as the reverse complement.
TGAGCCAGGTTGGGAAGCTGCTTTGCTCCTTTTGGGGCTGTGACACCACAGGAGCTGCTTTGGAGCACTCAAACACCCCCCAAGCTCCTTTCCCCCTGTCGTGGCCATGCTGTGAGTGCTGGCTGACCCCGGTCCTGGGGACAGGCACCACGTGCCACGTTTTGCCTCCATTTATGGCTTTTCCCTGAAAAATCCTCCTGCCAAACCCCCACCGGCCGCGCCCCGCCTCGGGAGGAGCCACCTGCAGATGTTGGTGATAACGAGGTGGGATCAAAGCCAAACCCCGGAGTGTTCCCAGCAGCTGGGAGACACCAACCCCTGTCTGTGCCCCGCGTTTGTGGGATTCACCCTCTCTGTGGGAAATGGGAATGCTGAGGGGCGGGATGGGGCAGGGAGCCGGGGTGGGGCTGCCCTGCCAGGGCAGGGGTGTGGGAGCCGCAGCGTTTGTTCCTCTGCAGGGGAGGGGACAGCTGTGCCGCTCCTGGGGCTGGGCCAGCACTGGTGATACGGGACATCGGGACATCGGGATATTGGAACATTGGGATATTGGTGTATCAGGACATTGGGATATCAGGACATCAGGACATTGAGATATTGGGATATCAGGATATTGGGACATTGGGATATGGGGACATCGGGACATTGGGATATCGGGATATTGGAACATTGGGATATTGGTGTATCAGGACATTGGGATATCGGGATATCGGGACATTGGGATATTGGTGTATCAGGACATTGAGATATTGGGATATCAGGATATCGGGATATCAGGACATTGGGATATTGGTGTATCAGGACATTGGGATATCAGGACATTGAGATATTGGGATATCAGGATATTGGGATATCGGGACATTGGGATATTGGTGTATCAGGACATTGAGATATTGGGATATCACGATATCGGGATATTGGAACATTGGGATATTGGTGTATCAGGACATTGGGATATCAGGACATCAGAACATTGAGATATTGGGATATCAGGATATTGGGACATTGGGATATGGGGACATCGGGACATTGGGATATCGGGATATTGGAACATTGGGATATTGGTGTATCAGGACATTGGGATATCAGGATATCAGGACATCAGGACATTGGGACATTAGATATTGGGACATTGGGACATCCGGATATCGTGACATTGGGATATTGGGACTTTGGGATATTGGTGTATCAGGACATTGGGATATCAGGATATCAGGACATCAGGACATTGGGACATTAGATATTGGGACATTGGGACATCCGGATATCGTGACATTGGGATATTGGGACTTTGGGATATCAGGATATTGGGACATCAGGATATTGGGATGTCGGGACATCAGGATATCAGAATATTGGGATATCAGGACATCAGGATATCAGGATTTTGGGATATTGGGATATTGGCACATGGAGACATAGGGATGTTGAGATATCGGGATATTGGGACATCGGGACATCAGGATGTTGGGATATTAGGATATTTGAATATCGAGATATCAGGATACTGGGATATCAGGGCACCGGGATATCAGAATATCGGGACATCAGGATGTCAGGGTATGGGGACACCAGGATATCGGGACATGCACTGCTGGCAGCTGCCATGCCGGCTCTGTCCAGCTGCCGTCCCGTGTCCTTTGGCCACCCCTCTCCGTGCCCCGCGGCCGCGCTCAGGCTCTGGTCCGGGATGGTTTTCCTGGAGCTCCTTCTCCATCCCAGACCGGCGACCCCAGCGCCCCCTCCGTGCTCAGCCCCGCAGCGGGACGGGGACAGGGACAGGGACGGGGACAGGGACGGGGACAGGGACGGGACAGGGACGGGACAGGGACGGGGACAGGGACGCTCCGTGCTCCCCACCGCCTGCCAGAGCCGGCACCGCTTCCAGCCGGGCTCCCGTTTCCTTCTTTGTTTCTCTCCTTCTCCTTTAATTGGCTGGAAAAGCAGAGCTGGCTTGGCACCTCCCGCCTGCCGGAGCCTGCCAGGCTGGCGGGGTGCGGTGCGGGGCCGTGCGGTGCCATGCCATGCCATGCCCATGCCATGCCATGCCATGCACCGTGCCATGCCATGCCCAGTCCCTGCGGGGGCCGTGGGTCCATCCCAGCCTCTCCCCGATCCTCCGGGTTCCGGGGATGACACCCCCGGCTCCAAGGCCGGAGAAGGATCAGGAGTTCTGCTTAGCGAGGGATGGGTGGAGGGAGAGGATGATCCTTCATCCCTGGGTGTCATCCCTGTGCCACAGCGTGTCCCTCTGCACCCCTGTGGGCTCCGTGGCCCTTCTGTCCCGTTCCATCCTCCCTTCCTGCTCTGATTTCCCTGGTTTGGCCACGGCCGCTGGGATCCACCCTCCTCCCACCTCTGCCGGCATCTTTTGTCCTCGCCCGGCTCCGGGGCTGGCCCGGGCACCGCGGGGCTGGGGCGGCCCCGGCCGCATCCCCCCGCCTGGCAAGGGGGAGAGGAGCCCGGGCTGAACTCGGCCTGGAGGTTTTCAATTACACAATTAAATGCACAATTAGGTGTAATTACCAGCGCTCAGAAGGTGCGACTGTTCATAATGGGCTTGTAATCTACTGCCGCCGCTGTTTGTGCTGCTCCGCTCCGCTCCCCGATGATTATGGAAAGCTTTCCCATTTGCATGGTTGCCATGGCAATGGGGGGATGGCGAGGGGAGCCCCTCGGTCCCCCGAGCCCCCTCGCTGCCCCACATCCCCTCTCCGTGATGGGAGTGATGGGGGCGCTGGTACCCGCACCGCTGTGGGGTCATGGAGGAATGAGGACGCTCCGGTGATCCAGAGGGTCCAGAGCCGGCCCCAAGGTGGGAAATGTGTTTGAAAAGCCTGAAAATGCCACCCCACCCCTTCAGCTCCCCGGGTGAGCGCCCTGTGGGTGGCCGTGCAGAGGCATCGAGCTCCGTGTGGGTGGGAGAGCATCCTCCGGCACATCCACATTCCAGGCAGGGCTGTAAAGGTTTATTGACGTGTGTTTGGGAAGGCAGAGCCTCGCAGCTCGCAATTAAAACCGCGATTAAAGCGCCGTACGTCTAAATTTGCAGGACCAGCTAATGTGCACCCAAGAGGATTAACGAGGCCGCCTGAAGAACTCCCTAAATCATTCATGGCGGTTCTTAACAGAGCTGGCAGCGAGGGGGGCTGGAAAATAAATGTCTCAGGGGGCTGGGTTGTAGAGAAAATAAAGAGGATGAGGCTGAAACCAGCCTGGCCGACAGTGGAACTGTCAGAGCCCGGGAAGGAAAGGTTGATGTGAGCAGAAAAGCCTGAAGCAGATGTGCTCATGGAGAGCTGGGAAATGTGTCTGGCCCAGCCAAACCTGGCTCTTGTTTCTCCTTGAGCTCCCAGCCTTGGCTGCTGGAAGGGGCTGAGCTGCCCCAGCAATGGTTGGGATAAGGAATTTGATTTAATCCCAGGTGGCTCCTGTTAGGAAAAAATTAGTGCTATGAAAAATCAAGGGTGCTCATTTCAGCACTGGGCAGAAAGAAGAGAATGAATGAAATCATCACTGGAGAAAAGGTGTGGGATGAGGGGATGGTGCTGAGCAGAGCCTGGCATGGGAGAGTCGCCCTGGAGGCGCATCCTGGGCAGCCCAAGGGGCAGGAGCTGTCCATCCCAAAACCCATCGCCAAGCCGTCGGGAGCGGGTGGGGAGAGAAACCCCAGGATGGGAGGTGTGGCCAAAGAGCCTCTGGAGAGGCTCAGGGTCTGTCACTGCTCTGAGGGAAGATCACAGAACACTGAAACGCTTTGGAGGGGAAAGGAACCTTAAATCTCCTCCAGTGCCACCCCTGCCATTGCAGGGACACCTCCCACTGTGCCAGGGGCTCCAGCCTGGCCTTGGGCACTGCCAGGGCTCCAGGGGCAGCCACAGCTGCTCTGGGCACCCTGGCACAGCCCAAACCTCTCTCACCAGGCCTTGCCAGGCTACAAACCCCCTGTGGGAAATGGCACTGGGGGCACCTGGAACCAGCCAGGAAATCATTCTTTCCTTTCCTTTCTCCATTTGCTGCAATGGGTTTTGGTGCTGGTTTCCATCCTTGGTTCAGGACTGTGAATGCCAGAGTGGTTTGGGTGGGAAGGGATCTTCAATGGCAGCTGATTGCAGCCCAGGGACACCTGCCACTGTGCCAGGTGCTGCCAGCCCCAATGTCCAGCCTGGCCTTGGGCACTGCCAGGGCTCCAGGGGCAGCCACAGCTGCTCTGGCAATTCCAGCCCAGCCCCTGCCCACCCTACCAGGGAACAATTCCCAGTATTCCACCTGAATCCATCCTCATTTAGTTTTAATTCATCTCCCCTTGAAGATTCCCAGTATTCCCAGAATCTCTGGGTTGGAAGAGACCTTCAAGACCATCGAGTCCAACCCAGCCCCAACAGCTCAACTCAACCCTGGCCCCCAGTGCCACATCCAGGCTTTGTTGAACACACCCAGGGATGGTCGCTCAACCACCTCCCCGGGCAGAACATTCCAGAACTTTATCACCCTTTCTGTAAAAACCTTTTCCTAATATGCAACCAAGGTGGGGATGTGGAAGAGATTGCCAGTCCCAACAGCCCTTAATGCAGGAGAAATGAGGCAAGGTGAGTGGGTTTTGGGGAGAAAAGGTTTTTTTTCAGCCCTGAAGGTGATTAACCACAGGCAGAAATGAGTTCTGTGTGCCTTGGTCTTTCCCTGCTGCCTTTGGCTTGGGCCATGTTTGGAAGGACAACAGGGACATCCCCACACAGTGCTCAGCACCCTGGGTTGTTATTCCAGCAGAAGTTGGGTTTGTTCGGGAATCCGCTGCTGGAGGATCCAGGAGCACCTTGTGAACTCCTCATGATGTTTTTTATTCATGGAATGCTCTCCCTGCCCGAGGCTCTGATGGTTCTGATGCCTTGGGAAGGCTGACCTAGGACAGAGGCTGGACAGAGTTAAAGAATAAAGCAAGGATTTATTAAAAGGATCTCCTCAATGGATCCACCTTGGGCAGCACCAGAGACCAGCCAGGACTGCACCCAAGATGAACTAAAATGGTCCCAAAATGAACCCAAGATGAACCAAAATGGTCCCAAAATGCACGACCGGGCACGGGGTCTCTCACTGTGATCAGTTCTGCTCCATTTGCATCTTGCAGTTCATTGCCCAATTCCAGCTTTAGCCCATGCAGTCCCACCCTGGGACTGAGATTTGGATCATTTGTCCTTGTTGCCCAGCTGGAGCAGGAATTGTTTTGTCTCCCTGCTCTGTGCACAGAGATCACCATCCCCTAATATGAAGCCCAGACCCACACGCCAAAGCAGAATCTGAAAAGTATAAAATCTAAACGTGAGGCATCAGCTTCCACCACTTTTTCCTTCTGCAGCGGTGCTCTTGGCTCCTCTCTGCTCAGTTCCTCCAGAGAGAAACCCCAGGGAAGCCCTGGAAGATGGTTTGGGGCTCAACCAGCCCAAACTCCCTGTGCAGGAATTCAGTTCCCAAAGGGAAACCCACATCCCCCTCTGGGACACAGACCCAGCTCTGAGCTCCCAGCCCTGCCCCACAAAGGTGGCACAGGGGTGGGTTGGGCAGGTGGGAGGATGCTGGGGTGGGAACCTATTGGATTTGTGGGGTGCCCCGATGAAGGCAGGAATGATGGATCTGACTCCATGTTCTCAGAAGGCTGATTTATTACTTTATTATACTGTATTATATTAAAGAATACCATACTATACTATACTATACTATACTATACTATACTATACTATACTATACTATACTATACTATACTATACTATACTATACTACACTAAAGAATACAGAAAGGATACTTACAGAAGGCTAAAAAGATAATAATGAAAACTCCTGACTCTCTGCAGAGTCCTGACACAGCTTGGCCCCAGTTGGCCAAAGAGTGAAAACAACTCCCAGCAGAATGCAATGGAACAATCACCTGTGGGTAAACAATCTCCAAACACATTCCACATGAGCACAGCACAGGAGAAGCAAATGAGATAAGAATTGTTTCCCTTTTCTCTGAGGCTTCTCAGCTTCCCAGGAGAAAAACACTGGGCAAAGGGATTTTTCAGAGGATGTGAATGCCACAGGTACCAGGACACCCTCCCAGCCTCGTACCCATTCCCAGGGCTGGAAAGGGCCCTGTGTCCCACTGCAGGAACGGGATCCTGCTGGAACCAACTCCCCCTGAGCCAGGAGCCCTTGGGGTGCTGCAGCCGTACCCTGGGGTTATCCCATCCTTTGGGAAAAGGTCAGGGATGGAAACCCCACAAATCCCTCACTCCTGCCTGCTTTAACAGCCTGCTCTGGGGTGCAGGGGGTTCTGTATCCATCTCTGCCAGCCTGGGTGAGCAGTACCAGGGGTGGGAGCCTTCCCAGCCCCATCCCAGTGCTCCAGGCTGTGTCCCCACTGCTCCTGGAATGCCCTGGGATGTCCCTGTCCCTACCACAGCCAGTGTGGCTGGAATTGATGATCACTGGGGGCTGAGTAAGGAGAGAACATTCATCCCAAATCCTGGGGGATGCTTGGAGCAGCTCAGAATGGCCCCCTTGGCACTGATTTTTTTCCCTTTCCCCCATTTGAAAGCAGCTATTTATTTCAATTTCCAAAATTCGGATGTAACGGGCTGGAAAAGTGGGAATGCAAAGCGGGCAGAGAGCAGCCCAGGCTGTGTTTAACCAGGACATTAAACCCCGAGAGGTTTTTAATAAGATTAATAACAGCTCCCATGTGACTGGGGGAAATTCCCCGTCCTTTGGGTCTCATCTGTGGTAGAAGGAGATTTTGGGGAGGAAAAACAAGGCCCAAGTGGAGCAGTGGGACAGGATGTGACCCCTCTGTCCCTGTGAGGTTACATTATTTAATGGTGGTTACATTGTTTAATTATTTAATGGGTGTGGAAGGTTACATTATTTAATGGGTGTGGAGGATGAGAGGTGCTGTAGTGTAGGAGCATTGGGGGGTGGCGTGGTTGGGATGGACAGAGAGCAGAGATCTCTGCAGCCAGGGCTGGAACTTGTGGTTTATTGCAAAGGGCCTGGGTGCAGGGCCCTGCTGGGAGCTGCCAAACACAGCTCAGAGCAGGCTGAGAGAAGAGAGGGGGAGAGAGGGTGAGAGAGTAAAAGGGGTAAGAGAGCAAGGTTCCCATTACAATACCATAAATCATCTTCTATGTTGAATATTCTCATTCTCACTAACCAATCTAGTACAAGATACAAATCCTACAGCATTTCCACACAGCCTATAAGAATCATTACATTCCCACACAGGGTTACATTTTAAACCCTAAAAACTCCTCTTTGGGCCCTTCTGCCAAGCTGGCAGGGTCTGCTCTGAGCCTTGGGCCTGTCTGCAAGCAGAGGGGATTGTTTGATCCAAAGGGGATCACCTTCAGCTGGCCATGCCATTGTTTTCCAGTTGTTCAGTAACTGAGGGATCTCAAAGCTTGCCTTCATTTCAATCTCCCTTATAGTTTCCATATTCTCCAAATCTTTTGCCAGACAATCATTTTATAAGGCTTTCCTGTTTCATCTTCCCCAACACCACAGGATCTGCTTTGGGGTGCTGTTTCCCTGCTCCCCCTCAGGGATCAGCCCCTGGCCGCTGCAGGGAGCAGGGGGTCAGCACATCCCGGCAGCTCCAGGGTTTGGGAAGCAGGAGCAGCAGGAGGGGAGGGATGGATGCAGGAGGGCATGGGGGGGTTTAGGGGTGCCTGGGTGTGAACACTGGGACCGCTGAGCTGAGCTGAGCTGGGCTGGGAACCCCCCAGAGGGGATTTCTCACACCCTGGTGCCATCTCCTGCCGCTGTCCTGGCAGAGGGCACCGATGTGCCTTGGGGGTACTGGGGGAGGTCCTGGGGTACCCAGGGGCTGGCAGTGACAATGACACTGCAGAGCCATCGGCGCTGTGTCCCGTGTCCTGTCAAGGGTGTCCTGTCACCTCCGTCACCCTCCCTGCACACACTGCTCTGCCTGGCCGGGTCACAGCTGTGCTGTCACACGCAGGGGACGCAGCCACACTCGGGGCTGCCCCGCTGCTCGGTTCACAAGCTAATTACCTTGATTAGGGCTAATTAGCACCCCGGGGCACTGTGGTCTCTTCCCACGGCCGGATCGATGGCGAGGCCGCTTCCCAGCAGGGAGGTGTGTCCTGGAACCCCGGCAATGGAGCGCAGGGTGGATTTGCCTCGCCTGGCCTGGTGCTGGGGCAGGAAAATGTGGAACCTTCGGTGGACGGGACTGGGGATACCAAAGGGCCACTGGGGGTGGCCGCAGTGACTGTCCCAGTTTGGGAATTGGGGCTGCAGGGAGCGGTGGGAATGTCATTGGAACGGTGCCACACTGGTGCCACCCTTCAGGGACTCCCGGGTACAAACCCCGAGTGGGAAATGTCCCAGGGGAAGGGAGGGGAGGGAGCTCAGGGTGGGAGTGTGGGAGTGGAGGGTGCTGGGTCATGGGGAGGGTGCTCAGGTGGGAATCAGGGGTGCTCGGGGTGCTTGGGGTGGGAATGGAGGGTGCTTGGGGTCAGAGTGGAGGGGTTTGGGGATGGGAATGGAGAGTCCTCAGGGAGTGGAGGATGCTTGAGGTGGTTGGGGTGAGCACGGAGGGTGCTCCGATGGGAGCAGAGGGTACTCGGGATGAGTGAAGGGTGCTCTGGGTGATGCTCAGAGTGCGACTGGAGGGTTCTTGGAATGCCGGAGCTCCCGGGAGCCCCAGGGCAGCCCTGGCCGTGCTCCGATTCCGTGCAGGCACAGCTCGGATTAATGGAGGTGCTCAGGCACTGCCTGCAAGTGTCACACTGAGAGTCCTTGTCCCTCCTGGGCTCTGTCCCCCTCCTCTCCCCCCCACGGATCCCAGGAGTGGTGGCAGCCGTGGCTGTGGGGTCCAGCTGGGTCCCCCCCCACCCTGATTTGTGTCCCCAGCCCCAGGAAAGGTTCCAGGTCCCCCCTGTGGGTGCAGCAGCCGGGCTCAGGGTCGGCAGCTCTGCACAAACCTTTGCAGGCTCAGATTTGTGTTTGCTCTGCTCTTCCCTGCCCTGCTTTGGCTCAGGAGCCATCCCCGTCCCTCTCACCCACCCTGGGGACACCTGGCATCTCCATTTGTGCCCGTGGGACCCCATCAGCTCGTGTCCCCTGCTGTCCCCTCCTCTGCTGCCACTTCCAGCCCGTCACCAGCGATGGCCAGTTCCTCTGGGGCGGGTCTGTCCTTCCCTGGCCTTGTCTGCAGCCCCGGGCACCGGGGGCACAGCCAGGGCCATGGGACGGGCATGGGTGGCACAGGGCTGGCACCGAGTCCCCATGGCCACAGACAGAGCCCTGGGATGGGCATGGGTGGCACAGAGCTGGCACTGGGGGTGGGGGCACAGCCAGGGCCATGGGATGGGCATGGGTGGCACAGGGCTGGCACCGAGTCCCCATGGCCATGTGGGGACCACTGGGGTGGTTGCAGAGCAGCTGGGGGGTCTGAGGGAGCCCAGGGCTGGATGTGACACTGGAGGTGGCACCTGTGGGTGGGAGGTGGCATCCCCTGATCACTGAGAGTGTGATGGGCAGCCCTGGGGCCATGGGTGGCACTGCCAGGCGTTGGTGGGGACACCCAGGGGACGATGCTGTGGGGATGGGAGTCCCTGGGGCTGGGGGTCCCTGTGCCCACCCTGGCTGTGCCTCAGTCTCCTCCAGCTCCCAGCCCTGCCACTGCCTGTGGTCACCTGGGGACACCCAGGATGTCCCCCCATCCCCCTGGGAGGGACTGGAGCAATGCGAATTTCAGGGCTGTGTTTTATTCCCTGTTTTGTTCCTCCTGGGAATTTGCCTCGTGTCTCGGATTCGCTGGCTCCCCCAGAGATTCCATTTAGCAGCACAGCCTGGTGCTGCTGTGACCAGGAAACACCCACGGGGGTGGGTTATTAAACGTTTTATTTCTATTTTTTAGATCTTTTTTTGCTCCCAGAGCTCAGCAGTTGTGGGGCAGTGGCCTGTGGAGAGGTGCAGGTTCCCCGGTTCCTCTGGGGGTGAGGATATCCCTGTCCCCTTCCCACCCTCCCAGGGCTGCATCCCACCTGGATTTTGGGCTGCTGGTCCTGGGGCTGAGCCTGGTCCAGCACCACCAGGAGCTGAGGCTGTCTGGGGAATTTGGGGTGACTTGAGGGTGTCTGGTGGTGCCAGGAGCTGTATTTAGGGACGCCCTCACCCATTTGGGGCTGGTTTATGCCCCATTGGTGCAGTTCCTCTCCACCACCCATCCAGAAACCCGAACCTTTGAGTGCACTCACAGCAAGGATGAGGATTTCCACCTCAAAATGTGGGGGCAGGTCCATCCCAGCAGCACCCACTGCCTGGACACTGATGCTCCCACCACCTTTTGGGGTCCCCCTGTGGCTCCTTCCATGGGAAATGGTGCTCTGGGCTGTCCCCACGTCCCCCTGCCCCGTCCCCTCCTCCATGAGGGGGATGCCGACTCCACTAATGACCCCAACCCCCTAATGACCCCAACCCCACTAATGACCCCAACCCCCTAATGACCCCATCCCCCACCTCCCAGCAGCCCCAGGCCCCAATTATTTTGACTCCATCCCCTCCCCCAGGAGGAGCTGCGTGGCTCAGGGTCCCTGGGTGGGTGGGTGGCACTTCCCAGACAAAGCAAACCCGGCCCTAACAAAGGCCTTGAATCATACATGGGGCGAGGGCTCGCAATTAACACACCCTCATTAGCGGGGTCCAGGCCTTGGTGGGGTTCCCCTAAATATTTTCATATGGAAAAACTCATCCCTGCCATGAGGGGGATAATGGGGTGGGGCAGCACCCGTCACCCGGCTGGCAAAGCCGTGCCAGTGGAAAAGCAGTTCTGGGAGAAATCCCCATTATGGGGCTGGCCCTGATGCCGGGGGATGGCTCACATCCCTGCAGGGCCCGGGACGTCACCTGTCACGACATCCCCGTGTCACATCTTGACCTTCAGCGATGCAGAGGGGCGAGGGGAGGCCCCGGGATGGATCCAGCCCCGGAGCTGCTCACCCACGATCCCCACCCAAGAAAGGGGCTGGGAAATCCCATCCCAAACCCCTCCTGCAGGGTGGGGAGGGAAGGAGGGTGAAGCAATTAATAAAAGCAATTTTTTACGGCTGTTTGGGGAGTCCCTAATGAGCTCCCGAGCTGCCGATGGCTGTGGTTAATGAGGAGCTGGGGGCTGCGGCACCGCCCGGCACATCCTGCCGGGATAAACGGGAACGGGAGAGGGGATCCGCAGGGAAGGGACTGTGGGATCCACCGTGAGGGGATCCACAGTGAAGGGATCATTGGGATCTACAGCACAGGGATCGTGGGATCCGTGGCATGGGGATTGTGGGATCCATGGCATGGGGAATGTGGGATCCACAGTGAAGGGATTGTGGGATCCACAGTGAAGGGATCATTGGGATCTACAGGACAGGGATTGTGGGATCCATGGCATGGGGAATGTGGGATCCATGGCACAGGGATCCTGGGATCCACCATGAGGGGATCCACAGTGAAGGAGTCATTGGGATCTACAGCACAGGGGTTGGTGGATCCACCGTGAGGGGATCCACAGTGAAGGGATCATTGGGATCTACAGCACAGAGATCCTGGGATCCATGGCATGGGGATTGTGGGATCCACAGTGAAGGAATTGTGGGATCCACAGTGAAGGGATCATTGGGATCTACAGCACAGGGATTGTGGGATCCACGGCACAGGGATCCTGGGATCCATGGCATGGGGATTGTGGGATCCACAGTGAAGGGATTGTGGGATCCACGGCACGGGGATTGTGGGATCCACAGTGAAGGGATTGTGGGATCCACGGCACAGGGATCCTGGGATCCACAGTGAAGGGATTGTGGGATCCACAGCACAGGGATCCTGGGATCCATGGCATGGGGATTGTGGGATCCACAGTGAAGGGATCATTGGGATCCACAGTGAAGGGATCATTGGGATCTACAGTGATGGGATCCTGGGATCCATAGCACAGGGATTGTGGGATCCACAGTGAAGGGATCATTGGGATCCACGGCACAGGGATCCTGAGATCTTCAGTGAAGGGATTTGGGATCCACAATGAAGGGATTGTGGGATCCATGGCATGGGGATTGTGGGATCCGCAGTGAAGGGCTCGTTGGGATCCACAGCACAGGAATTGTGGGATTCACAGAAGGGATCATGGGATCCATGGCACAGGGATTGTGGGATCAACAGTGAAGGGATCCTGGGATTTACAGCACAGGGATCATGGGATCCACAGTGAAGAGATTGTGGGATCCATGGCAGAGGGATCCTGGGATCCACAGTGAAGGGATCATTGGGATCCAAAGCACAGGGATCCTTGGGATCGACAGTGAAGGGATCATTGGGATCTACAGCACAGGGATCCTGGGATCCACGGTGAAGGGATTGGGGGATCCACAGCACAGGGATTGTGGGACCCGCAGTGAAAGGATTGTGGGATCAATGGCACAGAGATACTGGGATCCACGGCACAGGGATCATTGGGATCCACAGTGAAAGGATTGTGGGATCCACAGTGAAGGATCCCGGGATCCACAGAACAGAGATCATTGGGATCTACAGGGAAGGGATTGTGGGATCCAATGTGAAGGGATCCACAGTGAAGGGACCATTGGGATCCACAGCACAGGGATCCTTGGGATCCACAGTGAAAGGATTGTGGGATCCACAGTGAAGGGATCCTTGGGATCCACAGTGAAGGATCCTGGGATCCACGGCACATGGATTCTGGGATCCGTGGCACAGAGATCATGGAATCTACAGCAGAGGGATTGTGGAATCCACAGTGAAGAGATTGTGGGATCCACAGCACAGGGATTCTGGGATCTACAGCAGAGGGATCTTGGGATCTGCAGCACGGGGATTGTGGGATCTACAGCACAGGGGTTGTGGGATCAACAGTGAAGGCATCATTGGGATCTACACCACAGGGATCATCGGGTTCTACAGCAGAAGGGTCATTGGGATCAACAGCAAAGGGATCATTGGGATCAGCCCCACTGGCTCCTTCACTGAAGGAGTTACTCCGAACATTCCGGGTTTATTAGGATGGGACTTCCTTTTGGGTGCCTCTGCAGCTCCTGTAGTTTGGAAAGCCCTGGGATGCAGGTGCAGGGGTGGTGGGAATGGTGGGATGCTCTGGTCCTGTGGGATCACAGGGATGCCAGGGCAGGGGGGCTCCACCCTCACCCCTGGGAGCAGTGACAGGGATGGGGATGGAGATTTCAGGAAGAATGTTGATGGGATTGTTATTGAATTCCTCAGTGGGTACTGAGATGTCCTGGGCAGACTTTTGTACCCTAAAAAGCTGCTTGAGGGCTCAGGAAACATCCCAGCCTCTTCCCTACCACCCACCTCTCCCACCTCCCATCATTCCCTTACAGCCCATGGGAATTTCTAAACCAGCACCTTCTCCTTACAGGGTGCTCATCCAGCCAGGAGGAGACCTGGAGACCCCAAACCCTCCAGGTCCCATTACTCAATTGGAGAATTAAGAATCTCCAATTCTCCAAGAAATTCTCACCCATGGTGGGGGGTTGCTCCCATATTTAAGCCCAAGATCCCCCATATTTAAAATACAAATCCCCCAAATTTAAACCAAAGCTTTCCCATATTTAAGCCCAAACTCTCCCAAATTTAACCCGCAATTTCCCCGTATTTAAAATACAAATCCTCCAAATTTAAACCAAAGGTTTCCCATGTTTAAGCCCAAACTCTCCCAATTTTAAGACCCAAATTCCCCATATTTAAAATACAAATCCCCCAAATTTAAACTAAAGGTTTCCCATATTTAAGGCTAAACTCTCCTATATTTAAGCCCCAAATGTAAGCCCAAATTCTCTCAAATTTAAGCACAAAAATCCACCAGATCCAAGACCAAGATCCCTTAATTCCAGCCCCAACCCCACCAAGATTTTAGCCCAGAATGGGAGTGGGCAGTGGGGGTGATGCTCCCCACCCGAAGCCACGGGTGCCCGTGGGTTGTGGAATTACCCCGAGGAGAGGGAAACCCCATAAATCCCATTATTACGCCGGCAGCTCCCACCTCGCCGTGCAGGCGAATCCCTCAGACCTGCGTGCTTTGATCCGGGGTTTTAAAGCTAAAAAATTGGATAAACGCTGCAAGAAAACACCCACACCCGCCGGGCTGGGTGGGCGCGCACGGGAACCACCTCCAGATGTCCGCTCATCCCTCCAGGATGTGGGAGCGTCCCCTCCTCCTTAAAACAATCCCAGAAAAAAAAAAATAAAATCAAATCAATATTTTGGGAGCCGTTTCGCCTCCCCACCGGCTGCCGCCGGCTGCTCCTTTGGCGGCGCCAGCGCTCGCAGGGATTATTTTTGCTCCCCGGCTCATTAACGGGGTTGTTACCAGGCAGATTTCCTCAGCCCAGCTTCTCCTTCGCAGCCCGCGGGCCGTGGGAGGAGGGAATGCCGGTTTCCATAGCGATGCGCTTGGCTTTAATCAGGGCTCTTCCCTGCGAGAATTGATTACGGAAAGTGCCGCTAAATAAGACGGTAAATTGGATTTTTTTGTGTGTATATATATATATATGTATATTATATATTCATTTTTTTCCTCTCCTCTATCAGATTGTATTAACGGTGTCTTTGAGGCATCGGTTGAGATTTGGGGGAAAATACCTCCGGCTTCTCCCAGATGTCAGGATAAAGAACAGCACGGGAGAATTAGCATGGAAATTGCCTGCGGCTTAATCCGTGTCCACCGCGGGCTGCTGGGGCATCTCCTCCAGCATCCATCCTGCCCCATCCTGCTGGGATTGGCAAATTTTTGGAGCAGATAGTTCCATTCCTTTGCTTTTCCCTGCCCAGTCCCCTCCCACGTCCAGCCCCAGCCTTTGTCTGTGTCTCATTCCCGGAATTTGTGATTTAGGGACCCAGGCTCCCCACATCTCTCCTGGTTTCCTATTTTATTCCCTCTGGCTGTGCAGTGCCCCAAAGTTAAACCCAAGATTCCCAAATTTGAGCCCTAAATCCCTCAAATTTAAGCCCCAAATTCCCCCAATTTTGAGCCCTAAATCCCTCAAATTTAAGCCCCAAATGTAAGCCCAAGATCCCCCAAATATAAGAACAAAATCCCCCAAAGTTAAACCCAGGATTCCCACATTTGAGCCCTAAATCCCCCATATTTAAGCCTAAAATCCCCCAAATTTAAGTCTCAAATCCCCCAAATTTAAGGGAAAAATACCCCAAAGTCAAATACAAGTTTCTCAAATTTGAGCCCAAGATCCCCCATATTTAAGCCCCAAATCCTCCAAATTTAAGCCCCTAATTCCCCAAATATAAGGACAAAATCCCCCAAAGTTAAACCCAAGATTCCCAAAATTGAGCCCAAAATCCCCCCATATTTAAGCCCCAAATCTCTCAAATGTCGGGACAAAATCCCCAAATTTAAACCTAAGATTCCCAAAATTGAGGCCAAAATCCCCCATATTTAAGCCCAAGATCCCCCAAATTTAAGACTCAAATCCCCCAAATTTAAGGAAAAAATACCCCAAAGTTAAACTCAAAGTTCTCAAATTTGACCCCAAGATCCCCATATTTAAGCCCCAAATCCCCCAAATTTAAGCCCCAAATCTCCCAAATTTATGCCAAAGATCCTTCAAATTTAAAGACAAAATCCTCTAAATTTAAGCCCAAGATTGCCCAAACATAAGGACAAAATCCCCCTAAGCTGAACCCAAGATTGCCAAATTTGAGCCCAAGATACCCCATATTTAAGTTCCAAATCCCCCAAATTTAAGGACAAAATCCCTGAAAGTTAAACCCAAGATTTCCCAAATTTAAGCACAAAACCCCCCAAAACTTAAACCCCAAATCCACCAGATCTAAGACCAAGATCCCCAAATCCAAACCCTAAACCCAGATTAAAACACAAGCTGTCCTAAATCTTAGATCCCAAAATTAAGCCCCAGCCCCCCCCAGATCTCAGCCAATGGTTCCCCAAATTTCAGCCCAAAACCTCTCAAATTTAAGCCCTAGTTTGCTCAGACCCAGGCCCAAGATCAGCCTGGTTTAAACCCACATTTCCCTACATTTCATCCGCAATCCCACAGATTAAAACCCAACTTCCCCCAGGTTTCAGCCCTGAGTTATTCCCCATTTGTTTGTGGGGTTTTTTAGGGATTTTTTCCTTAGTTTTTAATTCATTCTCCACCTCTCAGTAGCTTCTGCTGGGACTCTCCAAGGGGATGCCTGGCTGAGATCCGGATTAATCCCAATTTTCATTATGGGGTTTGGGGGCCAATGTCCCTGGGGATGACAAATTGTGCAGGGCTGAGCCAGGGCTCAGGGATCCATGTGGGAGTGGGACAGGGATTTATTTATTTGGGATGGGATGGGATGGGATACAATGGGACATGTGGGATGCGTAGAATGGATGGAATGGGGTGGAATGGGATTGGCATGAATGGGATTGGGAATGGATGGGTGGTATGGGATACAATGGGATACAGTGGGAGGGGTGGGATGGGATGGGATGGGATGGGATGGGATGGGATGGGATATGTGGGATGGGATATGTGGGATGTGTAAAATGGATGGGATACAATGGGACATGTGGGATGCATAGAATGGATGGAATGGGGTGGAATGGGACTGGCATGAATGGGATTGGGAATGGGGGGGATGGTATGGGATGCAATGAAATATAGTGTGGTACAGGGGGATATGATGAGTTGGGATGGGATATGTGGGATGCATATGTGGATGGAATGGGATTGGGAAATGGGTGGGATAAAATGGGATAAAATGGGATGAGAAGGGATGGGATGCATAGAATGGATGGAATGGGATTGGGATGGGTGTGTGGTATGAGATACAATGGGATACAATGTGATACAGTGGGATGGGATAGGATGGGATATGATAGAATGGGTGAAATGGGACGGAATGGGATGGGCTTGGGAATGGGTGGCTGGTATGGGATACAATGGGATATGGTGGGATGGGATGGGATATGTGGGATGTGTAAAATGGATGGGATACAATGCGATATGCGGGATGCATAGAATGGATGGAATGGGATGGGAAGGGATTGGCATGAATGGGATTGGGAATGGATGGGTGGTATGGGATAAAATGGGATACAGTGGGGTACAATGGGATACAGTGGGATACAGGGGGGATATGATGAGATGGGATATGTGGGATGCATATGTGGATGGAATGGGACTGGGAATGGATGGGATAAAATGGGATAAAATGGGATAAAATGGGAAGGGTGGAATAGGATGGGATGGGAAGAGATGGGATGCATAGAATGGATGGAATGGGGTGGGATGGAATTGGCACACATGGGATTGGGAATGGGTGGGTGGTACGGGATACAATGAGATACAATGGGATACAGTGGGATATGATGGAATACAGTGGAATAAAATGGGGTACAGTGGGATACGATGGGATGGGATATGTGGGATCCATATATGGATGGAATGGGATTGGGAATGGATGGGATACAATGGGATACAGTGGGATACAGTGGGATAAAATGGGAACGGTGGGAGAGGATGGGATGGTAAGAGATGGGATGGGATACATGAGATTCATAGAATGGATGTAATGGGGCAGAATGGGATTGGCGTAAATGGGATTGGGAAAGGACAGATGGTATGGGATACAAGGGGATACAGTGGGAGATGTGGGATGGATGAAATATGATGGGATTAGCATGAATGGCATTGGGAATGGATGGGTGGTGTGGGATACAATGAGATACAGTGGGATATGATGGGATACAATGGGATACAATAGAATATGATGGGGTACGATGTGGTACAATGGGATGGGATGGGATGGGATGGGATGGGATGGAATGGGATGGGATGGATGGATGGATGGATGGATGGATGGATGGATGGATGGATGGATGGATGGATGGATGGCTGAGGGGACAGCAGGCTCTCTGGCCACCCCAGAGGTCCCAGCCCTGCTCCCACAGGTTTGGAGCAGCTCCCAGCTTGGTGTTCCCAAGGCACAGCCTTTCTGCAGGGCTGGAGCTTCCCTCCACTCTGCTGTGCCTCAGTTTCCCTAAGGCCCTGCTCCATGGAGCTGCTTCTCCTGGCCAGGAGAGTGGATGCTGAGCAGGAATCAGACTGTTTTCCAGGGAAACTGAGGCACAGCAGCGCAGGCTCAGCCTCACTGGAATGCTGGGTCCTACTGTGGTCACAGCCCCGTGCCTCAGTTTCCCCCATGGCTCTTCCCACAGCACATTCCCCTCTCCGGGGACACTCCTGGCACCCTCTCACCACTTCCACAAGTGCCACCACCCCGTGTCCCCCCACCAGGGCACCCTGGGCTTGCCAAGGTCGCTGCAAGGTGATGTTGGGGGATGCTGAGCCCCAGCCTGGGATGAACGGGAGCACCCCGGCTCCCTCCCGCGGGAGCAGCAGCAGCTCCTGAGGGAATGGATGGAGCAATTCCCGGCGGGAACATTCCCCTCCCGATGGGTGGGAGGGGAATTGAGCTGCTTCGATCGCCTCGGCTTTCCCTCGGCGTGGAAAAGTTTCCTGGCTGGGAGGCAGGAGGGGAAAGGGATCTCAGGGCAGCGTTTGTGGGATGCTGCCAACAGGAGCTGGGGCGTTGTGCTAAAGCTCACTGAAATATAAATGTGATATCGTGTCAGAGTTAAGGAGATATTTTGTCAGAGGTAAATCAGTTAGAGCAGCCTCCTCCTGGGGAAATTGGAAATTTGTGGTATTTTCAGGGAAAAAAATCCAAACTATCAAAATTCCCAGGTTCTTGTGGGGATATTGGAGCCAAATGCACCCAGACCCCACAGCTTGGGAGCTGAGGGGGCTCAGGGCTTTGTTTTAGGGGTGGAAATGAGGAGGAGCTTTCTCCTGGTGAGAATCATCGGGAGGTGGTTATGGAGCATCCATCCCCCTCTCCATGGGGGAGCACCAAATTCCCTGGATTTCAGCATTCCCAGAAGGTTTTGGGAGGGTTGGGTTTCTCTCTTTGCTGTGCCTCAGTTTCCCTCTCCTGTGGTGGAGCCAGAACAGGATCAGCCTGGTTTCATCAGCTACATTTAGGGGAAATAATAGTAATAATTGTAATAATAGTAATAGTAGTAGTAGTAGTAGTAGTAGTAGTAGTAGTAGTAGTAGTAGTAGTAGTAGTAATAATAATAATAATAATAATAATAATAATAATAATAATAATAATAATAATAATAATAATAATAATAATAATAGTAATAATAATATTTATGGCCATTAGCCCCCCCAAGGCTGCATTTCCCAGCCCTCCCTGATAGAACCCTCAGGGATGGATGGGGCCAGGGCCATGGATGTGGGAGCAGGGCTTGGAGGGCACCCAAGGGTGGCACCCCAGGGGTTCCCAGTGGTGGGGACGCCCCCAGGGCTCAACCCACGGGGCAGATTCCATCAGGATCCCGGGGTGCAGCGTCCAGACAGGCGCATCCAGCCAGGGCTCTGTTCCCATGGCAATGCTGCCGGATGAGGGGGAATGAAATAAATAAAGAACTGGGAAAGGGGAGGGGGCATCCAATGGGAGAGAGGAGGGGAAGCCGTGGGGTGGGCAGTGGGTGCTGGGGGGCCCTGGGCACACCAAGTGTCCCCAGTGCCACATCCCAGGAGCAGGATGCATTGAGAGCTCCCATCTGGGGGGTTCAAAGGGGTCCTAAAACCTGCAGCATCCACCAAGGATAATCCCAACAGGGGAAGGACCCCATTTGTGCCTCTTTCACCCCAATTTTCAGTGCTGGCATGGTTTTGCTCCTGCATCAGGGCCTCTTTCCAGCTGTGGCCGCTGGATCCTGCTCCTCCCCACCCAATGCTGGAGAGGGATCGGCGCCTTTCATTTCTTTCCATCTGTGATTTTATGAAGGCTTTTGCAGATGGAAGTAGGTCAGGAACTTGTTTCCAAGCCATTAAATGAAGTCCCTGGGTTCACAGCAGTGTTTGCACCTCCCTAATAACCAACCATGTTCTCATCTCATTTAAATCGCGACCGATTCCCCTTCCTGGGCCGAGGCTGCGGGGTGAAACTGCTTCCCACAGCTCCTGGGGCCCCTCACAGGCAAGGGAGGGCATTGGGAGAGACAAAATGCCCTAAATGGCCTCAAACAGAGGGGCTGGGGGAGGGGGGGAGCCTGTTAGGGGGTCGGGGTGGGGATGTGAGGTTGTCTTGGTTTGGAAAGACAGGTGCCTGCTGAGGAAGGCAGGAGCCTCCCCTGAAATGGAAAATGTAAATCTTCCCCTTCCCTCCAAATTGCTATAAATTTTAAATTAAGGGGCTCTCAGGCAAAAATATGGGAGAAAGAAATAACAGTTCTTTAATAGGGAAGGAAAAAAATAAAAGGATAAAATAAGCAATGCAGTGAACTAAACCAACACTGGCAGAGTCAGAACCCAACCTGACACCCTGTGGGTCAGGCTGTTGGCAGCAGTGCCATTGGAATTGCGGCTCAGCCCTCCTGCAGTGTCAGGGCTGGTTCTGCTGGAGCAGGGATCCTGGAGAAAGGTGCAGTCTCTGCCTCTGAAGATCCAGGGGCAGAGGCAGCTGCTGTTCCTCTGGGCAATCCAGTGCAGAAGCCGTGCTGGTGTTCCAGAATCTCCAGATTCTATCCGGGTAGGAATGCTTGGCTCCTCCCTCTGGGCTCCCATCTCCCAATGGGATGCTGTAGTTCTTATCAGCCATGCAGGGACATTCAATAGCTGTTATCAGTAGGTGTCTCCCTGAAGGGAGGAGTGGTTGTGGTCACTCATAGAGAGAGATAAGGCACACTGTCCACTTGACAAAGGTAATCTGCCATACAGATGGTAATGGAAAACATCTTGCATTGCAATCTGGAGCAGGGGTCCTGGAGAACCTTTGGGGTGTCCCCGGGGCTGGGGGGAGTTCCAGGGATGCTCCATCAGCCCCGGGGCTGGGGAGAACATTCCTTACGGATCGGGGATCCCTAAGAGCTGTCCTGCCAAAGGCTGCCATGGGGGATTCCTCTCCGAACTCTGATGATTTTTGGGGCCCAGAACCCCCAGAGATGGTGGTGGTTCAGGGACGGGGCGAGCAAGGCTCTTGCAGCATCTTCGGCTGCGGCACATGATGAGGAGTCAGAACCGGCAAATCCCCTCCAAACGCGACGAAATGAAAAGTTAAATCCCCGGCGGGCCTCTGGCATATGGTGTGAGGGAGGAAATCACCCAGCTGCGGGATAATGACCCATCGTGGGGCCAGGAACCCTGCCCGGCCCAGAGGGGAGCTCAGAGCTCAACCTGGGGTGCAGATGCTGCTGTGGGGCTGAAGAGCAGCAGGAGCCAGGAGCAGCTCCAGGATCCCGCCCAGCGCCAGCTCCAGGATCAGAGAGAGAAGAACCCAGGGAGAGCTCAGAGCCCCTGCAGGGCCTGAAGGGGCTCCAGGAGAGCTGCAGAGGGACTGGGGACAAGGATGGAGGGACAGGAGGCAGGGAATGGCTGCCAGTGCCAGAGGGCAGGGCTGGATGGGATCTTGGCAATTGGGAATTGTTCCCTGGCAGGGTGGGCAGGGGCTGGGCTGGAACTGCCAGAGCAGCTGTGGCTGCCCCTGGAGCCCTGGCAGTGCCCAAGGCCAGGCTGGACATTGGGGCTGGCAGCACCTGGCACAGTGGCAGGTGTCCCTGGGCTGCAATCAGCTGCCATTGAAGATCCCTTCCCACCCAAACCACTCTGGCATTCACATTCCTGAACCAAGGATGGAAACCAGCACCAAAACCCATTGCAGCAAATGGAGAAAGGAAAGGAAAGAATGATTTCCTGGCTGGTTCCAGGTGCCCCCAGTGCCATTTGCCACAGGGGGTTTGTAGCCTGGCAAGGGCTGGTGAGAGAGGTTTGGGCTGTGCCAGGGTGCCCAGAGCAGCTGTGGCTGCCCCTGGAGCCCTGGCAGTGCCCAAGGCCAGGCTGGGCTGGCACAGTGGGAGGTGTCCCTGCCATGGCAATGGGATGGGATTTAAGGTCATTTAAGGTCCTTTCCAACTTAACCTTGGATTCTCTGGTTCCAGGAGGAGCTGCTGGGCAGGAAGGTTCCTGCTTTCCCAGGGTGTTGGGTCTGGGGTCCTCACCCAGCACTCCCCGCCCTTGCAGTCTGATTTCCAAGCTGGGTTTCTCAGGAAAAGAAACGTGGGAAGGGATGGGGAAGGGGCTCCCTAGTGGGGAAGGGGCTCCTGGTGACCCTGCAATGCTCCCAGCACAGCCAGAGCCGGATCCAGCTCTCCCACCCTCCTTGTGGGGATTAACGACTGGGAAAACTTGGGGTGGGTCTGAAGAAGGTGAGGGCACCAAAACCAGCGGGTGATTCAGGGACAGAGAAACTTCTTCCCTCTTACATTTAGTGTCAGCACGCTGGAAAAATCCCATTTTCCTCCAGCTCTGCCTCCCTGGCGCCACCTCCCTGAGCCCCAGCTGAGTTTGTGTCCCCACGGGTGTCCCCTCCCCACTCGTGTCCCCCCACCCCCTGATGGAGTTCGGTCCCTCCCGCTCCCATTCCCGGTGCCCAAAAATCCCTTCCAGGCCGGGATGAGCGGGACCAGCCCCCGCCCCCAGCCAATCGCTGGGATTTGCTGCCGAGCGAAGTTTTGGGGCCGATCGATGAACTCGTGTTTAATTAAGAGGGAGCCCTAAATCTCATTGCATTGATCAGCCGAGGTTTATCTTAATTAGCGATGGGACGGCGTTTGCATCCCGGCTCCGGCGGCTCTGGGAGGGGAGCGGGGTGTGAATGGGGTTGGGAGCAGCGGGAATTCCCATTCCAGGGCAGGGAGGATGCTCTGAGCCCACGGAACAATTTGGGCTGTGTTGGACGCTGCTGGGAAGTTTCTTGGGATGATGCTGAGCCCCGAAGAGCTGGGGGTCCTGAAGGTCCCTCCCAGGGACATTTTACACCCACAGGATCGGGGATGATGCTGCGGGGGCTGGACCAACCTGAGGAGCAGCTCTGAGCTGAGAGTGCTCACTCAGCTCCACAATTCCCTGGGCAGGGGCACCAAACCTGGACTTTCTTGCTGGAGGCTGTGCCTCAGTTTCCCCACTCATGAAACACGTGGGGCTGGCCCTGGGATGCCCCTGCCCCTGGGATGCCCTTGGGATGCCCCTGGGATGTCCTCGGGATTCTTGGGATGCAACTGGGGCCCTTGGGATGCCCCTGAGTTGCCCCTGGGATGTCCTTGGGATTCTTGGGATGCCCTTGGTGGGCCCTGAGAGCTGGGAGTGCAGCCACACTGCCTTTGTGAGTCTTTTTGTCCCTTAACCTTCAGCTGCGTCCCACAAGGATGGAAAATCCCAGATCTGCTCTTCCCACGGAAGGAAAAAGCTGGGATAACACAGCCAGGGAGCAGGGCTGGAGCTGCTTTGTGGTGCAATTAGCAGCCCCTAATTAGCTCATCCATGGGGAACTGGGGTGTTTATCCCAAATTCTGCCTCTTTGGGATGGAGAAGGGTTTGCTTCAAGCAGGGTCTTCCCAGCTCCTCCTCTTTCAGGCTGGAATTAAGGAGCCACACGGGTGTGATGCCTTCACTCCAGCTCCATGGGATACCCTCAGAGGCTCTCCCCTATTGGATTTGTGGGTGCCCCAATGAAGGAAGGAATTGAGAATCTGACTCCGTGTACTCAGAGGGCTCATTTATTATTTTATGATACTATATTATATTTCAAAATGCTACACTAAACTATACTAAGGAATATGGAAAGGATACTTACAGAAGGCTAAAAAGATAATAATGAAAACTGGTGACTGTCCAGAGTCCCGACACAGCTTGGCCCTGATTGGCCAAAGAGTGCAAACAACTCCCAGCAGAATCCAATGGGACAATCACCTGTGGGTAAACAATCTCCAAACACATTCCACATGTGAGCACAACACAGGAGAAGCAAGTGAGACAAGAATTGTTTTCCTTTTTTCTGAGACTTCTCAGCTTCCCCAGGAGAAAATTCCTGGGCAGGGGGATTTTTCAGAGGATGTGAATGCCACACTCCCCAGCCCCATCCCTGGTACCCAAAGCTCCATCCAGCTCTGCTGACAGCCCCCAGAGGGAAGGGTGCCCACAAAGCCCCAGCACTGCACTCCCTGTATCATTCATCATTTCCATTCCTCAGTTGAGGAGATTTCCAGCCTGGCTGTCAGTATTTCCTGAGGCTGTTTCCTCAGAGAGCTGAACCAGCAGGGAAGTGAATTCAGTTTCAGTGCAAACAGCTTTGTCCCAGCCCCACAGACCCAGGGGCTGCTGCTCCAAGGGTTGGCATCACCTTTAATTAAAATCAGTGTCCTGCTGGCTCTTATCCAGCAGATCCTACCCCAGGGGTAGGGTAGGAGATGGGATATCACAGCCCTAGGGTGTGGCTGGGCTGAAATCAGTGGGAATTAGAGCCCTCATGAAGGAAATCCAATGAGTATTTGGAGTTTTATGGGTGGGGAAACTGAGGCACGGCTGGTGGATGCACATCCTCAGGAAAAACTCAGGCAAGCACTTTCTCCATCTTATTAATTCTCCTCTGTAATTAGGACTCAATAACTCATCCAGGGATGATGTCTGGGACCCCCAGGGCCTCTCCCCTCATTCCAAATCCCTTTGGGAGCTGCTGGGCAATGGAGGGGGGATGCAAACTCCTTTATCCTGTGGTTTTCAGGATAAACTCCCCCTTTCTCTGGCAGAAAATTGGGGAATGGTGCTGTGAGGAGAACAGAGGGCCCTGAAGCTCTCAGGGTGAATCTGGGGCACCTCAAAAAGTGACGGGACAGGGCTGAGTAAAACAATTGGAAAAAAATCGGATTTTCCAGGCTGCTGCCAACTTGTCCCTGCACCTTTTCCCTAAAACTCCCCTAAAAGTTCTCTAAAATACCATGCCCTCATCCAAAATCCCCATTTTTTGAATTAAACCCATCACTGAACGTGCCAGCACTCCCACCTTGCCTTTGCTCACCCTTTCCTTGGAGCTAATCCTGTGATTAGGGGCAATGGAGCCATAAATAAGTGCTGGGATCAGGGCTGGATCCCCTCAGCTGCTGGGGGATTTAACCCCTGGAGCGTGGCCCCGTTTTGGATTGCAGATGGTAATGGTGATCAGAGCCCCATGGACCCATGGAGGATGGGCTGGAAATCAAAATACAGGAGCTGGAGGCTTTTCCCACCATAAATCATCCTTGGGATGGGTTTCCAGCTGTGCCCGAGCTCTGAGTGATGGGAAAGTGAGGCAGAGAGTGGGGTCACATCTCCTTAGGTTCCCCTTTGGAACTCAAGGAGATGTGACATATAATATAATATAATATAATATAATATAATATAATATAATATAATATAATATAATATAATATAATATAATATAATATAATATAATATAATATAATATAATATAATATAATATAATATAATATAATATAATGTAATATAATGTAATATAATGTAATGTAATATAATAATTTATTATAATTTATTTTATTATATATTATATATTCTATATTAACATATTAATATATTATTTTATACATTAATATAATTTGATATAATATCATGAATGTAAAATAATATTCCCAATTATTGATATTACCAATACTGGGGACGTGACATGCCTGAGCTTGTCTGGCCCTTGGTGCTGAATCAAGCAATGGCACTGTGGTGTTTCACCCCACAGACACTTTGGGCTGGCTGGGTGTGTGGTGTTTCACCCCACAGACACTTTGGGCTGCCTGGGTGCTGCAGCTGGGCCCGTGGGGACAAGTCCAGGCCTGCAGGAGCTCTGGTGGTGCTGGGATGGAGCTTCCCCCCATAACAGGGGCTGCTCCTCAGGTTTCCCTCTGGCAGAGAAGCTTTTAAGGTGATGGTGAAGGAAAGGAGTCGGTTTTGGTGGAGGGTTTGGATGCAGAGCTTTATTCTGGCCCACAGGCCTCTGAATGCAGCAGCAGCTCCAGCAGAACTCCCTGAGCCCGTGGTTGCTGCTCCTTTGAACCCGGGGAGAGGGGCAGGGAAGGGGCAGGGAGCCACCAAGCAGGGACAGGAGGGGAGGGACAAAGGGACAAAGGACACCTGGATGGCCCAGTGCCCCCCCAGTGTTAGAGGGCATCCTTTGAATCTGCCAATCACTTCTGGAATGCCAGGAGTGACAGACAGTGCTGGGAGGGGAAAGGAGAGGTGACTGACACACCTGGGAGGGAATGATCAGGGGAGGGACCCGGGGTTCTGAGGTAAACCCTGAAATCACAGCACAACACCCAGTAACCCCAGTCCTGCTGGCCAGTGCACCACACAGACATTCCAGCCTACCCCAACCCGTCATCCATGGAATTCCCAGCCACTCCCAGCTGCTCCTTGCCCTCAGCACCCCGGGGGTGCCCAGCCCTGATCCCTGTCCCCTCCCTGCTCTGTTGCAGGTCGCTGCTCTGGAGAGGCAGATCTTTGATTTCCTGGGATACCAGTGGGCCCCCATCCTGGCCAACTTCCTGCACATCATGGCCGTGATTTTGGGGATTTTCGGGACCATCCAGTACAGATCCAGATACCTCATGATGGTAGGTACCACCCTGGGGGTGCAGGAGTGTCAGCCCCAGGGGCTCAGCCCCAGATCCCTCCTGTATCCCTGGGATCACAGAAGCTGTGGCTGCTCCATCCCTGCCAGTGCCTAAGGCCAGGCTGGACAGGGCTTGGAGTAGGACAGCGGGATCTAGGAGGGGTCCTTGCCATGGCAGGGGTGGGAATTAGAGCCCTCACAAAAGAAATCCAATGAGTATTTGGAGTTTTATGGGTGGGGAAACTGAGGCACGGCTAGTGGATGCACATCTTTGGGAACAACTCAGGCAAGAACCTTCCTCATCTCATTAATTCTGCCCTGCAATTAGCACTCAATTACTCAGCCGGGGATGATGCCTGGGGCCCCCAGGGGTTCTCCCCTGATTGATGAACTTTAAGGTCCCTCCCAGCCAAAAAGTGCTGCGATTTTGGGATTCCACCATCCCAACCCGGAGCCCCTGGACGGGCTGGAGGGGGAGCAGCGGGAATGGAGGGGCGTGCAATGGGGCTGGAGGGGGAGTGCCCGTGCCCTGACCCCTCTCGTCCCGCAGTACGCCGTGTGGTTGGTGCTGTGGGTCGGCTGGAACGCCTTCATCATCTGCTTCTACCTGGAGGTCGGGCGCTTGTCACAGGTAACGCCCCCACCTTCCTCCTCTTCCTCCCTGCATCCTCCTGCCCTCTTGCTGGCTCCCCTTGCCCTCCTCCTCATCCTCCTCCTCCCCTCCCTTCTCCCCCAAAAGTGCCCCCCCGAGCCCAGGGGTGCCCCAGCCCCACAGCAAAGCGATGCCGGGGGCACATCCCCGGAGCACAGAATTCCCGTGGGATGGGATGGGATGGGATGGGATGGGATGGGATGGGATGGGATGGACAAACCGACCGCTCAGAGTGGAGAGAGCGGCCATTTCCGAACCCAAACCGAATTTCATTTATCTCCACTGAAGGGACAGAGAGGCGATCCCCGGGAACGGGATGAGCAGGGACAGGAAGCTCGGGGCAGGGTCTGGGGAGGGCAGAGGTGGGAGACCCCCCCTGCTGTAAATTCCCAATTTTCCCGGGATTTCTGGGGATCAGCATTCCCAGCTTTGGGACATCACCCTTTGGCCATGGGGTGAGGATGTGATGGGGCTGTGCCTCCACCACACCTGCGCTGTTCAAGCTTAATTTTTACACCACAAAGAGCAAAATCTCCCGCGGGGATGGGGCAGCCCCGGGTGCTCCGAGGGAACCTTTGAGCCCAGGCTCGGGGTCCCTGCGCGTCCCTGCCCGGCTCTGGGGACATCAGGGGGGGCTGGGGACAGCCAGCTCCGCTCTCTCCGTGCTGCCCCAAGCAGAAGAAGCCTCTGGGGGTGTTCCATGGCTGGAACCTCTCCCCGAGCAGCTCCCGGTCATTTGAGGCTCTGCCGGAGCGCTGAGTGTGCAGCACGATGGGGAGAGGGGGAGGATTCCCTCCCACCGCGGGTTTTTGTGGAAATCCCGGTGCCCGTCACAGCTCCCCCTCGTCCCCGTGCCTCAGCCGCATCCTGCAGCTCCACAAACCCAAACCCACTCGCTCCCTTTTGGGGTTTGTGCCGCCCCCAGAAGCAAAAATCGTTTAATCCCAGATTGGTGATTTCCTGCGGGGGATGCTCGGCCCCAGCACAGCCGGGGGGGGCACAGAGGGGCTGGGGGGGCTCTCTGGGGGATGGGGGGTCCCCAAGGGTACCAAGGGGATTCTCATGGGGTGAGGGCTCAGCCAGAGCTACCAGGGGGACCCTCATGGAGTGGGAAGGGGCAGCCAGGGGCTGGGAATTCTCCCCTTGCAGGGGGATGCAGCCTGCCCAAGGCCACCCCACAGCTGCTGGAGAGGACCCAGGCAGAGCCCCAGAGCTTGTGAGGGGCTGGCAAGGAGGGGACACGCTCCAGGGGGACCCTGCAAGGCTCCCTGGGAGTGGGATGAAGGCATGGCAGCCCAAAACCCTAGGGGAAGCAGCAGGGGCTGCCCTGCATCCCTGGAACACACAGATGGGGTGCTGCCAATCACAAACACCCTCCCTGCACTCTGGTCCCGCTCTGTGGCACCCCCCCTGTCACTGGGCACCCCCGGGTCCTGCCTGAGCCGATGCCCACGATGCCAGCATGGGAGGGAGCCCCAAACACGGGGCTGGGCTCAGGGGATGCCCTGCTCTGACCTCAGGGAGCATCCTTGGCTTGGGAAAATCCATTTACTGTCCAGCCATCCTGCAAAGAGCTTTGGTCCACCATTATTATTATTATTATTATTATTATTATTATTATTATTATTATTATTATTATTATTATTATTATTATTATTATTTCTTCTCTTTTCTTCTTCTTCTTTCTTCTCTTTTCTTCTCTCTTCTTCTTCTTTCCTTTCTTCTTTCTTCTTCATTTTCTTCTTCTTCGTTTTCTTCTTCTTTCTTCTTCCTTCTTCTTCTTCTTTCTTCTTCTCTGTTTTCTTCTTTCTTCTTTATTTCTTTTCATCTTCTTTCTTCTTCTTCTTCTTCTTTCTTTCTTTTCTTCTCCTTTCTTCTCTTTCTTTCTTTCTTTCTTTCTTTCTTTCTTTTCTTCTCCTTTCTTCTTCTTTCTTTCTTTCTTTCTTTCTTTCTTTCTTTCTTTCTTTCTTTCTTTCTTTCTTTCTTTCTTTCTTTCTTTCTTTTCTTCTCCTTTCTTCTTTCTTTCTTTCTTTCTTTCTTTTCTTTCTTTTCTTTCTTTTCTTTCTTTTCTTTCTTTCTTTTCTTTCTTCTTTTCTTCTTTATTTTCTTTTTCTTCTCCACCTTCTCCTCCTCCTCCTCCTCCTGCAGGACCGGGATTTCATCATGACCTTCAACACGTCCCTGCACCGCTCGTGGTGGATGGAGAACGGCCCTGGCTGTTTGGTGACGCCGGTGCTCAACTCCCCGCTGGCGCCCGAGGATCACCACGTCATCACGGTCAGCGGCTGCCTGCTGGACTACCAGTACATCGAGGTGGTGAGCAGCGCCACGCAGATCTTCCTGGCGGTAAGGGCGCCCTACTCTCCTCATCCCACACTGGGAATGGGACACAGGGCTTGCAAGGGTTGCAGGATGAAGAGAGAGGCGAGAATGTTGACTTCATGTTCAGAAGGCTTGATTTATTATTTTATGATATATATATGTTATATTATAACTATACTAAAAAGAATAGAGAGAAAAGTTCTCAGAAGGCTAGCTAAGCTAAGAATAGAAAAGGAATGAATAACAAAGGGCTGTGTCTCAGCAGAGAGTGAGACTCAGCTCTGCCGTGAGTGGTCAGTAAATCTAAACATCCACCCAAGACCAATCACGGATTCACCTGTTGCATTCCACAGCAGCAGATAACCATTGTTTACATTTTGTTGCTGAGGCCACAGCTTCTCAGAAAGGAGAAAAATCCTAAAGAAAGGATTTTTATGAAAAGATGTCTGAGACAGGAATGGGACACACAGGGTTGTAAGAATCTGTGTGTCTTGGGGCTGTTGTATGAGTCCAACCCCGCTAGCTCTGGACTCTGGCCCACACAGTCTGATATAGTAGGAGGCTCAGTAAAATCCATGTATTGTATAAGTGGCCTTGCCCCAATCCTAGTTGTTCTAAATGGGCTGCAGCTGTGATGTCCTTAATTGGGTGGCAGCTGTGGCTAATGAAGATAACTGGGATAAAAGGGGTGGGTTGGCTGGTCAGGGAGAGCCTTGGAGGAGCCCTGATGAAGAAGCAGGAGCAACACTGCTGTGAAGAGCTGCTTGTGAGAAAACCACCCAGAGGTATGGGACTCTAGAAATATGATAACAACAAGTGGTGACCCCGACGTGATAGAAGATAGGACAGCCAAGAGCTGTGGAAGAGATTAGGCAGCCTGAGAGTTGCAGAAGATAAGACAGCCAAGAGCTGTGGGGCAGCCTGAGAGCTGTGGAGGTTAAGACAGCCAAGAGCTGTGAAGAAACAGGGCCTTTGAGTAGAGGAACTGTGACAGCCAGGAGCTGTGAGAAATATGGCCTTTGAGTCAAGGGGCTGTGGAGGTACATGGCCTTTGAGTCATAGTGGGTTATATGTGTTGTAATTGTATAATTGTTAAAAGAAAAGGGGGAAATATAGGTGGCCATTGAATCTTAGTATGTATTGTATAGGTGGCCTTCGAGCCATAGTAAAACCTATGTATTGTATAAGTGGCCTATGAGTCTCGGTAAAATCCACATATTGTATAAGTGGCCTTGCCCCGATCCTAGTTGTTCTAAATGGGCTGCAGCTGTAATGTCCTTAATTGGGTGGCAGCTGTGGTTAATAAAGATAACTGGGATAAAAGGGGGTGGGTTGGCCAGTCAGGGAGAGCCTTGGAGGAGCCCTGATGAAGCAGCAGGAGCAACACTGCTGTGAAGAGCTGCTTGTGAGAAAACCACCCTGAAGGTATGGGACTCTAGAAATCAGATAACAACAATATGAATACAACAGTCTGACATGAACAAAGTCAAAGACGAGAAGCGCTCTTCTCCATGTGGGGACGAGTGTTCTGTTTATTGTCCATTGGGAATGGACACTTCTGGTTCCAGTGACCACCCAGGTGTAACAAAATGGTGTGACCTCCTTGCAGTGCAGTTTTATACCCGAGGATGGGGGCCGTGAAAGAGGACCCCAGCCAATGGGATACCCTTGGGGAGGGGTAACCAGGGGCCAGACCACCACGGGGTACAGCAGAGGGTGCATGAGGGACAGACCATGGGATGGGAGAGGGGAAATAACAATCTGTGTGACATACCATACTCAGTACAAATTTCCCATGACCCAGTCCAAACAGCACCAAAATAAAATATTTAGTGCAATACAACACGGGGTGGAGGGGCTGGGGTGGGCAGAGGAGCCGCGGTGTCTCCATCATGCATTTCTGTCACCCAGAGAGGAGCAGACAGAGCCCTGCCACCACCTCAGGGGTGTGTCCCACCCCAAAACTTGTCATGTAGAGGGCTGGATGCTGCAGGGATGGAGGAATCACTCCCTGGGAATGAGCTGCTGGGATGTGCTGCCTGCCAGGAGGGAGGGTCCCCCTCGCCGGTGACTGTCACCTGCTGTGACAGGGAGGTGGCAATGGGACACACCTGGAGGCAGAGCTCCCTAAAATGGAGCTTTAAGGGGAATTGGGGTCCCCAAAGGTGCTCCCAGCACTGTATGGGGCTCAGCACCCTCTGTGGGGTGCCAGCTCCAGCCCCACCTTGTGCAGCTGAATCGACCCAATGCTGCTGCGCCCCAAACTGCCCTGGGATGGGCTCTGGCTGCTCTTAGCCCCCAGTTCCCTCCCAGTGCCCCCAGGTCACTGACAGGACTCCATGGTCACCTGCAGTGACCCCCAGTTCACTCCCAAGACCCCCAGTTCATTCCCAGGTCACTCCCACTGACCCCCAATTCATTCCCAGGGCCCCTGGGTCACCCCCAGTGCCCCCCAGTTCACTCCCAGGACCCCCAGTTCATGCCCATGGTGACTCCCAGTGCCCCCAATTCACTCCCAGTGGCCCCCAGGTCACTCCCAGGCCCTCAGCCATGCCCCCACTGTCCCTGTGCCCATT
Source organism: Melospiza melodia melodia (assembly GCF_035770615.1). Lineage (NCBI taxonomy): Eukaryota > Metazoa > Chordata > Aves > Passeriformes > Passerellidae > Melospiza > Melospiza melodia. The sequence goes on along the minus strand of NC_086220.1, from coordinate 4,579,759 downwards.
GTGCTGCCCATGCCCCCATAACCAGCCTCTCCCTGCCCTGTTTCTCCCCAGCTCTTCGGCTTCGTCTACGCCTGCTACGTCAGCAAAGTGTTCCTGGAGGAGGAGGACAGCTGTGAGTGCCTTGGCTGGGGTGACAGGGGGACAATGTCCTTGCTGGTGCCACCCTGAGTGGGATGGCAGCTCCCAGTGGGGTCTGGGGAAGCAATGCCTGGTCCCAGCAGCTGAGGAAATCCCTTTAGTTGGGTTTTTGCCCCATTTTCCCATCCCTGGTGAGGCAGAGCTGCTGGGGTGTGATGGAGCCGCTGTCACCTCCCTCCTCCCTTGGCAGCCACAGCGTCTTGGGGGCACTGTGTCCCCGCTCCCAGGATTTCACCCCAAACCAGGAGAAAACAGCATTTTAGGCAAAGTGAAGGCTGACTTTATCCAGTCTGTGCTGCTCCCCCTGATCCCACCCCAATCCCTGCAAACCCCCCTCGGGGAGTACCCCAGCCCCTGAACCAGGTGGTCGAGGCTGAGGCTGTCCAAGGGCATTAAAAGCTCATCTGCCGTTAATTAATTCCCACCAGCTGGCAGATCCCTGCAGGGCTGGGCCACAACCACAGGGATGTTCTCCTTCCCTGGGCTCAGCACCGGGATCAGACCGGGATCAGACTGGGCTCAGACCGGGCTCAGCACCAGGATCAGCACTGGGATCAGAACCAGGCTTAGACGAGGATCAGCACTGGGCTCAGCACTGGGATAAGACCAGGCTCAGCACCGGGCTCAGTACTGGGATGAGACCAGGCTCAACCCCGGGATAAGACTGGGCTCAGCACTGGGACAAGACTAGGCTCAGACCAGGCTCAGCACTGGGGTCAGACCAGGATCAGACCAGGCTCAGCACTGGGATCAGCACCAAGCTCAGACTGGGATCAGACCAGGCTCAGCATGGGGCTTAGACTGGGCTCAGCACTGGGGTCAGCACCAGGCTCAGACCAGGATCAGACTGAGCTCAGCACCAGGATCAGATTGGGATCAGACCGGGCTCAGCACCAGGATCAGCCCCGGGATCAGACCAGGCTCAGCACCCCCCCATGCCCACAGGTGGTCCCAGCCCAGCCTGGGGTGCAGCATCCCGGTGTTTCCCCTCCTTTCCCATGGAAATAAAACATCTCCATGAGGAATTGGCCTCTGCCTGAGGGAACAGCTCCTTTCCAAAGGGTTTATCCAGCGCTGGCGGTTCTGCAGCACGTTTGCACTCCCACAAACTCTGCATCCAACACAATTTTAATATTAATGCTGCCTCAGCCCAGGATGCAAATGCATCTTTTTAATGGAATATCTTATTAGATTTGAAATGGATGGATGGCATTAAAATTGAGAGCTGCTGGAATATTGAGTCAGGAAGGGAAATATCCTGGGAGAGGGGGGCTCTGCCCTGGAGCTCTCAGCTCTTGGACACCCATGGATAAACCACCCCAGTGTGGGATTTAAGAACTTGGGTGCTGCTGGGGATACTGGAAAGGTTGGAATTCCCAGCCTGGCTGCACCTGGAGTCCATTCCTGTGCTGGGGAGAGGGGTCAGGTCTGGGGAAACACGGTGACACCCAGTGATCCCTTCTGATCTTATCCAGTTTGCGATTCTGATTTATTCCCTCGGGAATGCAGCACTGGGATTCCCTGGGATGCTGGGGTGCGTCAGGATCACCAAATCTCGGGATGGTTTGGGTGGGAAGGGACCTGAAACCTCACCCAGTGCCACCCTTGCTATGGCAGGGACACCTCCCACTGTGCCAGGTGCTCCAGCCTGGCCTTGGGCACTGCCAGGGCTCCAAGGGCAGCCACAGCTGCTCTGGGCACCCTGGCACAGCCCAAACCTCTCTAACCAGGCCTTGCCAGCCTACAAACCCCCTGTGGCAAATGGCACTGGGGGCACCTGGAACCAGCCAGGAAATCATTCTTTCCTTTCCTTTCTCCATTTGCTGCAATGGGTTTTGGTGCTGGTTTCCATCCTTGGTTCAGGAATGTGAATGCCAGAGTGGTTTGGGTGGGAAGGGATCTTCAATGGCAGCTGATTGCAGCCCAGGGACACCTGCCACTGTGCCAGGTGCTGCCAGCCCCAATGCCCAGCCTGGCCTTGGGCACTGCCAGGGCTCCAGGGGCAGCCACAGCTGCTCTGGCAATTCCAGCCCAGCCCCTGCCCACCCTGCCAGGGAACAATTCCCAATTGCCAAGATCCCATCCAGCCCTGCCCTCTGGCACTGGCAGCCATTCCCTGCCTCCTGTCCCTCCATCCTTGTCCCCAGTCCCTCTGCAGCTCTCCTGGAGCCCCTTCAGGCCCTGCAGGGGTTCTGGGGGTTTCCCAATTTCCCACTGAGCAGTCACATTTCCCTGGGGTGTCACATTTTGACGGGATGCAGCTGCAGCCTGGGATGTTCCCATCCCACCGGGATCTCCTGGCTCACCCTGTTTCTCTCCCGGCTCTCCCCAGTTGATTTCATCGGTGGCTTTGACTCCTACGGCTACCAGGCACCCCAGAAGACGTCGCACCTGCAGCTACAGCCGCTCTACACGTGAGTGCCGGGGTGCTCAGGGGTGTGGGACCCTCGGTGTGCCCAGACTTGGGGCTGCGCATCCTCCCTGCAACTGCCCAGGCTCCACCCGGGCAGGGCCGGGCGCTCTGGGGAGGATCCGCTTGTGGTATATATTCGCTGGGTTTGGTTTTGTTCGCTGGGTTTTGCTCACCGGGTTTTGTTCGCTGGGTTTGGGTTTGGTCGCTGGGTTTGGGTTTGCTCACTGGGTTTGGTATTGTTCGTTGGGTTTGCTCATTGGGTTTCTGTTCGCTGGGTTTTGCTCGCTGGGTTTGGTTTTGCTCACTGGGTTTTGCTCACTGGGTTGTGTTCACTGGGTTTTGCTCACTGGGTTGTGTTCACTGGGTTTTGCTCATTGGGTTTGTGTTCGCTGGGTTTTGCTCACTGGGTTCTGTTTGCTGGATTTTGCTCGCTGGACTGGCTGGGTTTTGTTCATTGGGTTTTGCTCGCTGGGTTTCCTTCGCTGGGTTTGGTTTTGCTCGCTGGGTTTGGTTTTGCTCACTGGGTTTGGTTTTGCTCGCTGGGTTTGGTTTGGCTCGCTGGTTTTTGTTCATTGGGTTTTGCTCACTGGGTTTTGTTTCCTTCGCTGGGTTTCCTTCGCTGGGTTTGGTTCTGCACACTGGGTTTGGTTTTGCTCGCTGGGTTTTGCTCACTGGGTTTGGTTCACTGGGTTTTGCTCGCTGGGTTTGGTTTTGCTCGCTGGGTTTACTCACTCGGTTTGGTTCACTGGGTTTTGCTCGCTGGGTTTGGTTTTGTTCACTGGTTTGGTTTTGCTCACTGGGTTTGGTTTTGCTTGCTGAGTTTGGTTCACTGGGTTTTGCTTGCTGGGTTTGGTTTTGCTCGCTGGGTTTTGCTCGCTGGGTTTGGTTTTGCTCACTGAGCTCCCCTGCCATGCCCGGGGACCGTCCCTCCCTCCCTCACTCCCTCCCTCCCTCCCCTGTTCAGCGCTGCCGACTCCTCCTCGCTCTCCGTTCCCCGCTAAGCCGAGCTCGATAAACGCCCCAGCGAGATAAGGCTCGCAAATCTAAAGGGATTAACCTCGAGCAGGCTCTGCCCGCTGCCAAAAATTAATTATGTTTTAAGCCTTGTATGCAAATTGAAGGGCAGGCGATGCCACTGGGGAGGCAGAGAGGGGCTGGGGGGGCACAAATCCATCTGTGACACTGCTGGGCCCTGCCTGGGGACACTGCTGGGGTGGGGGGAGCACCCATGGGTGCTGCGCCCCCTTCACGGGGCTGGGAGCCCCCCAGGTGTGGGTGGGACACAGATGGAGACATAGATGGTGGCATTGGCACCTCCTGGCACATCCTGGGGCTTACTGGGGTGTCCTCCCTCACCTTGGGGGTCCCAGGAGTGTTGTCCCATGGATGGGACACGTCCCCTGTGTCCCTTCAGCCCTGCCTGGGTGGGACTGGGCAAAGCCACCATGGGCAGAGGGACAGGAGAGCCACCCTGACCCCCATGTCACCCCCAGGGCACAGGAGAGTCCACCCTGACCCCCATGTCACCCCCAGGGCACAGGAGAGTCCACCCTGACCCCCATGTCACCCCCAGGGCACAGAGGACTCTGTCCTGTCCCCATGTCACCCCCAGGTCACAGGGGACTCTGTCCTGTCCCCATGTCACCCCCAGGGGCACAGGGGACCTTGTCCTGTCCCCATGTCACCCCCCAGGGCACAGGGGGTGCCAGGGGGTGCTGCAGGCCCAGCACACCCCGATGGCGGCGTGGTCAGGGCTGAAAGCTGCAGCATTTGGGGAAATCAGCTCAAAATTGGGTTTGAAGTGCTGGGGACAGCAGCTTTGGACACAGGGGACACAGAGGCTGCTGGCACAGAAGGCTGGGGCCATGTCACCAGGCTGGGGCCGTGTCACCAGGTGGGGGCACTTCAGTTCCTGGGGGTCCCTGTCCTGGGGGTTGTTCCCTCCCTGTGCCCTCTGTCCCTCCCAGTGTCCCCCTGGCACTGCTCCAGCTGCCAGGGACCTGGCTGGGGCGTTGGGTGACACCAGGACACTGCCACCACCCCGTCCCCAGCAGCTCGTTAATGACCCACTGATTAATTAATTAATTAATGCAGTCGTCATTTCCGTGTCCCCTCCATCGCCCTGTCAGCAGGGGCAGCTCAGGGACTCGGGGGTGCCCCTGTCCCCAAAGGAGGGGACAGGGAGGGGACATTGGGGTCCCACTGCTCCTCTCACCAGCCAGGGGACAAACAAGGGCTGGCCTGGCTCTGTGGGGCAGGTCACTCATGTCCCCAGGGTCATTCATGTCCCCAGGGCCAGCCGGGCTGCAGCAATTACAGCTCATTCTGCAGCTTCTAATTAGCTGTGATTGAATTAACGGACATGTGGGGAGGTCCAGGAATAATTGCATTATTATTATTGTTATTATTATTGTTATTATTATTGTTATTATTATTATTATCATCATTATTATTATTATTATCATTATTATTGTCATTATCATCATCATCATCATCATCATCATCATTATCATTATTATTATATTTTTTCAATAATCAATAGTCAATATTAATTATCATTATTTTATATTATATATATTAAATATGGGGTTTTTTGTTGGTTTTATTTTTATTTTTATTCTATTATTCTATTGCTGTTGTTAACAATAACAACAACAATAAGGAAAACCTGTGCTATAACAACGGTTTAATGATTGAAATTGAGCAAAATATAATAATAAGAATAACAGCAGTAGTAATAGTGGTAATAGTTGTAGTAGCAAGTGTATTATTATTATTAATAAAAATAAAAATAGATATGACAATAATAGGGAGAACTTGTGGGGTAACAACAGTTTAATAATTGAAGTCAAGAAAAAGATAACAAGAATAATAGTAGGAGGAAGAGCTGTATTATTATTATTATTAAGAAGAAGAAAAATATCAACAATAACAGGGAAAACCTGTGTGGTTACAACAGTTTAATAACTGAAATTAAAGAATATATAATAACAGGAATAATAGTAATAGTAGCAGTCATAATAGTTGTAGGAGGAGCTGTATTATTATCAATAAAAACCAAAATAGCAACAACAATAACAGCGAGAACCTGTGCAGCAACAACAGTTTAATAACTGAAATTAAGCAAAAGATAACAATAATAATAATACTAGCAATAGTAGTAGTAGCAACTGTATTATTAGTAGTATTAATAATAACAACAATAAAATTAGTAATGATAACAACGATTGCAATGCTGATTGTAACAACAATAATAAAAATGAAATCCAAAATCAAAAATAAAAATAAAATAAAAAATAAATAAAAATAAAATCATATTAGACACACCAAGAAGAGAGAGTAATGAACCCCAGGAACAACAATAAAATTATTAATAATAACAACGATAATAATGCTGATTATAATAACAACAACAATAAAAATAATACCCAAAACAAAAATAAAAATAAAATAAAAATTAAAATTAAAAAAAAAAAATTATAATAGACACACCACGAAGAGAGAGGGATGAACCCCAGGAGCACAGTGTCCCCATGTGAGGGGACACCTGCCCTGCTCCCCAGCCACTCTGTGACATTTTTACGGGTGGAAGAGAGCGGTGACCCCATGAGAGGTCCCTGTCCCCATCTGGCCGCGGCTCTTTGTCCCATGGGGACACGCTGGGGGTCTCCCCCAACCCTTCTTGTCCCCTCTTTGTCCCTTTGTGCCTCTTTGTCCCCACGTGGGGACACTCCATGGGCTCTCTCCCAGCCCCTGCTATCCCTTCTGTCCCTACGTTGGGACACACCGTGGGTCTGTCCCAACCCCTGCTGTCCCCTCTTTGTCCTTTTGTGCCTCTTTGTCCCCATGTCGGGACATTCCGCGGGCTCTCTCCCAACCCCTGCTGTCCCCTCTTTGTCCTTTTGTGCCTCTTTGTCCCCATGTCGGGACATTCCGCGGGCTCTCTCCCAGCCCCTGCTGTCCCCTCTTTGTCCCCACGTGGGGACACACCGTGGGTCTGTTCCAACCCCTGCTGTCCCCTCTGTGTCCCCATGTAGGAATCCCCCATGGGCCCTCTCCCAACCCCTGCTGTCCCCTCTTTGTCCCCAGTTGGGGACACTCCATGGGCTCTCTCCCAGCCCCTGCTGTCCCCTCTTTGTCCCCAGTTGGGGACACTCCATGGGCCCTCTCCCAGCCCCTGCTGTCCCCTCTTTGTCCCCAGTTGGGGACACTCCATGGGCTCTCTCCCAGCCCCTGCTGTCCCCTCTTTGTCCCCACATGGGGACACTCCATGGGCCCTCTCCCAGCCCCTGCTGTCCCCTCTTTTCCAGCTCGGGATAACCGGAGCCAGCGGCGCCAGGACCCCGCGGTGCCACCACCCTCTGATGCCACCACCCCGGGGCCACGACGGCGATCACCCGGGACGCGGCGGGGGCTGTGCCACCCCCTGGGCACCCCCTGCCCGCCGTGGGGACGCGGGGACAGCGCGGAGGTGGCAGCGCTCACGGACACCGCTGGATGTGTCTGTCCCAGCCTGGCTTTTCCTTGGAGCAGCGGAGTTTGGGACAAGGACAAGGACAGCACCGCCCTGGGGACAGGCAGGGCTGGGACAATGTCCTGCCACTCCGGATCTGGCTCAGACTGGCTCCGAGCACGGGATTTGTGCTCCAGCAGGAATTCTCCCACCGGGATGAAGCAGCAGCTCCAGGACTCGCCCTGGGACGCTCCGAGCAGTCGGATCCGAGCCCTGATTTGGGGACACAGGGGACACACGGGACCCTGAACCCCCTGCACCCCCTCCCTGCCACGTTTTGGGGCCTTGCTCCGAGCTGGGAGCCCCGAGGCTGCTGTGGCCCATCCCCGGCCCTTGGAACGATCTGATGAATGTTTTGGGTTTTGCTTTGGGATTTTTTTTTTCTTCCAATCATTTCTTTGGGTTTTTATTTAATTTAAAGTGCCTGAGTAGACTCTGGCTGAGCAGCCCCACCCCCTCCAAGGCTGACACCGTGCCTTCAGCAGGGCTGGGACACCCAGGGCTGGGGGTGCCACCATGGTCCCTTCATCCGTAGGGGGCTCGGTGCCAAATTCATCCATCAGCTCCAGTGGCACAGGGACCCCGGCACTGGGGGAGGATTTTGGGGGGTGTGAGGTGGGCTGGGCAGGGATTGCTTTGCAGGAGGAAGATCAGCTGGGAAGGAAAAGCCTTGAAAGAACTGGAAGGAAAAAAGGAGTTTCCTGGAGTGGCCCAGCGCCCAGAAGCTCCTCGCTCTGCTTTCCATGGGATGAGGCTCCTCCAGGATCCTGGATCAGCTCCCAAGCCCACCCTGCCCCCCTGGGAGGGAGCTGGGGAATTTGGGTGGATGTCACCTCCCAGCTGTTTCTCCTCCAGTGCCAGGGGAGTTTTGTACACCCTGGAATGGTTGTTTGGCCCTTCCCAACAGGGAGCCCTGGAAGTGCCAGGGCCCAGAGCTGGGATGGGCTGAGCCACCTCCAGCCAAGCTGTGAACTCTACAGGCAATAATTTTCCACCCTTTGCCCCTCTTTTTTCCATGGAAAATCGTGTTTTTTTCAGGCAGTGATCCCCTTCATCCCCCAGAACACATCCCCATCCCCAAGCCCTGGGGCCAGCAGCATCTCTGGGGTTTATTTTCCTCTCCAGGACCGAGGATGCTGCACTGACCTGCTTTGGGATGGGGTGGGATGGGATGGGGTGGACAGACAGACACTCCCCATGTCCCAGCCCTTCCCAAAGCCAGCAGGAAGAGCTCACTGCATTAAAGCTCTTGGGAAGAGCCTCCCTCCCTGCCCTGGGCTCCACAGGGGCCGGGCACGGCGCTCCAGGACCTTGGGTGTTTCTGTTCCGTTGGCTTGGTTTTCTATGAGCCCGTCTTTGTAACGTGAATCGAGGATTTCTTTTCTATTCTGTAATTATAAAAGTCAAAGGAAAGTTTCAGCTGGTGCTGTTCTGCTTCGGGGCACTTCCCTTCCCCGGGCAGTTCAGGTGATTAAGGTGGGGGTGGGTTTTAATTTTTTTTTTAATTCTTTTCTCTTTTTCCCTTCCTTAACACTGCCACCTCCCTCCTCAGGGCTCTGAATGCCCCACATTTCCCCATCTTATATCATGGGATGGTTTGGGTTGGGAAGAGAGCTTAAACTCCACCCAGTGCCACCCCTGCCATGGCAGGGACACCTGCCACTGTGCCAGGTGCTGCCAGCCCCAATGTCCAGCCTGGCCTTGGGCACTGCCAGGGCTCCAGGGGCAGCCACAGCTGCTCTGGGCACCCTGGCACAGCCCAAACCTCTCTAACCAGGCCTTGCCAGGCTACAAACCCCCTGTGGGAAATGGCACTGGGGGCACCTGGAACCAGCCAGGAAATCATTCTTTCCTTTCCTTTCTCCATTTGCTGCAATGGCTTTTGGTGCTGGTTTCCATCCTTGGTTCAGGAATGTGAATGCCAGAGTGGTTTGGGTGGGAAGGGATCTTCAATGGCAGCTGATTGCAGCCCAGGGACACCTGCCACTGTGCCAGGTGCTGCCAGCCCCAATGCCCAGCCTGGCCTTGGGCACTGCCAGGGCTCCAGGGGCAGCCACAGCTGCTCTGGCAATTCCAGCCCAGCCCCTGCCCACCCTGCCAGGGAACAATTCCCAATTGCCAAGATCCCATCCAGCCCTGCCCTCTGGCACTGGCAGCCATTCCCTGCCTCCTGTCCCTCCATCCTTGTCCCCAGTCCCTCTGCAGCTCTCCTGGAGCCCCTTCAGGCCCTGCAAGGGCTCTGAGCTCTGCCTGGAGCCTTCTCCTCTCCAGGGCAGCACCCCCAGCTCTCCCAGCCTGGCTCCAGAGTGGCTCCAGCCCTGCAGCAGCTCCGTGGGCTCCTTGATTTTGGAGGCTTCAGGGCTGGGGCAGCTCTTCAGGTCGGTTCATTCCATGGCCAAAGCACTCCAGCATCCCACGGACCCCCAGCCGGGGCTTCCATCCCTCTGAGCTCCTCCCCAGCCAGGTGGGAGGGTTGAATCCTTCTCCTGCCCTACCACGGATCTGCCTCTTCCCCAGCAACTTCCCATCCCATCCCGGCCCAGCCCAGCCCGGTCCAGCCCGGCCCATCCTCCAGAGGTGGCGGAGCTGCAGCTTCGCCCTCCTGGGAAGGGCGGGAGAGCATCAAACTGGCGGCTGGGATAGGCTCCTTAACGTGGTTTTCCATTAAAACTTTAATTTTGGGACACAAGTCCGAGTTTATAACCACAGGTTTGGTTTTACAGCCAGAATGGTCTTTTGAGAGCAGCAGGTAGAATTCTTGGGGCAAAAGCTGTCCCAAATGTCACCGTGTGATGTCCCCACCCTGCCCTCGGCAAAGCCTAGAGCCGGGACACGGGTGCAGCATCCCAAAAAACCATGGGGATACCCCAGATTTAAAATCCAGTGAGTGTGGGCATTGTATTTACACAGACACGGGGGAGTCTGTGGGGGTCCCTCTGAAGCCCTCCCACCCTGGCCCCAGCCGGTCCCTCTGCACAGCCCAGGTCCCATTCTCATAGCCCCTGTCCCCTTCCCTACAGCCCCTGTCCCATTCCCACAGCTCCTGTCTCCTCACCAAAACCCTGTTCACTCCCAAAACCCCTGTCCCCCCATCCAGCCCCTGTCCCCTCCCCACAGCCCCTGTCCCATTCCCACAGTCCCTGTCCCATTCCCACAGCTCCTGTCTCCTCACCAAAACCCTGTTCGCTCCCAAAACCCCTGTCCCCCATCCAGCCCTGTCCCCTTCCTACAGTCCCTGTCTCCTCCTCAGCCCTGTCCCCTCTCCAAACCCCTGTCCCCTCTCCACAGCCCCTGTCCCATTCCCACAGCTCCTGTCCCCTCTCTCAAAACCCTCGTCCCCTCACACAGTCCTTGTTCCCTCTCCAAGTCCCTGTCCCATTCCCACAGCCCCTGTCCTGTCCCCTCTCCAAACCCTTGTTCCCTCCCAGCCCTGTCCCCTCCTCAAATCCCTGTCCCATTCCCACAGCCCCTGTCCTCTCCCAGCGGTGTCCCCTCCCCAAATCTCTGTCCCCTCTCTACAGTCCCTGTCCCCTTTCCAAACCCCTGTCCCCTCCCAGCCCTGCCCTTCACATAGCCCCTGTCCCCTCCCCAAACCCCTGTCCCCTCACACAGCCCCTGTCCCCTCCCCTCGGGGCCATGCTGGCATTACCCAGTCCCAGCATTGCCCGGGCTCCGTGCAGAGCCCCGAGTGGGCCGTGCCTGGCAAGGGCAGCAGAAACACGAGCTGATTTCCTTCCATCCCCAGCCTGGCAAGGGCAGCAGAAACACGAGCTGATTTTCTTCCATCCCCAGCCCGGCAAGGGCAGCAGAAACACGAGCAGATTTCCTTCCATCCCCAGCCCGGCAAAGAAACGGCGGAGGAGCAACAAAGGAGGAATTTTGCCTCGCGCAGCCGCTGGGGCCCGGCAAGGCCCAGATGTTCAGGAGGAAAAAAGGCGCTTTCAGAGCCTCCAACAAAGGCACAGAGCTGCTTTTCAGGGCTCGGGGATGTGGGGAGCCAGCTGGGAGCTCCAAGGTGTGCTGGGACCCGGGCAACGCAGCTCTGAGGTGCTCTCACCAAGCTAAACCATCAAGGGACACGTTTGGGGTTTGATCCTTCCTGCTTGGGCTCAGGAGCAAGGAGGGATGGAGTGAACATCCCTGAGCAAGGAGGGATGGAGTGAACATCCCTGAGCGAGGAGGGATGGAGCAAACATCCCTGAGCAAGGAGGGATGGAGCAAACATCCCTGAGCAAGGAGGGATGGAGAGAACATCCCTGAGCGAGGAGGGATGGAGTGAACATCCCTGAGCGAGGAGGGATGGAACAAACATCCCTGAGCAAGGAGGGATGGAGTGAAAATCCCTGAGTAAGGAGGGGTGGAGCAAACATCCCTGAGCAAGGAGGGGTGGAGAGAACAGCCCCGAGCGAGGAGGGATGGAGAGAACATCCCTGAGCGAGGAGGGGTGGAACAAACATCCCTGAGCAAGGAGGGATGGAGAGAACAGCCCTGAGTGAGGAGGGATGGGGTGAACATCCCTGAGTAAGCAGGAATGGAGTGAGCATCCCTGAGCAAGGAGGGATGGAGAGAACATCCCTACTGTATTTGCTGGGTGCCCCATGGCAGGAAGGAATGATGCATCTGACTCCATGTTCTCAGAAGGCTAATTTATTATTTTATGATACTATATTACATTAAATACTATACTAAACTACACTAAAGAAAACAGAAAGGATATTTACTAAATGCTAAAAAGATAATAATGAAAACTCCTGACTCTCTCCAGAGTCCTGACACAGCTTGGCCCTGATTGGCCAAAGAGTGAAAACAACTCCCAGCAGAATCCAATGGAACAATCACCTGTGGGCAAACAATCTCCAAACACATTCCACATGAGCACAGCACAGGAGAAGCAAATGAGATAAGAATTGTTTTCCTTTTCCCTGAGGCTTCTCAGCCTCCCAGGAGAGAGATCCTGGGCAAAGGGATTTTTCAGAAAATGTGAATGAGACACATAACTGAGCAAGGAGGGATGGAGAGAACTGTTGTGGTGTTGTGAGGGTCCCCAGGATGAGGTGAGAGGTGAGAATTTGACTCCAAGTTCTCAGAAGGCTGATTTATTATTTTATGATATTATATTAAAGACATGATATACTAAAACTATCATAAAGAAAGAGAAAAGATACATCAGAAGGTTAGAAAAGAATGAATAATAAAAATCTGTGTCTCCTCAGAGTCTGACACAGCTGGCTGTGATTGGTGATTAAGAAAACACAATTCACATGGAACCAATGAAATAATCACCTGCCACATTCCAAAGCAGCAAAACACAAGCAGAAGCAATCAGACAATTATTATTATTTACATTTTCCTCTGAGGCTTCTCAGCTTCCCAGGAGAAGAAATCCTGGTAAAGGGCTTTTTCAGAAAATATCATGGTGACAGAGAACATCCCTGAGCAAGCAGGGATGGTTCTCCAGGGGTCCCAGCCAAGTGGAGATGTGACAGTCCCAAGGACACCCTCCTAAAACCACATCACCCACGACATGACATGGGTTGGGTGTCCCCAAAATTCCCAACTATTCATCCCCAGTGAAATGCCCTTTTCAGGGCTCCCATCATCTCCGGTCCTGGCTGGAAGGTGACACCTGGATGGGCACTGCATGGATGTGACACCTGCCTTGGGGACAGATCTGGGGCTTTTTCTGCTGCCTGCGGTGCAGCCACAGCACGGGCACAATATTTCACTCTCGAGATCTCTATCTGTCTTTATCTATATCTATAGCAAATATATATTTTTATGGAAATTTAAGTAAATATAAATATAAATATATAGAAATCAAAATTATAGAAACAGATACAAATATAAATATATAAAATAAAATTACATAAATAAATATAAATATAAAATTTATAAATAATATATATAAATATAAATATCTAGAAATCAAAATCATAGAAATATATGTAACTATAAATGTATAGAAAATAAAATTATACAAATAAATATAAATAAAAAATGTATAAATAGTATATGTAAATATACTATTTATAAATATATAATATATAATTATAAATATTTATATATTTATAAATATATAATATATAAATATATAGAAATCAAAACTATTTAAAAATAAATATAAATGTAAAATTATAAATAATATAGATAAATATAAATATAAACATATAGAAATCAAATTAATATAAATAAATATAAATGTAAAATATAAATCGTATAGATAGATATGAATATAAATATAAATATAAATATAACTATAAATATAACTATAAATATAAATATAAATATAAATATAAATATAAATATAAATATAAATTTGTGGCCCCATCAGTGCCCAGGATGAGCAGCCAGGATCCCTCACTGGAGCTCAGCAAGGTCCTGCTCTGGTCCTGCCCCAGATCCAGCTCAGACTCAGCCGGGTTTGGCCCCAGAGCCTCCGGGCGGGGCTGAGGACGGGGCGGGGGCAGCTGGAGCTCCGAGCGGGCAGGGAGCGTGGATTTGGCCGGGATTTGGTGCCAGAGCCACCGTGGGCAGGGCAGGGGACACTGCTGGGAGCAGGGGGAGGTGGCAGCTGGCACAGATGGCAGGAGAAGCTCCAGGGTGTTCCTGCACCATTCCAGGGGATTCCCTGTGCTGATCCTGGCTCCAGGAGCTTTGGTCACAGCTCTGGGCTCTCCGGGATTCCCAAACTCGCCCTGCAGACCCCGCTCACCTCTGCGGGCTCTGTCCTGCTCCTGCCACAGCAGCCAGGGGGGCTTGCAGGGGGAAGGGAAGGGAAGGGAAGGGAAGGGAAGGGAAGGGAAGGGAAGGGAAGGGAAGGGAAGGGAAGGGAAGGGAAGGGAAGGGAAGGGAAGGGAAGGGAAGGGAAGGGAAGGGAAGGGCTCAGAAGTGGCAGAAAGATTCACATCTCTTTGCCACCACAAGTGCAAGACCTGAGTGTGGGCTGGAGTAAATCCCTCGGTTACAGCCTGGATGGCTGCAAGAACAGGGAAAATCACGCAAATTCCCCCCTGGGACTGGCTGAACAAACCCTCCCGGCCAGGCTCTGTTGTCCCTCTGTGTGAGCAAAGCTTGGCTCCTGCTGACTGTCAAAATTATAAATTGTAACAATGATCTGCAAGTGGAACGACCAGACGGTGCCACCACCACCCCAAAGTGTCACCTGGGGTCACCTCTCGTGGGGTGCTCCCTGCCCTCCTCCCTCTCCAGCCGCACAGCAGGGGCAGGGCAGCTCCAGAGGGTGCCTCAGCCCTGCTCAGCACGGATCTGGGATTTGCTGCCTCCACATCACACCAAGATGATTTGGCTCCCGAGCCAGGGGTGCCTGAGCTCCAGCAGGAGCAGGGAGGAGCTGGGAGCTCCAGGGGGGGATGAGGGAGCTGAGGGACGTGGGGCAGGGCAGAAGGGTCGGGATAAATCATTCCTGGCCCCAGAGAGCTGCAACTCTCGCCTTTCTGCAAAAAAAAACCAGTGAAACCATCGAGCTCCAGCTGCTCCCGGGCAGCTCCTTGGGGCTGGGAGGGACAGGAGGGACAGGAGGTGTCCCGGCTGTGCCCCAGGCTGTGCCCTGGGCTGGGTGCAGCAGGAGGGAGAAGCAGCAGCCCCGGGCACAGCCGTAGGAGCCGGGAGCAAGGAAAGGTGGAATGAAACAGCCTCCACCTGCCCCGAGGCACAGCTGTGCCCAAAGCCCAGGTGTGCCTGGCACAGGGAGGGCAGGAATGGCACAGCTCCTGTCCAAATCTCAGGTGTGTGAGTGCCACAGGGATGGCAGGGATAGCACAGCCCAGGTGTGTGCGTGGCACAGGGATGGCAGGGATGGCACAGCCCAGCTGTGCATGGCACAGGGATGGCACACAGCCCCTTCCCAAAGCCCAGGCATGTGCATGGCACAGGGATGGCAGGAGGCACAGCTGTGCCCAAAGCTGAGATGTGTGTGAGAGTGGCACAGGGATGGCAGGGATGGCACAGGTGTGCCCAAAGCCCAGGTGTGAATGGGCACAGGGATGGCAGGGATGGCACAGGTGTGCCCAAAGCCCAGGTGTGAATGGGCACAGGGATGGCAGGGATGGCACAGCTCCTGTCCAAAACCCAGGTGTGTGTGTGACAGAGGGATGGCAGGGATGGCACAGGTGTGCCCAAAGCCCAGCTGTGCCTGGCACAGGGATGGCAGGAATGGCACAGGTGTGCCCAAAGCCCAGGTGTGCCTGGCACAGGGAGGGCAGGAATGGCACAGCTCCTGTCCAAATCTCAGGTGTGTGAGTGCCACAGGGATGGCAGGGATAGCACAGCCCAGGTGTGTGTGTGGCACAGGGATGGCAGGGATGGCACAGCTGTGCCCAAAGCTGAGATGTGTGTGAGAGTGGCACAGGGATGGCAAGAGGCACAGCCCAGGTGTGTGTGTGGCACAGGGCTGGCAGGAGCTCTGCTGGGCCAGGGGAGAGGCAGGAGGCCCCAGGGAGCCCTGGGCAGCACGGGAGGTGCTGGGGAGGGCTCTGGGGGCACCCTGGTGGCAGCAGGGTCGGGTTTGGGAGCAGAGAGGCTCAGCCTCCCCCCCTCACCCTGCACTGCCCAGCAATCCCTCCTGGCTTTCTGCAGAATCGCTCAGACACAGGAAAAGCAAAAACATTTCAAACACCAAAATTCTGCTCTTCAAGCTCCTTCCAGCTTGGCCAGGAGTGGGCACATGGAGTGGGCACATGGAGTGGGCACATGGAGTGGACAGGGGGGGTCCCCTTGTCCCTCTCTGCCATGGGACAGAGCCAGCCCCACCTGGGCCAGGGGTGTCACACAAACCCCCTCATTTGTGAGCCTGTAATTAAGGAGTGCACAGCCTGAGGGGGCTGAATTAAGGTTACAGGCAAATGTAACACTGCTATTTCCTAAATTTGAGCCCAGGAGGCTGCAGCTGGCAGGGTGGGGGCCTTTGAAACGTGACAGTTTTGGGGCCGTTGGTTTCTCTGAGCTGGGAACACAACAGGAAACGTCTGGAAGGTGCAGGGAGCAGATAGCTGTGCCCTGGGGAGGGCCTCAGGGCCACCCCAGCAGCACCAGCTCCTTGTCACCCTCTCCAGTGTGACAAGGATGAGAGCAATTTGGAGAAATTAAACACCAAAAAAAAAAAGGTCTGGGGAGCCAGAAGCAAAGAGTGGGGTTGGGGACTAGGAAAACCCAGCTGCCAGAACAATATTGTAAAATTAGAGAGTCACAGAATGTCCTGAGCTGAAGGGACCCCCAGGGATCACCCAGTCCAACCCCAGGCCCTGCCCAGACCCCCAACAACCCCACCCTGGGCATGCCTGGAGCCCTGTCCAAAGGCTCCTGGAGCTCTGGCAGGTTTGGGGCTGTGCCCATTCCTGGGGAGCCTGGGCAGTGCCAGCACCTCGTGAGTCCTGTGTGAGCTTTGCTGCTCTGTGCCTCTGCTCCAGGAATGGTAAATATTGTCCAATATACACAGAAATTTTAATAAATATTTCTGGCTGCAGGGGGAGGGTGTTTTGGTCTCAGTGCTGTGCTCCAGCCCAGCTTGGCTCTGGAGATGTTGGTAAAAAAGAGGAAGAGTGACTTTCTGCAAAGAGAGAGAGAGTGGAAGAACAAAGGGGAATGGTTTTTAACCGAGAGAGATTGAGATTAGATATTAGGAGGAAATTCTTCCCTGGGACAGGTTCCAGAGCAGCTGTGGCTGCCCCTGGAGCCCTGGCAGTGCCCAAGGCCAGGCTGGGCATTGGGGCTGGCAGCACCTGGCACAGTGGCAGGTGTCCCTGGGCTGCAATCAGCTGCCATTGAAGATCCCTTCCCACCCAAACCACTCTGGCATTCACATTCCTGAACCAAGGATGGAAACCAGCACCAAAACCCATTGCAGCAAATGGAGAAAGGAAAGGAAAGAATGATTTCCTGGCTGGTTCCAGGTGCCCCCAGTGCCATTTGCCACAGGGGGTTTGTAGCCTGGCAAGGCCTGGTGAGAGAGGTTTGGGCGGTGCCAGGGTGCCCAGAGCAGCTGTGGCTGCCCCTGGAGCCCTGGCAGTGCCCAAGGCCAGGCTGGACACTGGGACAGGGGAAGGTGTCCCTGGGGTGGCACCTGATGAGCTTTGAGGTCCTTTCCAACCCAACCCATTCCAGGATTCCATGATCCTGTCAGAGCATCCCCTCTCCAGATTTCCAGGGAAGGGCTGATGCAATGCAAACGAGGAGCAGGGAGCTGGCAGAAGGAAATCACTCCCCAGAAATGCAATCAGGCCGTGGGGCTGTGAGGAGAAGTCATGTGGACACGAGGGCAGGAGGCTTCCAAAGGGCTGAGTCACGTAATTGCCTGCTGAGAAAAGCCAGCCTCCGTGTCCTTAACGATAACAAACGAGCCTGAAACCTTAATCAGCCTCCTGTTCACAGCGTTAATGACAGAACCTGGGACAAGGAACGGGCTGGGGGATGATCCCCAAGGAGGGCAGCCCAGCAGCCCCTCTGAGGAGCTGCTGTCACTCCAACCACGGCAGTGTTTGGGGACAAGGTGGCAGCAGTGGGTGGGAAATGGCCCCAGGCAGTGTCTGTGTCCCTGGGGCAGCCCCCCTGTCCCAGCCACCCCTCCTGGTGCCCACAGAGCAGGTAGGTGGGGGAAGGATCCAGCTTGGATTTTGGGGTTAATGCCTCAGATTTTAGCTTTTTGTTTTTATTTTCAGATTTGCTTTGGTGTGTGGGTCTGGGCTTCACATTATGGGATGGTGAGCTCTGTGCACAGAGCAGGGAGACAAAACAATTCCTGCTCCAGCTGGGGACCAAGGAGAAATTGTGACGGTGGTCACAAGGGTTTTGAGCATGAGAGAGGGACGAGAATGTTGATTCCATGTTCAGAAGGCTTGATTTATTATTTTATGATATATATACTACATTTTAACTATACTAAAAAGAATAGAAGGAAAAGTTCTCAGAAGCTAGCTAAGGTAAGAATAGACAAGAATGAATAACAAAGATCTGTCTCTCATCAGAGAGCGAGAGCAGCTCTGCCGTGAGTGGTCAGTAAATCCAAACATCCACAGGAGACCAATCACAGATGCACCTGTCACATTCCACAGCAGCAGATAACCATTGTTTACATTTGTTGCTGAGGCCACAGCTTCTCACAAGGGAGAAAAATCCCAAGAAAGGATTTTTCACAAAAGATGTCTGTGACAAGAAATGATCCAAATCTCAGGCCCAAGAGCACAAACACCATGGGCTGAAGAGAGAGAACCAAACAGGATGGGACTGCACGGGCTAAAGCTGGAATGGGACAATAAACTCCAATATGCAAATGGACCAAAACTCATAAAAATGTGAATTCTCGTGATCAAACTCTCTTTTGCTTCCATCTTGGAGCCATCTGGGCAGAGCCCCGACTGTGGCTCTGGTTCTGCTGGGGTGTGGCCTTTGAAGGCTCTGCAATAAATATTCACTTTATTCCCCTTAACGCCATCTGGCCTCTGTTCCAGCTCTGAGGGCATCAGGGTGACCCTGCAAGGCCACACAGAGGGCCAGCCCTGGGGAGGGACAGGTGCTGCAGGTGACACGTCCTGAGCAGGGACAAGGCTCCTCCAGGCCCTGGAAGTGCTGCCCATGGATCCTGCAGCTCCTTCCCAGCTGGATCTCAGCCCCAGGGACAGCAGTGTCACTCTGCAGGGACACCACAGAGTGCTGGCAGGACATCAGTCACCCCCCTGGAGGCCCCACCACAGCCACCTGCCCCCGGGGTGAAGCTGCCACCACCTGAACTCTCCCGCCCGAATTTTCAGCTCCCAGCAGCTCCCAGCTCTGTGCTCCATCCCCTGTGTGCAGGGAGCAGCTCAGGCACCCCAGCTCTCACCTTTTAACCCTTCAGCCTCTCTCCCTGCTCCTGTTCCCTCTCCCCAGTCCCTGCAGGGTTTGGCAGCTGCTTCAAAGGGCTGCTGGGAGGTGGGAACGTGAGCAGGGCTGTGACACGTCTCAGCAGCAGGAGCAGGGGGGAAAACCCAGGTGGTTTTTAAACCAAACACGAATTTCCTTTTTCCTGGTTTAGAGCTCTGGCAGGTGTTTGTGTGGCTGCTGTTCCTGCAGGTTTCTGAACTGTATCCTCATTTTCAGTGTGGCAGGGGATGCAGAGGGGCACTCGGGGTTCCCTTCCATTGGCCCTTGACCCCTGTGCCTGCAAAACCAAAAAACTTTTGTCTACAAAGCATTTTCCTGACCAAAACACTCCTTGCTGCCTGGGCTCTGGGGAAAACCTTCCTGACCCTACAGAGCGAGAAGCCCTGTGCACCTCTTATCCTGGATTTAGACTATTGTGGATTCCATAAATCCATCCTGGGTTTATCTGCTCTACCCCAGGGCATTTCTCACTGCCAGCCTCTGGCTGTCTCCTGCAGGGGCTCCCTGAGCTGGGACAAACTGGAGGAGGGACAGCAGAGGACATGGCTGGGATCACAGAAACATGGAATGGTTTATGTTGGAAGGGACCTTAAAATCTAAATCCAGCCCTCAGCCATGGCAGGGACACCTCCCACTGTGCCAGGTGCTCCAGCCTGGCCTTGGGCACTGCCAGGGCTCCAGGGGCAGCCACAGCTGCTCTGGCAATTCCAGCCCAGCCCCTGCCCACCCTGCCAGGTAACAATTCCCAATTGCCAAGATCCCATCCAGCCCTGCCCTCTGGCACTGGCAGCCATTCCCTGCCTCCTGTCCCTCCAAGCCCCTCATTAATAATCTCTCTCCGCTTTTCGTGTAGCTCCTTCAGGCACTGGAAGGTGACAATTTGGCCACAATTTGGTCACAATTTGGAAGATGCTTCTCTTCCAGGCTGAACAATCCCACCTTTTCCTCCCAGCAGAGCTGCTCCATCCCTCTGTCCATCCTGGTGTCCTCCTCTGGACTCTCCAGTGGCTCCATGCCCATCTGTGCTGGAAGCCCACCCCCCTGGGAAGCAGAGGCATTGCCATGGCTCTTTCCTCACCACGGGATGTGGCACAGCTTTGCCAGCAGCTTCCCTGAGCACAGAGAGGAAACAGTGGGATCTGAGCAGTCTCAGGACATCCCCCAGAGCAGCTTTGTCCTTGCACGGGGACTGGGGACACCATGCACAGCCCTGAGCCCAGCTGGTGGGTGGGAGCTGCTCAAAAACCTTAATCTTGGGGGCGGTATTTTCACAAGAAAAAGCAGCTCTGCAGCCAACACCAAACTCTCAGACCCTGCTGCTGCCAGGTGGGTCCTCAGCCAGAACTCCCTGCAGCTTCCCATAACCACAACAGTTCAGCAGCCGCTTTTAGACACTTGGCTGGGACTCCTGAAGGAAAAACAAAAATCCCATCTGCTCTGGGTGTCTCAACACGAGCGTGGAAAGAAACCTGTGGGTGAGAGGTGTTGGTGGAAAGCAGAGGGCTCAGAGCTCCTGCAGAGCCCAGAGACCTTCCCTGGTCACTGCTGATGACAGGTCCAGCTCAGGAAGGGTTTCCATGGAGGTGGCACTGGGAAGGGTCCTGATTTCAGGGCTCTGGAGCAGTGGATGTGCTCAGGAGCTGGAGCTGCCCAGCTCAGGGCTGGTCATTGTTTTGTGTCTCAAGGCACCAGGTTTGACGAAACGCTGCCCCAGTGATGTAAATCAATGATGCACTTGGCTCTGCAAGGGTTTTTCGGTCAAGCCAGCACACTCTGAAAATATTCTGCATAAAGACCTCAGCAGTTTTTGGCTTGGCTTGGGAAAAATTGAGTCAGTCAGTGAATTTTTTAATTTTTTATTTTCTGGTGGCCAAGGAAATGTTGGTGCCCCACACAGAGGGAGATCCTCTTTCCTTCAATTTAGCTTTTAATAGCAGCCATCAAGTTGTCATTGAAATAAAAATATTGGATATCCCAAGGCTGGGGCCAGCCAGGCCTCCCTGGGGCAGCACTGAAGCCACTTTTAGGAGCCCCCCAAGCTGTTTTTTCTCCCAGGTGAGCCCCCTGTCCCGTGCAGGTGTCTCCATGGTGGAGCTGTGGGAAGCTCTGCTCCCAGGAGGATGAATCACGCAGCAGAGCTGGGTTTGTTTGCTCTTAGACTCCTTCAAAGAGAAGATTCTGTGGTGTTGGGCATCGTGCCACCGGGCACAGCGTCTGGGCAGAGCAGGGAGGGAGGGTCTGGATTTGGCCATTTGGTGGGGATGTGGAATTTTGATGTTCAAAGCGATGTTCACTGTGGGTTGAAGCCCCTTCCGTGGGGCAGAGAGGGAGAAGACATTTGGAGGTGGGAGGACACAGTCACCCCCTGTAGGTCCCTTTTTCCCTCAGCAGATGAAGATGTATCCCAGGATAGCTTCTGTCACACTGCTATGGGGTCAGGCAGGGTCAGGCAGCTGGGGCACCTCTTGGTGGCCAACGGTGCAAGGAGGATCAGAAGGACATTTCCACCCCCAGAAGGTTTTTCCTGTGGAGGTGGAAGTTATTTCACTGCCTGTTCCTCTCGCTCTGGCTCTGAAGCTTTTGGAGCAGCATGTTCTCCCAGTGGGAGACTTTTCCATGGATGGCAACAAGCTGGGAGCTTGGGCAAGGTCTGAGGCAGAAGAGAGGATGGCAGTGGTGGGAGGCAGGAGAGGCTGTGGGAGGGATGGAAGTGCTGGAGATGAGACCCAAACTCCCCTCAGCCTCACAGCCGCAGGACTTCTCCCTAAATTTGGCAAAATTCACTGGAAATCAGGGTTTGAACCACTCACATTTCATCCCCAGCAGGACTCCTTCCCTCCCCCTCTCATTACACCGGCATAACTGTAATTATCCCAGGTATAATTAACAGAAAGCACGTTCCCAGTGTCAGCAAGCAGCCTGGGTGTGTGCTGAGCCCACCTGGCAGAGCTCTTATCTCTGCCTCACAGCTCAGGGACAGCCTGGTGGGGACATCAGGGCCAGCACCAGCAGGACAGCTCAGGGACAGCCTGGTGGGGAGCGGAGGGTGGCAGCTGGCAGGCACAACACCCCAAAAGTGGCCAGAAGAAGTGCAGAACTGCAGGGACACCTCAGTAAAAGTGCAGAACTGCAGGGACACCCCAGCCCCCTGTCCCCAGTGATGACATGGTTTTGGGAAAGAACTTGTGACCTCCCGGGCTTTGCAGCCCAAATCTTTGGCAGCCAGGAGCCATCTCTGGTGCCTTGTACCAGCCCAGGGTGCCCAGGAGATGGGTGGAACCAGAGGAGAAGGGTGTGCAGGCAGATTGAGTTGGTGCAGTGCCCAGATGACACAGCTCCACCACTGACATTTCCACCCCAGCCAGAGGCTGGCCTTGCCCACACAGTTGGCGTCTTGGGGACACTGCATGGGCCCCCACAGAATCATGGAAATATTTGGGCTGCTGGAAAACACCTCTAAGATCATCCAGTCCAACCATTAACCCAGCACTGCCATGTTCACCACTAACCACATCCTCAAATGCCACATTCACATATTTTTTTTACACTTTCAGGGGTTATGGTTTCACTTTCTGTGCCAATGCCTGATATCCAATTTTTTCCTGATTCAAACCTCCATTGGCACAACTTGAGTTTATTTCCTGCCATGTTGTTCCTGGGAGCAGAGCCTGACCTCCCCCCTGCTGTCCCCTCCTGGCAGGAGCTGTGCAGAGCCACCAGGTCCCTCCTGAGCCTCCTTTTCTCCAGGCTGAGCCCCTTCCCAGCTCCCTCAGCCTCTCCTGGGGTTCCAGACCCTTCCCAGCTCCCTCAGCCTCTTCTCCTCCAGCCCCTTCCCCTCTCCAGGGAATTCAAGACACTGGAGCCACAGGGATGACCCAGCAGAGCCATGTCTACTTCTCAGCCACGCGTGGGTGCATGCCCAGTGTCACAGCAGAGCCGAGCCCAGCAAAGCCGAGCCCAGCAGAGCCAAGCCTAGCAGAGCCAAGTTTATTCCAGCAGAACCGAGTTTATCCCAGCAGAGCCGAGTTTATCCCAGCCAGGCCACACAAGCCAGGCTGCTGGTGGCCAAAGCCGCCTCTGGGTGTCTGCACAAGGCTCGGCTCCAAACCCACCCTGAGCAGGGGAAACCTCTGCTCGCTGTTTATCTTGACCATCCTGTCACACCCGGCCTGGGGCACCCACCCCAAACCCTTCTAGCTGTGTTTCCCCAGGTTTTGGGGGTCGGGGTTCGGCCCTGCTGCCCCACAAGGGAGTGCACGCTGGAGGAGGCGGCGAGGTGATGGAAACACCCATCAGTCACCCCGGCAGCCCATCGAGCAGAAAATGGAAGCAAGGCACGGCTGGATCCAGTTTTGCGCGTGTTTTAATGACCGAGAACCCGGGCTTGAAATGATTTCTTGCACCCTCATAACCCACAAAAGCTGCGGCTGCGGCACCCGCCCGTGCCGCGGGCTCTGTGTGCCCCAGGCCGGCCGGAGCCCTTGGGAGCAGCTGCCGCTTCTCTCTCCGTGCAAGTGCGGGCACGTCCCGAGCTTTCCCCAGCACCGGCTCTTCCCTCCTGGCTCCCTGCGTGCCCCGCCAAGACGGGGAGAAAATATTCCATGAGCGCATTAAGGGCTCAGCCTCCCCTCAGGGCCCCGGGAGCGAAACACGGCGGGGCAGGAGGGGCAGAGGGGCAGAGGGGCAGGAGGGGCAGAGGGCACAAAGGCGATACCCACGGGCTGCCCCTTTAACATGGAGGAGCCGGGGCAGAACTACCGCTCCCAGCGGCCAGCGCCGCCCGCCCTGCCCTGCCCGGGCTCCGCACGCCGGGGGCTGTAGTTCCCTCGCAGCCCCGGCATTGTGGGCAGGGGGAGGCACCGAGGGAGAAGCGCCCCAAAATTGTGTTTGTGTTGGTGGTGGAGGGTGAGGAGGCACCGGTGTGCGGCCGGCGCTCGGTGCCCCCGGTGCGGCTCTGGGGCAGGAGGGGAATCAGCGCTGTTGGGGGCTCGGGGGGACCGGGCTGGAGGGACTCCGGGTGTCCAAGCTTGGGGAGCTCGGTGTGCACGAGTTGGGAGTGCCAAGGCTGGGGAGGACTCCGGGAGCACGGGTTGGGGGGCTCAGGGTGCCCAGGCTGGGGCGGGGGTCTCGTACGGGGAGCACTCGGGGTGCCCAGGCTTGGGGGGCTCAGGGTGCACAGGTTGGGAGGCTTGGGGTGTCCAGGTTGCCCAGCATGGGGGTCTCAGGGTGTCCCGGCTTGGAGGGGCTCGCTGTGCACAAATCGGGAGTGCCAAGGCTGGGGGGTCTCGGAGGCTGTGAGATGTCCAGGGGGGACTCGGGGGCTGCGGAATGTCGAGGCAGCGGGGTGCAGAGCGTTCAGGATGCCCGGACTAGGGGGGGAAATCAGGGTGCCCAGGCTGGGGGCGCTCGGGCGCATCCCCGCCAGCCCGGCGAGCGGTGCCAGCGGCAGCGCGGGGCTGAAGGCGGGGCTGTGCCCGCACCCCGGCCGGGCAGGGGCCACGCTGGGAAGGCGCTGCGGGCTGACCCCAGCCTGGGCAGTGTGGCAGGGTCGGGGCACAGCCCGGGCACGTCGCGGCCGGGTCGGGTTCGGTCCGGTCCATCCCGATCCGATCCGATCCGTCCCGGCCCGGCCCTTCCCACTCCCTCCCGCCCCGTCCCGGCGGCGCTGGAGCGGCCTCGCCTTCCCGTGGTGCAGCGCGGCCGCGGCCCCGCCGCGCCGCCATGTTGTCGGAGTGAGCGGCCGGGGAGAGGCAGCGGCGAGCGGCCGGGGGGGGGGCCCGGCATCCGTCTGCATCCGAGCGCTCCGCCCGTGAGTACCGGCCCGGGGCCGGCCCCGCCGCGCCGCGGACCCTCGCGGACCCGCCGGTGGGCGCATATTGGCGGGGGGAGCGGGAGGAGAGGCCCCAGGCCGCCCCGAAGGCGAGCGGCGGCGGGGGCGCTGCGCCGGCGCTCCCGCCCGGCTCCTTGTCGGGGCCGCGGCCTGGGCCCATTGTTAGCGGGGAGGGGGCGCGGGGGGACCCCCGGGCCCCGAGCGCGGCCCCGCGAGCGCTCCGGTAACGGGGACGGGGGTTATTGTTGGGGGGGCGCGGGCCCATCGCTGCCCTCGGCCGCCTTGCCCCGGGCCCGGCCCGCCGGGGGCTGCCCCTCGGTCTGTGGGGCTCCCCCTTCTCCTGGGGAGGGTCCCTCTATTCTCCGGGACGGGTTTGATCCCGGGGGGGCTCCCCCTTGTCCCGGGCCTTCAATCCCGGGCGGCTCTGTCGCTCCGGCCGAGGCCTCGCTTTGTTGCCCCCAGGGCTCCGGGGGGTGCTTGGGTTCCGTCCCCCCGGTTTTGGGGGGGTTTCGGGGGCTCTGGGGGTCCCTGGAAGAGGGGAGGGTCGGGGCTGGCAGAGGGAGAGAAGGAAAAAGCAGACAATCCTTTCCGATGTGCTGGGTGACCCTGGGGGTTTTGTGTTTGTGTGGGGTTTTTCTCCCCCCTTGTTTTTATCTCGTGCTCACGTAACGACAGGCTCGGCCCTTGTGAGCTGCAAAGTTGGAATTTTAAGAGCCGCTCGGCCCAACCTGAGAAATGCTCTGATTTTTTTGTTGTTGTTGTTATTGTTGTTGTTTGCTTTGGTCAATGTTTAATAACTTTGTTCGGAGCAGAGATTTTATTAGGCAGATCGTGAGTAAGGAATTTCCTTTATTAAGAGGGATGGAGGTGGGGGAAAGGGGGACCGTGGGTCCTTTTGGGTTTTAATGTTGGTTTTGGGAATCCGATGGGTCAGGAATTCAGTGCTGCGGCTCCCCAGGTTTTCAGGAAAACACAGGGCTAACGTTAAAAGTTCTGCTAGGCCACACAGCTCTCAAACAATGGCTCTGCTTTCATTTCCAGTGGAACTTTCCAAAAAAAAAACCCACCCAACCCAAACTCCTCCGCTTTGGGGTTGAACTTTTTTGGAACGCTCGTTTTACACCGTGTTAATTTTGTAATAATCCGTGATTTTTGAGGGTAATACGGAACCAGAGCCGGGAGGATCTGGCTGTGGAGCCGGGCTCTGTGTGGATTAAAGCTCCTTTATTCAGTGTTGTCACCAGCGGTACTTCAGACTGGCGGGGAGATTGCTCCGAAGTTTTTTGTTGTTTGTGGAACGTCCTGTAATCTGCGGTGACAACACGGAGCCGCTCATTTCACGCGGGGAAGAGCAGAGCCGCCTGCCCTGAGCGCGGCGGAGCAGCGTGGAAGCCTTTGTTTGCCAAGCCGGGGTTTCACCTGGGAAAAGTTGATCCTCTGTGCTCAGGAAGAGTTTGGGAATGCGAGAGGCTCTGGAGGCCCCGAGCAGCTGCGGCTCTGCAGTGCCTGTGTAGGTGACTGCCCGTGCTCCGGCAGCTTTGAATGACAGGATTCAGCTGTCCCGCTGCTGCCTCGATCGCGGCATTCCCAGAAAAACACGGCTTGGAACTACACTTGAACTACCCACAATGCTCCCTTCCCCTTTGCTCCCTTGCAAAATGTCGCCTTTGCCAAGTTTTCCGCTCGTGTTTGGAGCAGCCCGGAGAGGAAGCGCCTGGGAGCAGCCTCTCCTTAATCCATTGACTGAGATTTTCTGGACCCTCCTGATTTTTATGATAACACCTTTGTTAACTCAGGAATTAATTAGCGTCTGCAGCCTTTTGAAGGAGCAAAGAGTGTGGCAGTGCGACTTTGTACCTTGTTTCTCACTGGAAATGGGCTTGTCACAGTCTATAGATACTGGGGATTTTTTGGTAGGGATTCATAGTATCTTCCTTTGTTTGTTTATTTTTTTTTTGCAGTCTGCCCTGAGATAACTTGTAACTTCCTTTCAAGGGGCCGCTCAGATTTCATTGCTGCAGTTTTTACACACTTTAGTTTAATGATAAATGAATTTCTTACAGTTAATTACTTAAGTTTTTTTCTTTTTGCATAGAGGAGCTTGAGTGCTTCATGTGATGTTACTGATGGATTTTGATATTGTTTGCTAAAGGGAAATTAAGAGGAAAATGCCATTAAACTGAATTGTAGTTTCAAAATCAGTCAAGATTTAGTCATATCGTGTTTTCAGTGTTTTTCCAAGTATGTGGGGAAGGTGGTGATTTCCAGACTCTTTGAAAGCTGGAGGAGTGAGTCCTGTTGGATGTCCCTGGTATTTAAGTTGTGAGTGCATAAAAAGCCCTGCAGAGTGGCCCTGGGGGCTGTGTGTGTGCAACACCGAATTATGTTGGAGGTGCAATTAAAACAACCTGATCTCTGCACTTTCCAGAGTCATTTTCCTCTCAGTATTAACCCCGTGCTGGACTCGTGGGGCAAACCTGACAAAATTTGATCAAAGACAGGACTCAGATTTTTTTTTATTTTGGTCTCCCCACCGTTAGTAAATTGTTCTTGGAAGTTGTTTGTAGTAGAGTGTTGTTCAGGGCTACTACGAGGAGCAGGGAGGGAACAGAGCTGCCTTTCAGGCCTTGGAGCCGCTGGCAGGAGCAGGGCCAAGCTCTGCAGCCACCAAGGTACAGCAGTGGAACGTCCTGGGGCTGCTCTGCCAGGAGCTTCTCAGGGCTCCACCACCCCAGTTTCATCCTCAGAACTCTCTGTGGGGCTGCATTTAGATACCTCAAGTTGATCTTTTAATGAAGATTAATTCAGACTATTCCATGCCTTTAAAAATGAATTTGGCTTGTTGTGTGAGCATTGCATAATGGGGGAAAGCACTTTGCTGTTCACACCTGTAGTGTCTCTATTGCTCTGATAGTCCTGCCTTAAAATAACAAACAAACTTCTGTGGTTTTGTGCTGCTGGAATGTTATCAAAATATTTGGGGACTAGGAAGTTAGTGAGTTGCTGTCAGCTTCATGTGCAGGTTTTCCTCCTGCTCACAGATCATTTGGGTGCATGCAAAGCATATGGGGTATTTCATTAATTGGGGTGATCAGTGCTCTGGGCACTGAAAGTCCTTTGGAGTTGTCCAAATTTCCCCCAGTGCCATCGACAGCAGGACCAGCAGTGCTGGCTGTGCCTGCTCTGGAAAGTTCTGCGGAGATCCCAGGTTTGCTGTTCTTTCTCCAGGGAATTCCACAAAGCATGTCCGTGGCTTTCACTGCCTCCTGAGCACACTCCTGAGTTACAGGGAGGGCACAGGCTGTGTTTGGGTTTCATGAACTGTACGAGCAGAAATTTGGGATTTTAACTTTGCATTGAAAAACAAAAACCAAAAGCAAACCAAACTGTTGCTTTGCTGCTTTGCATGACTGAGGGGATACTTTGGGATACAGTGTGATACAGGGGGCCTTGAGTGTTATATGGATGGGGGACCAGGCCCCTTTTGCCTGGTGTAAATGGACACAGCAGGTTTTGGTGTCACTGCCTTCCATGGTTTTTCTGGGGGCTTTTTCCCAGCAGTTTTCCAGTCAGTGTGTTGTCCCTGGCAGAAATTGCCATTGTGCTGCTGCTTCATGGGCATCCTGTGCATCCTGCTAAGCCCGTGCTGCACAGAAAGTGGGATCCCTGTGGGTTTTTGGTGGGATCCCTGTGGGTTTTTGGTGGGATCCCTGTGGGTTTTTGGTGGGATCTCTGTGGGTTTTCAGTGGGATCTCTGTGGGTTTTTGGTGGGATGCCTGTGCATTATCTGTGAGATCCCTGTGGATTTCTAGTGGGATCCCTGTGGGTTTTTGATGGGATCCCTGTGCATTTTCAGTGGGATCTCTGTGCATTTCCAGTGGGATCTGTAGATTTCTGGTGGGATCCCCGTGGGTTTTTGATGGGATCCCTGTGCATTTCCAGTGGGATCTGTAGATTTCTGGTGGGATCCCTGTGGGTTTTCGGTGGGATCTCTCTGCATTTTCAGCAGGATCCCTGTGGATTTTTGGTGGGATCCCTGTGGATTTTCATTGAGATCCCTGTGGGTTTCCAATGCAATTTCTGTGCGTTATCCAGTGCGATCTGTGGATTTCTGGTGGGATCCCTGTGCATTATCAGTGAGATCCCTGTGGATTTCTAGTGGGATCCCTGTGGGTTTTTGATGGGATCCCTGTGCATTTCCAGTGGGATCTGTGGATTTCTGGTGGGATCCCCGTGGGTTTTCGGTGGGATCTCTCTGCATTTTCAGCGGGATCCCTGTGGATTTTTGGTGGGATCCCTGTGGATTTTCATTGAGATCCCTGTGGGTTTCCAATGCAATTTCTGTGCGTTATCCAGTGCGATCTGTGGATTTCTGGTGGGATCCCTGTGCATTATCAGTGAGATCCCTGTGGATTTCTAGTGGGATCTCCGTGGGTTTTTGATGGGATCCCTGTGCATTTCCAGTGGGATCTGTGGATTTCTGGTGGGATCCCTGTGGGTTTTCGGTGGGATCTCTCTGCATTTTCAGCGGGATCCCTGTGGATTTTTGGTGGGATCCCTGTGGATTTTCATTGAGATCCCTGTGGGTTTCCAGTGCGATCTCTGTGCGTTTCCAATGCGATCTGTGGATTTCTGGTGGGATCCCTGTGCATTTTCAGTGGGATCCCTGTGCATTTTCAGTGCTGTTCTGGCTGCTGGGTTCACGGGGTGAGTGAATATTGGAGGAGTCACTTTTGCCACAGCGGTGTTCCCCTGTCAGTCACAAGATGGGTGTGTTACTAAAGCTCAAAGCTGCAGCTGGGAGGATTTCATGTCTCTTTCCCCTCTCTTTCCCCCGTGTCCCCCTGCAGGTGTTGGTGGAATGAGCGTAGCGTGCGTTTTGAAGAGAAAAGCAGTTCTGTGGCAGGACTCGTTCAGCCCCCACCTGAAGCAGCACGCTCAAGACACAGCCAACCCCACCATGCCTGTGGTACTGACATCTGGCACAGGCTCGCAGGCTCAGCCACAGCCAGCTGCAAACCAGGCCCTTGCAGCAGGGACACACTCCAGCCCCGTGCCCGGCTCCATAGGAGTGGCGGGGCGCTCCCAGGACGACGCCATGGTGGATTATTTCTTCCAGAGGCAGCACGGGGAGCAGCTCGGGGGAGGAGGCAGCGGCGGCGGCGGCTACAACAACAGCAAACACCGCTGGCCCACCGGGGACAACATCCATGCAGAGCATCAGGTAGAAAACCACTCCCAGCTTTCCCAACTCGGCCCTGCAGCCTTCTCAGAGATGCTTTTTGTGGTGCTCTTCTAAAGCTGGAGCTGGTTCTGGTGGAGTGGCCACAGTGGTGCTGTTTGTTTTCTCTTTTCAGGGTGGTGGTGCCCTGGTAGCTCTGAGTTGAAAGGTTTCTGCTCTTGAGGGTGTTGAAATCCCAAATCCCAATCCACTCCTGGTCACAGTCGAATGCATGTTTACAAAATTCATCACTCCCTTTATTGATTTTTTTTTTCTGATGTGTGAACCAGCATAGCCGTGACTGCTGCTGCTGCTGCTGCTTTTCAAATCTGTTGCTGTAGTTAAATAATTCTTATGTAATGGTATTACAAAACTGCCAATGCATGTAGGTTGGGCTTTTACCATTCCCAATATTGGAAAACACAGGAGTGGAAGGTGCTGGTGGTATGTTTGACTGGGTTTCTTTGCTTTGGGGTTGGGTTTTTATTGTTGTCATGTACAGGGGAAGGTGGTGATGATGAGAAGAGCAGCTTTAAGAGTGTCACCAAGCAGTGGTTTTAGGAACTTGTTAGAGCCACTCAGTCTCTAGAGGGTGGTGGGCCAGGCTGTGTGCTAGTGCTGTTTACTAGAAGTCTTTTCAGCAGTTGCATTGTCACTCGTGCTGCAGTTAAATGAGTGGCTGACTCACTCCACTCTGGCTGTGACCTGTAGCTCACTCATCAAAGACACATGAGTGCTTCCTCTCCCAGGCAGCAGAACCCAAGTGTAAGCACATTTTAAAGCAGAATGATCCCCACAAATATTGCCAGGGCAGCAGACACAAAGCTTTTGCAACCTTTGTGAACATCTCCTGCCTCCAGTTTCTGGAATCAGAGTGGCCAAGCCCTGGCTCCTCTGCTGTGCCTCCCCAGGGCATGTGTTGCCCACCAGAGCATTTAAAAGCAAACATTGCAGGGAATTTTGCAGCCTCACCAAAGGCAGTGTGTACATCAACAGAGAAATAAACTCAAGTGCCCTGTCAATTTGTTCTGGAAGAAAAATCACATAAAGTACTGCAGTATGAGCTAAAGAGTTAGATAAATATTGTTATTCCCTTATGGAGAAATGTTGTATTTAGGTATCAATTCAGAAGAAACAACTTCATTGAAACAGATACAATTTTTCTGTTTATTATCCAAGTTTTCAGTCACTAACTGTAAAACTTGCTTCAAGAGACATCAGTGCCAGAGATTCTAATGTTCTAAGTTCTGAAGGAAACCATAAGCAAGAATTTCTTCCTGCAAACTTGTAGGTTTTTCAAATCAAAGCAGCCACAGAGTCTTGGGGTGGAGATGCCTGGGCAGGGCCTGCTATTGTTTGGGCATTTTGTGGCAAGATGACTTCATGAATTAAAATGATGTCATAAATTCTCAATCCTCTTTTCCTCCAGCTCACACTTTCATCCTCCTTTTACTGCGAATCCCTGAAAGCAAAGACAACAAAACTCTCTGGAGATAAGGGGGGTGGGGACAGGGCACTCCAAGCTTGCAGTCATTAAAAACTCTGGTATTTGAACTTTTATTTATTTAATAATGGAAAGACTTAAACTTTCACTCAAACAAAAGAATCCTGCCTGTTCCAGAGGCTTGTCCTGTTGTCAGCAGAAGTGTTGCTCAGCTTGATTTTCTTCAGTAACTTGTGGAATGAAATGCTCCTAATAAATAAACCACTTAATGAAAGGAAAGCTCATTAACTTCTGCTAGTTTAAATGAACTTTTCAAATGCAGTTCCTGTGGTGAGAGTGGACAGTGGAGAAAAGGTTGTGTGGACAGATCCCACCTGCAGGCTGGAGCTCACAGATGATTCTGTGTGGTGCTCTCAGTTTCCCCTGTGATTCTGTGAGCTGAGGCTCAGGAAACACCCACCAGGCCAGAATTAACATTTGGGTTTTTATCTGCTCTGCTTCCTGCTGCTTTTACACTCTGATAAATGGGGTACAGCTGTTGTTCCAATGGTTTTGCATTCAGTGCTCGTCTCCAAAGCAATCTTTGTGTCTAATTTCTTCCAGGCCAGCTCTGAGGTGGGGCACTACTCCTGTTCTCAGTCTTGTTTGATATTGGTGCTCCAGTGATTGATGGGCACTTTTATCAGAGTTTGGTGCTCCATCCCTCTTTTTCCATGGTTCTCTGCTTGCCTCAGGGTTTGGCTCCTGGGAAGCAGAATGCAGGATGTGTAATCCTAGCACTGCCATTCTTCTTGACTTCTTGGCCACCTCCACATCTGCTGCTTAAATTATAAATTCCTTGGAGCAAGGACTAATCTTATGCATGCAAAATGATTTAATTCAGTTTGGGTTTAGCTGGGGTAGAATTGAATTTGGCCTGCAAGAACAGAAGTGGAGGAAGTGCTGGGACATGCAGGGAGGTAGGGAATCATTAGGGATGTCTCCTGACTCTGTTTTTTATGGATGCACTTTTATTACTGTATTTTCGTTTTAGACTTTCAGAGATGGTTCAGTGAGGGCCCAGCCTTGAAGACTGGTTAGGAAACTGAGTAGCTAAAAGATAATGGGAAGTCAGAAAAAAATAATTATAGGCTAATACAGGTTAATGTGTGCCTAGAGCTTGGGAGGTCTTATTAAAGGTAGAAAGATTTTAATTGTTGAATCCCAGATTCTCTTTGTTGAATCCCAGATTCTCTTTGTTGCATGTGTAGACAGACATGTGTCTGTTGGTGATAACTCTGCAGTGGCTTTTACCAAATGCTGACATTTCATGGTGCCATTAAACAGCCAGGAGAGCTGTGAGTCACACCTGAGCTGCAGCACCCTGACATTCCATGGGTTTCATTGTGCTCTTCCTCCTGGGCACTTTTCCTCCTGGAAGCTCTGGGAATTGGGCTGAGAGTGGCTTTAGCAGGGATGGCTCAAGGAAAAGTTCCCCCCAAGGAAGGGAGGAGAGGAGCTCCTTCAGGTGGTGTCCTCTCCTTGTGAGCAGCAGGAAAATGCTGTGTCTGTTTGTGTTTTGCTTAGGGGAAATGCCACAGGAAAAGAAAGTTTCTTTCTACTCTGGAAGGTGGATTTAGGGCCAGGTTTTTATATAAAATCAAACAAAGATGTCCCTGTCATTTCACAAATTTAGGTGTAAAAGCTTCACCATCCACACAAAAAACTTTTGGTGATAATGTCTTCTTTGTCCCTGCAGATGCTGGGATCAGACTTTTGATTTCTTAACTTTTACTCAGATCTCCTGAGCAAAATCCCAGCTGTTTGCAGCTCCAAATCCTTAATCACCAAACCTCCATGGAAGACCCTTAACTGCAAATCTTTCTCTTTTTATCCCCCAAAAGCAGCAGGATGAGGCTGAGTGTCAGGCCTCAATTAATTTGAATATTGGAGTGAGCAGGTTTGGGCTGTCTGATGCCTGGGCAGAGAGAGTGTTTGAGTGTTTGTTTATCCTGCACAACCACGGGCAGGGATCAGGACATCACAGGATGGCTTCAGGTGAGGAATGGTCTGCCTTGGCTCTGCCTCAGCCTGCAGACACTGAAGTGATGATGGGATCAGACTTTTGATTTCCTAACTTGATCTCTCAGATCTCCTGAGCAGAATCCCAGCTGTTTGCAGCTCCAAATCCTTGATCACCAAACCTCCATGGAAAACACTTAACTGCAAATTTTTCTCCTTTTATCCCCCAAAAGCAGCAGGATGAGGCTGAGTGTCAGGCCTCAATAATTTGAATATTGGAGTGAGCAGGTTTGGGCTGTCTGATGCCTGGTTGGTGTTGGGCACAGAGAGTGTTTGAGTGTTTGTTTATCCTGCAAAACCACGAGCAGGGATCAGGACATCACAGGATGGCTCCAGGTGAGGAATGGTCTGCCTTGGTTATGAAAGGTTGCACAGATCTCCTCACAAACCCAAACAGCCTCTGCTGCTCCTGGGGGCAGGGAAAAGACACTCAGGATATTCAGCTGGGACAAGTTCTCAACACTGAGCAGGTTTTTAGGAAAATTGGCTGGGTTTTCCTGGCTGGGGTCTCCTGTGGCTGGTGTGTGTTTGTGCCTGAACTGGAGTGAAGGGAGAGTTCTGTGGTGTGTCCCTCTGGAATTGCAGGCACTGGATGTGCTCAGGCTGTCAGAATTGCACTCTGGTAGTGTGGGAGTTGCTTGGTAGAAGCAAATGATTTTAGGCATTTGCTTTCTCTCAGGGCATGTTTAATTAATAATTGGAGACAATAGAACTCTGCAGGGATGGTCTTGTTGAATGTGGGGAATTTTTCACATGGAGTTGGTGAAGAATAGTCAGCACAACAGGGCTGGGACTGGGGTTTCTGCTCAGTTTTGCCTTTTGGCAGTGTGACCATGTGAGTTCTGCACTGGGAGCTGGATTCAGGCAGACGCAGGAGGTAATTCTGGGAATTCTGCCCTCGTGGGTCACAGCTCCAGCCAGGCTCCTTCCTGCCCTGGGAGCAGAGTCATTTTCCTCTCAGTGTTAACCCATGCTGGACTCGTGGGCCAAACTTGACAAAATTTGATCAAAGATAGGACTCAGTTTTTTTATTTTGGTCTCCCCTTTTTTTTTGAGGGATCTGAGCACATTGACAATGCTGGCTGCTGCTGGCAGCCACTGTGGCCACAGCTTGTCTGAAATTTGTGGCAAGAGCCTCTAAAAAGGTCCTGGAAGCAAAGGCAGCCCTGTGTTTGTTCTTCCAAAGGGAAGTCCTGGCTAAGTGATGCTTTACTCCTTAGGACAGAGATTTTGCCTGGCCCTGGAAGTGTCCAAGGCCAGGTTGGAGCAGCCTGGGACAGTGGAAGGGGTCCCTGCCCGTGGCAGGGGTGGAATGAGCTGGGATTTGGGGTCTCTTCCATGATTTCTGATGTGCCTGTGGGTATGTGCTCCACATAACTGGCTGTGTTATCTCACAGCATGGAGTGAGTCCCTTGTCACACAAACCATGTGGCAGCACCTGTGCCTCAGCTCTGGAAGGTGATTTCTGACCTCTGTTTCATTAAAGCTGTTGGGTTTTCATGGGAGCTTCCCTTGTGTCCCAGTGAGCTGCTCAGGGCTTTCCTTTCCCTGACACTGACAGGGCTGTGCTAATTTGATACCCAGCTAATTGGAAACACAATTCCTTGCTGAAATGAAATGTCTGGTTTGGCTGATCTGTTTCACAGAGATTTCTCCATAGTGGAGGGGTGGCTTGGGAGGGGAACTGGAACTTTGAATTTGGTTTTCTGCTTTGTGTTGCTCCCTGAAAATGTCTCCTGAGGTGGAAGGGGCACGAGTAGATTGGAAATTTCAGGTTGGAAAATCCTTGTGATATGCAGGGGACAGAAAACACTCTGAAACATTCAGAAAGATACTCTGAGACTCTGCTTCTTCCAAATCCATGGATTTTACTGTTCCTGATGGGCAGCTGCAGATGAGATTGTCCAGCTGGGTGTGCTGGTGTTGGGATTTCTCCGTGGTTGTTGCTGTTCTGCTCTGTTTCCTTGTCATGGTGCTCACTCAGGAGGAGCAAAACCACTTTCACATTACTGAATGTGCAAATTCAGTGCTTCCAGAAGACTTCAGGTATTTCAGTGGATATCTTGTATAAGTGTGCTTTGAAAAGAGGTTTATTACAGAACTTGTCCTGCTTGTTTTCTCCTTCCCTCTCACCAATTTTGCTCTCTTAGCAACTCATTTGTGGTTTGCTGAGTTGCTGTGACCTCCTTGTGCTTCTGCAGAGCAGGTTGTGATCCTGGGAGCATTTTTGCAAATGAGTGAAGCTTTACAGTGGATCTGAGCCCCACAGTCCCTCCCTAACCACCCCAACCCATCCCCAGTCCCTGTTCCTCATGAACTGCCACAGATTCCAGCTGCTGATAGAAATCTCCTCGATGAGGAGCTGTTGCAGGGCATTGCCTCTGGCCTGCCTGGCTCAGAACTCCTCCTTAGGTGTATCAGGGCCGATTTCCAGGCTCTTTTCCCTGAGTGCTGATGTCAGGCTGAACAAACGCTCCTTTGTGCTGCTGCCATGTGATGCTGCTCCCTCCCGGCCAGGAGCTGCTCTGGGCTCTCCTGTTACTCCTGCCTTTGGTAGGGATAACTTCTGTTCCAGGGCAGTTGTTTTTATTGGGAACATCTGCCTTTGCTTCTTGCCCTGTTCACATTTCATTCTGGGGTGAAACTTGGCTGGTGCTGAACCCTCAGTGAGTCCCTGTCAGGGTGGTGTGAGGCCACTCTCATCTCTTCTGACAGAGGTGCAGTTAAACAAAGAAATAAAACAATCTGGCATACAGGAGGGAAACAAAAACCCTCAGAAAACTAATTAAAAATTAATTTGGAAAAGTTTGAATCCCTTCTCCACATCTTTTCCCTCTGAATTTAAACCTGGGAGGGTCACAGTGGGGCTGGGAGGAAATTAAAAGCCCCCCAAGGTCAGATCTTAGCATGGCCCCAAGCTCTTGTGCAAACCCATGGATCCAGGCACACACCTGGGTGCAGAAGATGCTTTTCCCAAGGGATTGCCAGCTCCAGCAGTACAAAACTCAGGTTGTTTCTTCCCTAATCCAATAGTTTTGAACCCTGCACCCCAATATGTGCCTGAGACATGGCAGGGTAACCTAAATTCCACATTAATGAAGCGCTTCCCTGGGTGGATAAAATGGGAGGAAAACATAATTAGCTGAGGAAGGAGAGCCCCTGTGCAAGGCTGCCTCTGCTGCAGTTATTTCTGTCCCCTGAATCATTAATCAGCCTGGCCCCATGCCAGGGAAGGCATTAGCCAATCTGCAATTTCACTGGCTTTTTGCTTCCAGTGCTAATGGTAGTAGCAATTCTACCCATGAATCCTTTAGTACAAAAATAGTAGTTCAACCACCTAATCCTGTCTAATACTTGGGACTTCACATTCTTTCTTTACCCACTATTGTTATGGGAGAAGGCTAAAAATAGGGCAGTAATCAGTTGATGGAACAAGGTATTTTAACCCTGCTCTGGTTGTCAGTGCAAACCTGGTGTGCAGTGTGTGATGCTTTCCTTGTTGTCAGCTGGGAATGCATTTCCCCTCTCCTGGATGCTATAAATTGTCTGACTGCACTCAGATCTGGCATTTTTTTTTTTTTGAAATAACCTCCTCTGTGAGCTGTTCAAACTCAAGCAGCCTCCCCCAGCTGAAGGAGGATTTGTTTCCATGTGAAATTTGTAAACCTTTAGTTCATATCAAGAGTTTTAACAATTGTGAGTGTATAAATCAAAGTATTCAGTTGGAGCTTTTGGTTTTCCCCTCTCCATTCTAAGGATGTTTCTCGGTTGTGATTTTCTCCTTTCCATTCTAAGTTTTGGTTTTCTCCTCTCCATTCTGAGGATGTTTCTTGGTTTTCATTTCTCCTCTCCATTCTAAGTTTTGGTTTTCTCCTCTCCATTCTAAGGATGTTTCTTGGTTTTAATTTCTCCTCTCCATTCTGAGGATGTTTCTTAGTTTTGATTTTCTCCTCTCCATTCTAAGGATGTTTCTTAGTTTTGATTTTCTCCTCTCCAATCTAAGGATGTTTCTTAGTTTTGATTTTCTCCTCTCCATTCTGAGGATGTTTCTTAGTTTTGATTTTTTCCTCTCCAATCTAAGGATGTTTCTTAGTTTTGATGATTCTTCTTCTTCCTGTCTCAATTCTGGTGTTCTTGTAGTAATGTTGCCTTTTTTTTTTTTAGGGGTATTTTACTAGAGAAGTATTTGGTTGGAGTTTTTTTTTTTTTTTGTTGGTTTTTTTCATTGTAAATTGAGCAAATCTTAAAATATAGAGGCCAAATGGATATAAATGTTATATTCCCACTTGCAGAGTTAAAATTTTTAACTTCCCACAGGAGTTAAAAATAAATATCCAAGGAATAATCACACTCTGGCATGTACAAATAGGAAGAACTTGGGGTCTCATCTTGTTTTCTCACAAACAAAACAAATGCTGTTGGATCTGCAGGTTGGAAAGAGACTGGAGCAGCCTGGGACAGTGGGAGGGGTCCCTGCCAAAGGCAGGGCTGGGATGAGAGGGGCTTTAAGGTCCTTTCCAGCCCAAATCAGTCTGGAATTCTGGGATCTTCGAGCTGAGAAATCAGGACATTTGTCTCTGCAGAGAAATACAATAATGATATCATTTCCCACATTTCTCTGCAGCAAGAGAGATCCCCCAGCAGAGCTGGAATCCTGGGAGGCTCCTCAGGCCCTGCAGGAGCTCAGGCAGCAGCAGGAGAATCCTTCCCACCATTTGTGGTCCCAGCAGCCATCCCTGGCCAGGCCTTTGTTTGCCAGGGTGGCAGAGAGAGGAGCTGAGGGCAGAATTCCCTGTGGCAGTGTCTGAGGGATTCCCTGGGTTGGTGTGCACGGCTGAGGGCAGCACTGGGCTCTGTCACTTAGTGCAGATCCAAGGGATATTGAAATGATCCATTTGCACGGTCCAGCTCCAGGAGTTGTGGCTTTGCAGATCCCTCCTGGCCAGGAGGGGAACTGGGGGAATGAATGTTCCATTTGGGGGAGAGGAGGTGGATCCTGGGCTGGGAGCAGGGAATGGGGCCAGGTGAGGAGCAGGAGGGGGAATGGGAACCTGAAGAGCTTTGCTTTGCTTCCCCTCTGAGAGAATTGGCTAGATATTCAATATTGGCTAAATTCAAACCCTCTTCAGTCACTGCCACCCCCAGTAAATACAGGTATTTCATCTATTTAATGTTCAACATTTAAATAAAGATTCATAAATCCAGCTTCACAGTGCACTTTTCGAGACACTTTAGATCATCACTAGAATATTTCTTCGC
This sequence comes from Melospiza melodia melodia, assembly GCF_035770615.1. Taxonomy (NCBI): domain Eukaryota; kingdom Metazoa; phylum Chordata; class Aves; order Passeriformes; family Passerellidae; genus Melospiza; species Melospiza melodia. The sequence continues at coordinate 4,541,006 of NC_086220.1, read as the reverse complement.
TCAAATATTTCTTAGCAAGTATTTTTAATGTTCTTTTTCTCCAAAGAAATTTCTAATTAGTTTTCTGGGGCTTTTTTTTTCCCTCCTGTATGCCCTGTATGTTTTAGTTCTTTGTTTAATTTCACTTGCCTTTTGCTTCCTGTGAAACAGCTCTTGGATAAGGAGAAAGAAAAAGAATCCTTTGGGGCTGAGAGTGAAATTTAGCCTTGGATAGTTTGGCTGCCTGTCTGCCCAGGTGAATGTAAATTCTACATAAATGAGGATTCCTTAATATATAAAAAACTGGTGTACAATCCCCTGGGATAGCTGAAATGTGATACAGCCCTGCACTTGGAATTTGTATGTAAAGGTCATTTTAGCAACCATATTTGCTTAATATAAGGTGCAGTATTAACACACACTGTTGACAGTAATATTTACCTAAAATTACAATTCACATGCTTTGCTGGTCGCTCTCAGGGCATGAAAAACCCCTTTGGATTATTCTAGAATAAAAAATACAGTCCTGGAAATCTGCAAGGTAAATTCCCTGTTGTTTTCATGCTAATTTGTTGGGTCTTCAGCTCGGTGTTTAGTAATCAGAAGGACAGTTTGGGGCCCTGGCTGCTGTTAATTGACCTGAGTGCAGAATCCCTTTTGACAAGTGCCATTCCCCGGGGCCGGGCTGTGCTCCAGTGAGCTGCAGTTGGCAGCACCAGCAGTGCCCTGGATGCTGAGCTCTGGGGCTGCTGCAGCTTTGGGGTCCTGCAGTCTGTGCTTTCATGGAGTCTCAGGTGGTTGCAGGGTTCAGAAGGGACCTTGAAGCTCATCCCACCCCAGCCCTGCCATGGCAGGGACACCTCCCATTGTCCCAGCCCAGCCTGGCCTTGGGCACTGCCAGGGCTCCAGGGGCAGCCACAGCTGCTCTGGGCACCCTGGCACAGCCCAAACCTCTCTAACCAGGCCTTGCCAGGCTACAAACCCCCTGTGGCAAATGGCACTGGGGGCACCTGGAACCAGCCAGGAAATCATTCTTTCCTTTCCTTTCTCCATTTGCTGCAATGGGTTTTGCTGCTGGTTTCCATCCTTGGTTCAGGAATGTGAATGCCAGAGTGGTTTGGGTGGGAAGGGATCTTCAATGGCAGCTGATTGCAGCCCAGGGACACCTGCCACTGTGCCAGGTGCTGCCAGCCCCAATGCCCAGCCTGGCCTTGGGCACTGCCAGGGCTCCAGGGGCAGCCACAGCTGCTCTGGCAATTCCAGCCCAGCCCCTGCCCACCCTGCCAGGGAACAATTCCCAATTGCCAAGATCCCATCCAGCCCTGCCCTCTGGCACTGGCAGCCATTCCCTGCCTCCTGTCCCTCCATCCTTGTCCCCAGTCCCTCTGCAGCTCTCCTGGAGCCCCTTCAGGCCCTGCAAGGGCTCTGAGCTCTGCCTGGAGCCTTCTCCTCTCCAGGGCAGCACCCCCAGCTCTCCCAGCCTGGCTCCAGAGGGGCTCCAGCCCTGGAACATCTTTATGACCCCTTTGCTGTGTTGCAGTTTTTTACCCCAGGGAACAGCAGGCCCTGTTTGGGGTGCGGAGCTGGAGCAGGAGTGGCTCAGTCCCTGTCACTGTGTAGGGGTTTGTTCCTCCATTCTCTCTCCAGGGTGATCCAGACCTGTGGATCTTTGGTGATGTCTGTTGATGACATCTGAGTCTTTGCTCTTCTGCATGAGATAACTTGGAGAACTTAAATTCATGACAGGATGTGTTCAGGGGGCTTGGAGACAGGGAATATTGTCCTCCTGGGTTTGTGGGGTGCTGGGTGAGCAGCAGGTCCCAGCACATCCCCACCTCCTGGACTTGTGCTTGGTGCCTGTCTGGTACAGCTCCATCCATTCAGAAATGTTCCAGACACAGACAGGGGTTGGTGTCTGGGCAGCTTTGGGACAAGGAAAACATTTGCTTCTGAGTTGTTGTCACTGAGTTTTGCGATGCTGAGGCTGTCTGATCGTGTTTAAAAGGAAAGGAAGTGCAGGTGCCCTGTGTGAGGCGGCTGCCTGACATGAATGAGCTGCTCCAGGGGCTGGAAAATCCCGGTGAGTGTGTTTGGTTCAGAGCTGCTGAGAGGCTCCTCTGCAGTGTGTGAGGTGTGGAGTGGCCACTGACCACAGGAGAAATGGCTTTGGGCTGTTGCAGTGTGCAGTACAGGAGAGCTGGAAGCATTCCACGCTTTTTGTCCTCTGGAGTAGGATTGGGTTGCTGCTCTCGGAGTTGTGCAAGGCCCCTGGAGCACCTGTGCAAGGCCAGGGGGGTTGGGAGCATCAGCAGGGTGAAATGCAGGGTCCTGCCTTGGGTCACCACAGCCCCAGCAGCTCCAGGCTGGGACAGGGCCTGGAAAGCTGGGAAAGGCCCTGGGGGTGCTGGTGACAGTCTGAGCATGGACCCAGGTGTGCCCAGGTGTGCCAGAGCCCGCTGCCACCTGGGTGTGTCAGCAGGAGCAGAGCAGTGACTGTCCCTGTGCTGCCACTGCTGGGGCACCTCGTGACAGCAGAGACACTGAGGGGCTGAGAGGGTCTGGGGAAGGGCTGGAGCCCCAGGAGAGGCTGAGGGAGCTGGGCAGGGGCTCAGCCTGGAGCAAAGGAGGCTCAGGGGGCCCTTGTGGCTCTGCACAGCTCCTGACAGGAGGGCACAGCCGGGGGGGTCGGGCTGTGCCCCAGGGAACAGGGACAGGAGCAGAGGGAACGGCCTCAGGCTGGGCCAGGGCAGCTCAGGGTGGGCACAGCAGGAATTTCCCCATGCAAAGGGGGCTCAGGCCTTGCCAGGGGCTGCCCAGGGAGCTCTGCAGTGCCCATCCCTGCAGGTGCCCCAGCAATTCCTGGAGGTGGCACTCAGAGCTCTGGGCTGGGGACAAGGCGGGATCGATGTCCTTGGAGACCTCAGTGATCTGGGAGAATGAATGAAGTTTGGAGGTCTGACAGAGAGGAATTTGCAGTGAGGAATCCAGCTGTGCCTCAGGGATGTGCAGTGAGGAATCCAGCTGTGTCTGGTGGGTGAGCAGTGGGAACCCAGCTGTGTCAGGGTGTGCAGTGGGAATCCAGCTGTGCCTCAGGGTGAGCAGTGGGAATCCAGTTGTGTGTCAGGGCTGTTTAGTGGGAATCCAGCTGTGTCAGGCTGTGCAGTGGGGATCCAGCTGTGTCTGTTGGGTGTACAATGGGAATCCAGCTGTGTCTGGTGGGTGTGCAGTGGGAACCCAGCTGTGTCAGGGTGTGCAGTGGGGATCCAGCTGTGTCAGGCTGTGCAGTGGGAATCCAGCTGTGTCAGGGTGTGCAGTGGGAATCCAGCTGTGTCAGGGTGAGCAATGGGGATCCAGCTGTGTCTCAGGGCTGTTTAGTGGGAATCCAGCTGTGTCTTGCTTTGCCCTGTGTTTTTCAGCAGAGAGGTGGAGCTGGTGCAGAGCAGGGGCTGCATTCCCCCCAGCCTCAGGAGATGCAGTGATCCCGTGGCTGATCCTGTGATTTTGCCCCAGTTTCTCAGCATGGCTGGTGCTGAATCCCACTTTGGGATGTGTGCTCCCATGGGGCAGGCAGGGAATGTTTCTGAGTCAGTGGAGTGGCTGGAGCTGGAGTGTGTTACAGTGACACACATTCCTGTGTTAGTGTGGAAATTGTTCTTCTTGAATGAGATTTACGTAACTGCTGAGTGCATCCACACGTTCCTGGCGAGGGGAGGGATGCTTTGTGCAATGAACTCCTTCCAGAGCCTCCATTTAGTGGAGTGGGGTGCCATGGTGTGTGTGAGCAGAGGGGAGGAGCTCTCTCATCCTCAGGGAGGCAGCAGCTCCTGTGGGACGTGCACTCTGCATCCCCTCCCGGAGCCTTGGGGTGCTGCTGGCTGAGAGCAGAGGGAGTCAGCTTTGCTTGGATCACTTCCCAAGGGATTGGGATTCCAGCTGCCCTCTCCTTGTGTGGTTCCTGAAGTTTGTGGGGCTCACCTCTCCCTGCCAGGATGTCACAGCAGCTCCAGGTGTCAGGGCATCGCTGCCTCGTGCAGCCGATTGATCCTGGCGTTGTCTTCTGGATTTCTTTCCAATCTCTGCTTCAGTGCTGAGCCACATTTTCTGCTCATCAAATCCAATCATTGTCAGTGCTCATCTGGAGAGAAGTTCTGTCTCTGTGCACCTCCTTGTTTCTTGTGTTGACACCACCCTGGCTCTGCTCTGTGCTCAGAGCTCAGGGATCAGTACCAGGAACAGATCCTGACGAGGTGGAAGAGCAGCTCTGTTGTTTAATGGCCATTGCAGAGGAATCCCTGACTTTGGAATGCAGAAATGTTGGAAGTCATGGCTTTGTGTTCTGCTGTTTCAGACACTTTGTTCTTGAAGGAGCCCTGTGATATTTGTGTGCTGTGAGGTGAAAATGTGTTGCTGTTTAACATTACAGGCACTGAGAAATGGGAAAAAGATCCTTTGGGTGCAGTCTTTGAAAATCAAATAAATAGATCTAATGATCAATGAAGGTAAAGAAAATGTGTGAGTGAAAGAGCTGGAGAATTGCTGTTTATGGGCACTTTGAGCACAGAGTGGCCAAAATCAGGCACAACGACCTGATTTGGAAAATGCTTTTATCCATATTTGTTAAGATTCTTGAAAGAGAGATTCTAAGGCATGTGAAATATCTGTGAATGAATAATTTCTTCATTTCCTCACATCTGGTAGCTGATAGAGAAAGCAATTTTTATTTTCTGCTTTTCATCATGGCTGGGGTGAGGGATAGTGGGGAAGGGATGGGGACAGCCTGTCCCTCCTGTGACATTGTCCAGGAGCCACCAAGTCATCTGCAGGGCTGGAGCACCTCTGCTGAGAGAGCTGGGATTGTTCAGCCTGGCAAAGGGAAGCTTTGGGGTGACTTCATTGTGGCTTTCCAGTGCCTGCAGAGAAAAATGGAGAAGGGGCTGGGGGAGATGGCTTCAAACTGACAGAGGATAGATTTAAATTGGATACCTGGGAGAAATTATTCCCTGGCAGGGTGGGGAGGGGCTGGGATAGAATTCCCAGAGCAGCTGTCCAGGGCCGGGCTGGACAGGGCTTGGAGCACATGGGACAGTGGGAGGTGTCCCTGCCATGCCAGGGGTGGGATTTAATGTCCCTTCCTACCCAAACCATTCCATGTTGACCAAATCAGATAAAAATATCACTGAACATCCTTTTGGATTTAGCTGGGAATGCAGGGATTGGATCTTTGTAGCAGCTCTGTTTTGAGGTTCCCCCAGCTCAGCTCCACTCCTGGGAGAGGATTTGTTTTGGGGAAGCTGCTGGGCACGCTCTGAGCAGCCTTTGTGTGGCTTCTGAGGTTTGCTGGGACAGCTGTGAGTTCACATCACCTTCTGAATCTCTCCGTGCAGCTTCTCCATTCCTCAGATGTCTGATGGAAATAATAATTTGCTGTGTGCCAGTTTTGTGGTTTGGCACATCTGGAGGTTGCAGCGCTTTCCATGAGTTCAGCTTGAAGTGTTCCATGGAAGAATTGGGTCCCAGTGACGTTGGTGTGGCAGGAGGCAGCTGAGCTGTGTCACTGCAGGGCAGGGGAGCCTCTGTGGCTGCAGTTTTGGGAAGGGTTTCACTTGGTGTCACTGCCCCGTGTGACAAATGTCACTGCAGAAGGTGGCAAGGCTGAGGCAGAACTGAAAATAACTGAGGTACAGTAACAAGAGATTTTTAAACTGGGATTCTGCGTGAGTGACCCCTGAGGATTTGCAAATCATGTAAATATCTACTAAATAATTCATTAATATACTGCTAATCTTTTGCAAAGTGTGATGGCCACAGAATAGAAGAATTTAGACTGGAGGGGATTTCTAGAGGTTAATGTGGTGCTTTCGTCTGTCTGATTCTTAGATGAGATCTATAAAATACTATCTTAGTTGAGATCTCCAGAATATTATCTGAGTTGAGATGTGCAGAATATTCTTTTAGTTGAAATCTCCAGATCATTGTCAGTTGAAATCTCCAGAATATTGTCTTAGTTGAAATCTGCAGAATATTGTCTTAGTTGAAGTCTCCAGAATATTGTCTTAGTTGAGATCTATAGAATATTGTTTATGTTGAGATCTATAAAATATTGTTTTAGTTGAGATCTCCAGAATATTATCTTAGTTGAGATGTGCAGAATATTGTCTTAGTTGACTTCTCTAAAATATTGTCTTAGTTGAGATCTATAGAATATTATCTTAGATGAGATCTATAGAATATTTTCTTACTTGAGATCTACAGAATATTATTTTAGAATAGAATTAAAAATAATCCCAAGGTCCTGGTCCTGCTGGAAGTGGTGCTGCAGTACCAGAAGTCATGGTGGAGGTCAGTGATGGTGGTGTGACATTCCAGTGCTGGTCACTGGTGGGCCATGAGCATCTGGACAATTTTTGGGATTTTTTTGTGCTGTAATTCACCCAGCAGGGATTGCTGAGCCCCTTGCTCAGCCTGGCAGGGCTCTGTGCAGAGCCAGGACTGAACCCTGGGTGTAAACCTGCAGCATGCTGCAAGGAGCCTGGATCATTGTGGGCATTACTCATTAAAAACTTGATAAACTCCTTTTGAAAAGCTTGATAAACTCCTCCCTGCTGAGCACAGAGGTGCCTCAGCCCTGCTGGGCTGCAGGGAGTGTGTAAACACTGAGTAGGAGGGGAGTTGGTGCTGTTGTGCTGGGACACTGCAGTGGGACAGGGGAGGGCAGTCACCTGCTCCATCCCAGCACGTGCCTCAGCTGCTTTGGCCTCGAGTCCAGAGTTGGGGTTTCTTTTTGAGTTTGCTTCCTCCTGTGTGCTCAGCAGCTGAGATATGACAATGAGAAGCAGGAGAAGGATTTTCCTGCAGTTTCAGCATTTCCAGTCCATGTCAGATTCTGATCCCTGCTCTGGGGCAGGGACAGCAGCCAGGGCACGGCTGGGGCTGGGCCAGGGCAGCTCAGGCTGGAGCTCAGGGCAAGGCTCTTCCCCCAGAGGGTGCTGGCACTGCCCAGGCTGCCCAGGCAATGGGCACGGCCCCGAGGCTGCCAGAGCTCCAGGGATGCCCAGGCTGGGCTTGCTGGGTTCAGGAGCTGGATCAGTGATCCCTGTGGATATTCCAGCCCAGGATGCCAGGATGGGGTTGTTTGGGGGTTCAGGAGCTGGATCAATGATCCCTATGGATATTCCAGCCCAGGATGGGATCACTGAGGGGTCCAGGAGCTGGGTCAGTGATCCCTGTGGATATTCCAGCCCAGGATGCCCAGAATGGGATCATTGGAGGGTCCAGGAGCTGGATCAGTGAACCCTGTGGGTATTCCAGCTCAGGATGCCCAGGGTGGGATTGTTGGGGTGTTGAGGAGCTGGATCAGTGATCCTGTGGATATTCCAGCCCAGGATGGGATCACTGAGGGGTCCAGGAGCTGCATCAGTGATCCTGTGGATATTCCAGCCCAGGATGGGATCACTCAGTGATCCTATGGATATTCCAGCCCAGGATGGGATTGTTGGGGGGTCGAGGAGCTGGATCAGTGATCCTGTGGATATTCCAGCCCAGGATGGGATTGTTGGGGGGTCGAGGAGCTGGATCAGTGATCCTGTGGATATTCCAGCCCAGGATGGGATTGTTGGGGGTCCAGGAGCTGGATCAATGATCCTGTGGATATTCCAGCCCAGGATGCCCAGGGTGGGATTGCTGAGGGTCTGGGCAAGGACAGGAGCTGGACTTGTATCATCCTTGTGGATCCATTCTGTGCTTCTGTCAATTTATTTATCCAATAGTTTCAAGTTTATGCTTTATTTTTCTGTTCTAAGTGACTAGGTTTTCATCAAATTAAAGTATTGTTTTTTTCTGCCTCATGTCATTGTAACCTGTAAATTTGTGAAGGTAATTTACATTGTAAATTTGCCAGGTTTATACAGGAGATTTTCCTTGATTCCCACCTGAAATGATGCTGGCTTCTCATGCCTTGAGTCCCTCACCTGAAACCACTGTGAAATATGAGCAGAAACACTTGTGTTAAGGCTTTGTGTGTCTTAAAAGTAATTGCTGGTTGTTCCTTTCCTGTGCATGTATAAATCTAACACACAGGAATAAATCTGTGTGTAATAATACATGTGTGTGTATAATAATGAAAGTATAGAAATGTTGTAACTGCTGACAGTGTTAAAGGTAAGTCATCCTTGGAGCTCCATAACCTTGTTACAGGCTCTTAGTCTGGAGCAAAAAAATGGCTCTAAACTGTGATTATAATAAAAATAGCAGCACAGAAAAGCATTTCTCATGGCCTGTTCTCCCCTCTGTGGATAGGTGCGTTCCATGGATGAGCTGAATCACGACTTCCAAGCGCTGGCTCTGGAGGGACGGGCTATGGGAGAGGTAAGTGAGAGGCCTGGGGAAAAAATCTGTGTTTTGGGAGGGGGAAAAATGAAATAGCAGCTTTTGGAGGCTGCTGGGTGAGTGTGATGCTGAGGGCTCTCTGTTCTGTCTCTGTGTGTGTGTGTGAGTCTGTGTGTGCTTGATCCAACTCCAAACCTGCCAGGCTGGAATCCATCTCAGAGGGAGGAACAGTTCAACTTGCACCTTATTGGAAAAAGGCTCCCAATATTCCCAGTTAGATTGTGCCTGGGCCAGTCTGACCCTCGCTGCTGGGCCAAAGGCAGCAACTGCGGTGTATCACCCCAGAGATACCTTGGCTTGCTGGAGATTGCAGCTGGGCACTGAACAAGTCCAGGCTTGTTAGGAACCCCGTTTACCTCAGGAGGAATGGCTTCAGGCGATGGTGAAGAGAAAAAGGAGAGGATTCTGCTGGAGGGTTTAATGTCCAGAGGTTTATTCCATGGTTACAGAGGGCTGAACGTGAGCAACTGCTCCAACAGAATCCCGGCCGCGTGGTCTGATCACCTTTTTAAGCTCAGGGACAGGGGAGGGGAGGGACAGGTGAGCCACCAACCAGGTGAGAGGGGCAGGGTCTCAGGGGAAGATGACACCCAGACAGGCCAATGACCCCTGGGCACAGGGGCATCCTTTGAACTTGACCAACCACACGACGCCTTGCTGGAATGTTCAGCCTGATTGACAGGACTCACTCAGCATGGGGGCAAGGGGGAAGGGAGAGAGGTACAGGCACACCTGGGGAATGACCTGGTGGGACATTACAGCACACCACAACATCACCTCTTGGCTCATCCAGCAGGAGAGAGTGGCTGCACAGCAACAGCTCGAAATCCAGCCAGGGACAGGTGTCCAAGCCTTGAGCAGGTTTATTTTGGGATTCACTGAGCTCAGACCTCGCTGGGCTGTGGGGCATTGTCTGCTGCTCTGTTTCCAGTCCTGGCCACCTTTTTTTGGCTCTTACAGAAAGGTCAGGGCTGTGTTTAATGTTTGGAGTAACTGGGCAGGGTGAGCCCAGGAGGGATAAGAGCAGGGCACAGATAATGGCCCTGCAGCTGGAACTTCACAGATTCCCAGCCAGAGTTAATTTAATCTCTCACAGTAGCAAGGAGGTGGCAGATTTAGGGGGAAATCCCCAGTGGTTTTCTTGGAAAAAGGAGAATTTATCTGTTTTTGGAGTGACCTGAAAGAGTAGCTTGTTCCTGTAGGTTCTGGAAGTTGGATGGAAAGACTTCCTTGCCTTGCCTGGTTCCTCCTGCCTTTAGTGAGTCCCTTGTGGAAGGACAGAGGAGAAAATCATGGCTGGTAGCAGGATGTTCATGTGTGGCAGCTCAGCTTGATGCAAGTCTGATGCTCCTTTTAAGCTCAGACCAGTTTATTTCCTCAATGTTTAATTCATCCTGTGCATGAGCCAGGTGTGAAAAATAAAAACCTTGGAACCCTGAAGTTGCTGTTTTGGAGAAAAAGAGCAAACCAGGACTGTGGTGTGGTGGGATTCATGGGGAAGTTCCCTCTCTCAGGTCAAAGACTGACTTCCTTCCTTTCCTTCCTTCCTCTTCCTTTCCTTCCTTTCCTTCCTTTCCTTTCCTTTCCTTCCTTTCCTTCCTTCCTTCCTTTCCTTCCTTTCCTTCCTTTCCTTCCTTTCCTTCCTTTCCTTCCTTTCCCTTCCTTTCCTTCCTTTTCCTTCCTTCCTTCCTTTCCTTTCCTTCCTTTCCTTCCTTTCCTTCCTTTCCTTCCTTTCCTTCCTTTCCTTCCTTTCCTTCCTTTCCTTCCTTTCCTTCCTTTCCTTCCTTTCCTTCCTTTCCTTCCTTTCCTTCCTTTCCTTCCTTTCCTTCCTTTCCTTCCTTTCCTTCCTTTCCTTCCTTTCCTTCCTTTCCTTCCTTTCCTTCCTTTCCTTCCTTTCCTTCCTTTCCTTCCTTTCCTTCCTTTCTTCCTTTCCTTCCTTTCCTTCCTTTCCTTCCTTTCCTTCCTTTCCTTCCTTTCCTTCCTTCCTTCCTTTCCTTCCTTTCCTTCCTTTCCTTCCTTTCCTTCCTTTCCTTCCTTTCCTTCCTTTCCTTCCTTTCCTTCCTTTCCTTCCTTTCCTTCCTTTCCTTCCTTTCCTTCCTTTCCTTCCTTTCCTTCCTTTCCTTCCTTTCCTTCCTTTCCTTCCTTTCCTTCCTTTCCTTCCTTTCCTTCCTTTCCTTCCTTTCCTTCCTTTCCTTCCTTTCCTTCCTTTCCTTCCTTTCCTTCTCTTTCCTTCCTTTCCTTCCTTTCCTTCCTTTCCTTCCTTTCCTTCCTTTCCTTCCTTCCTTTCCTTCTCTCCCCCTTTCTTTTTTTCTCTTTACCCTTTCCTTTTTTCTCTCCCCTTTTCCTTCTTTCTCTTCCCCCTTGCCTTCTGCCCCCTTGCCTTCTTTCTCTTCCCCCTTGCCTTCTCTCCCCTTTCTTCTGTAGAAAACCATAATCCAGGGTTGGATTTTGATGTGACTTGAGAGGAAAATCCATTTCTCCAGGTTGGGTTAATTTACCCTAAGACCAGTGACTAAGAGGAGGTGAAAATGATTTTCAAAGCAGCAAACCTGACATTACAAACCTGCCTGAAGCTGCTGCACAGCAGCTGCTGTGCTCCATGTGCAGCTTGCCTGTGGAATGCTGGGGGTGGCAATGTTCTGAGTTGGTGACACCTCATTTGGGCAGGAGGTTCATTCCCAGGCTGGCTGGGAGCAGGTTCACAGTGAGCACAGAACTCGTTTGCTTGTCAGGACACAAGGTCACAGGGCTGGAATGCCTGAAGGAATTCCTAAAAATGCTGAGTTCTCCCAGCTTTTGGTTTATTTAGGCATTTCTGAGAGGAGCCAGTTTGGGTTTGTGTTTTGGAGCTTTGCCTCCCAGTGATGACTCATTTTTTTCTCCCTTCTTGTAACTGTGATGCAGAAAGTTTTGGCAATGACATTTTTTTTTGTCACTGGGCTTTTCCACATGCTGGAGTGAGCTGGGTTTTTTGGGAAAGGTGACATCTCACCCTTCTCTTTCAGCTAAACCACTATTTCTTGTTTCTTTTGGGACTTTTCTCCCTCAGTCTCACAGTTTCCATTCTTTATCCATTGAATTTTCTCTGTATTTCTCCAAGGGTGATTTCAGGAGATCCCACAGGATCTTTGGCTTTCAGGACCATGGTCCTCACCTGGATTTTGTGCAGTTTAGATGCCTTAACAAGGCACTGGTGGTTTCCACCCCTTCTGCTCCTGGAATGAGAAGGAAACTTGGGGAGAAAGTCAGAGAGTCTGAAATAAATGACAGTGGAATAAATTGATAGTGGAGAAAGATGAGGAAGAGCATTTCCGCATTTAATGTTAGATTTCTTTTATCTTCTCATTTCCTTGCTCCTTGTTAAGCACAGTCATGATTTCAGTGATGGAAGGAGTTTGTGAACACATCAGAGCAGTTTGTTAAAGAGCACTGTCAAACAGTTAAATCTCTTATCTGTCCTGCTCTCAAAATGTAGATAATGCTTGGAGATCAACAGATATCCTTATCTGGGAGCATTAAGAATAATTCCAAAGCACCCACAACTTTCTTCTCTCTTGGGGCTGTTTCCATCCTCAGACTCCCAGCCTCACATTCCTGAATTTCCAATGAATGGAAGTGCAATATTTTCTCAAGCAGGGATTGAAAAGGGTCCCAGAGCCCCCTTTTCTCCACTCTGACCTGTGAAAGCTTTGTGCTGTTGGTAATGACTGCTCAGTAATGCTGAAAGCAGCTCTGGGGCAGGGGATGTTGTCCCTCTGTTCCAGCACCATGTCCAGGCTGTTCTGTGGGATGAAGAACTCACCTTGGAGCTTTGTCTGGCAGCTCCATGTGGGATTTTGGTGCTGTGGCTCAGCCCAGCACATCTGGCCCTTGATCCCACAGCCCTGACCCTTATCTTTGCCTTAACACAAGTTCCTTTTCTCCCCAGCCCCAGGATGGGAGCTGCATGTCTGCTTTTCCTCGCTGAAATCCCTTGGGTTTCATTGTCCCTTTGCAGCAGGGAATGTGGCTGCAGTGTCTGTGGGGACACAGAGGGGCTCTGGGTGCAGCTGGGTTTGTCCCCAACCCTCTCAGGCATTTGGAGTAGGTTGTGCAAAGTCTGTCTGGAGTCAGGAGCAGCTGGGTGAGGTGCTGGTGAAACTTAATCCGAGGGTGGGAGGAGGATGGGGACACAGAGCCATGAGGCAACTGGAGGTGCTTGACTCAAACTGGAGTGCTGGGGTAGCAGGGAATTGCAGCCTGGCCTGGAACAGAAATGCTGGTAAGAAATAATTGTGCATTTCACTGAAAGTGTTGAATTCCTGCTGGGCTGCTGCCCTTGCAGTGCTGGGGTCACTGAGTGTGGCAGTGAAATTCCTGCAGCCCCTGGGGATCCTTGTAGGGGAACTGTGGGACATCAGAGCCTGGAGAGGCAGGGACAGGGATAGGGGACAGCAGCCAGGGAGCTGGGCCAGGGCTGTTCAGGCTGAGATCAGGGCAAGGTTCTTGCCCCAGAGGGTGCTGGCACTGCCCAGGGAATGGGCACGGCCCTGAGGCTGCCAGAGCTCCAGGGATGCCCAGGCTGGGATTGTTGGGCTCCAGGAGCTGGATAAATCCTCCCTGTGGATATTCCAGCCCAGGATATTCCATGATTCTGTGCCCATGTCCATGGTTAATGCCACATTGGTGCAGCTGGGCAGGTTCTGGAGAAGCCCCTTGAGAGGGACACAGTCCCAGTGGTGCTGAGACTGGGGCTGGACACTTCTGCACCTGGATTAAAGAAAACAATCACAACCCAAACAAAAATGAAGGAAAAAACCACTCCAAACTAAACTCCTGTTTAAAACTAACTCTTGTTTAAAACTTGTTTTAAACAAACTAAAACTCCTGTTTAAACTAACCTCTGCTTTCCATGCTACTGATGTGCTGCGTTCCCATAAATTTATGATTTAGTGGCCCCATAAATTGGTGATTCATTGGCAGCTGGGGAGTCCTGGCAGTTGGGAATAATGTTTGGGTTGGGTTTTCCAGTTTCCCCAGCACTGGGAGTGGAGCCAGGATGGAGATGAGAACTGTGGGATGGGGGTAGAGATGGGAACAGGATGGAGATGGGAACAGTGGGGCCAGGATGGAGATGGGAACAGTGGGGTTGGGATGGAGATGGGAGCTGTGGGATCGGGATGGAGATGGGAACAGTGGGGTTGGGATGGAGATGGGAGCTGTGGGGTTGGGATGGAGATGGGAACAGTGGGGCCGGGATGGAGATGGGATCAGTGGGATCAGGATGGAGATGGGAACTGTGGGATCGGGATGGAGATGGGAGCAGTGGGGTTGGGATGGAGATGGGAACAGTGGGGTTGGGAGATGGGAACAGTGGGGTTGGGATGGAGATGGGAGCTGTGGGGTTGGGATGGAGATGGGAACAGTGGGATGAGGGTAGAGATGGGAACAGTGGGATTGGGATGGAGATGGGATCAGTGGGATGAGGGTAGAGATGGGAACAGTGGGGCTGGGATGGAGATGGGAGCAGTGGGGCTGGGATGGAAATGGGAACAGTAGAGCAAGGCTGGTGATGGTGCAACAGCAGCTCCCCTGGCACTTCAGGAAAGCTCAGGGCAGGGCTGGGAGCAGATGGAGCAGAAGGAATGGTCAGACATCCCCAATCCTGTGCTCCCTTTCCTGTTCTGTCCCCAGAGCTGTGAGCAGTGTGAGTCCCAGAGCAGGCAGGGAATGCCAGTTCCTTGCAGGGCAGTGCCAGGGGCTGTCCTGGGGCAGTGCCAGGGCAGTGCAGGGCTGGCACTGCTGCTGGGTGCTCCCCTCCCTGCCCGAGCTGCTGATAACATCTGCAGTACAAAGCAGGAGCTGCACACATCCTTGAACAGCCTCTCTGCCTTCCCTACCTGTTGCTGCAGACAAACCCAGCTCTGCGCTGCACAGATGGCTGCTGTTATCTTAATATTTGCTTTGTCTGAAGGGGATCAGTTTTCTTAATTTGTCTAATTCATAATCCCATCTCAGTGGGATCTCTGTGCCCTGGCTGCTGGAAGAATTGCTTTTGTTGCTGATGGGTAGGTCCTCCCCTCCTCCCTGCTCTGCCAAATTGAATATTGGCCTAACTGGTAAGTCCTTTGTAAGAGGGCTTAGCAGGATTGTTTTCATACTGGATAGGGTCAATTTTAATAAAAACCAGGGAATGAATAAACCACTCTGATTCTAAACCACTGCTTGTTCTTTTGAAATGTCCAACCTGCACAACTGCATGAGAGTCACTTAAAATACCCTTTTTTTTTCTTTCTTCCCTTGCAACTGACAACTTTCCCTGAGGAAAAATTCATTGTCTTAGCAGCCTGTTGCATAATTGCAGCTGATTGCTGCTTGCCAATGCTCTGTGTTAGTTGGAGCAGCACTTGACAGAACAAAGTCCCCTCCCCTGTTAGCATCTGTTAATACTGGATTTGGGGTTTATACTGGATTTGGGGTTTCCCTGATATCTGGAATCTCTGTGTGAGGTGAAATTCTCTCCTCTGTTTGTTTCTGCTGATGCAGAAGTTCCAGTTGGAAATTTGGTGAAAGGTTAAACTGGAGGGGACAGGGCTGGGGTTTGTGCAGGACACAGTGAGAGTGAAAATGTTTTGTGACCCTTGGGTGTGATTCACTGCAAAATTCAGAAGGTGTTGGGGTGCAGCTCTGCAGGTAAAGGTTTTGTTTTCCTTAGGAAAGGGGTAGAGGAGAGCAGGGCAGAGAGGGCAGGGCTGGATCAGCTGCAGATCCCTCTCCAGCAGGAAATGCTGGTGCAGCCCTGGCTGTGCTGGAGAATCCCAGAGTGCTGTGGGTGGGGAGGGGTCTCAGAGCCCACCCAGTGCCACCCCAGGGACACCTCCCACTGTGCCAATGTCCAGCCTGGCCTTGGGCACTGCCAGGGCTCCAGGGGCAGCCACAGCTGCTCTGGCAGTTCCAGCCCAGCCCCTGCCCACCCTGCCAGGGAGGGATTTCTGCCCAAGTCGAAATAAAGGATGAGAGGGGTTTGGGCCCTGCAGGACAGGGCAGAGGCAGGAGAAGAATGAGCAGAACAATAATTTCCAACCTTAGCAATTCCGTGATTTTCTTTCCAGGGATACAGGAGAGGGACTGGGGACAAGGATGGAGGGACAGGAGGCAGGGAATGGCTGCCAGTGCCAGAGGGCAGGGCTGGATGGGATCTTGGCAATTGGGAATTGTTCCCTGGCAGGGTGGGCAGGGGCTGGGCTGGAATTGCCAGAGCAGCTGTGGCTGCCCCTGGAGCCCTGGCAGTGCCCAAGGCCAGGCTGGGCATTGGGGCTGGCAGCACCTGGCACAGTGGCAGGTGTCCCTGGGCTGCAATCAGCTGCCATTGAAGATCCCTTCCCACCCAAACCACTCTGGCATTCACATTCCTGAACCAAAGATGGAAACCAGCACCAAAACCCATTGCAGCAAATGGAGAAAGGAAAGGAAAGAATGATTTCCTGGCTGGTTCCAGGTGCCCCCAGTGCCATTTGCCACCGGGGGTTTGTAGCCTGGCAAGGCCTGGTTAGAGAGGTTTGGGCTGTGCCAGGGTGCCCAGAGCAGCTGTGGCTGCCCCTGGAGCCCTGGCAGTGCCCAAGGCCAGGCTGGAGCACCTGGCACAAGTGGGAGGTGTCCCTGCCATGGCAGGGGTGGCACTAGAGGGGATTTAAGATCCTTCCCACCCAAACCATTCTGGGATTCATTGATTTTGAGCTGTGGCTGCAGAACATTTTGTGTCCTGCACTGTGAGGTGTTGTCAGGGGAAATGGGAAGTGTTTAATTGCAGCTAAAATTCAGTTGAATCAGTTTGTGCTGCTTTCTGTTCAAAATTCCTTGCAGTGCCATGAGCAGAGTTGTTATTTCTGCACTGTGGCAGGAGCAGGAATAAAAATAGCTGTGTTTGAAGAAGTATGGGAATGACAGAAGCTTAAAAGAATTTGCAAGACACCTGAGGTGTGCTGGTGTTTATAAATACTGGAGAGCAGTGCCTTGGCTTGTCCCCCCCTCCTGGTGCAGATGGAGGAGCAGGTTCAGCTGTGTTTGGGAATGATTGTTGTTCATGGCAGCCCCCTGCCCTCCCATTGGGGTTATTTTGGGATGGCAGGAAGGGGAGCATGGGGCGGCAGTGTCGGTTTCTCGGCTGTTTCAATGACCTGGAAAGGCCCGGGGTGGCCTTGGGCAGCCCGCGCTCCAAAGGACGAGGAGAGACTTCAGATCTTTTCTCGGTCTCGGTGTTTATTAATTGTTTATCTAAAAGATTTTCTCTCGGCCCGACAGAGGTCTGCTCAGCAGCCAGCCATGAGCACACTGAGAGCCCCCGGGGCGGTCACTATCTTTATACCCGCAGTTACGTATACAATATTTATCATTTTTCCCCAATACCTTTTACCCTTATTGACCAGTGCACTTTTAGTAATAACCAATCCCAAAGTGCCAACATCACCACAGAAGATGGAGGCCAAGAAGAAGAAGAAGAAGAACAGGACACGCCCCAATTCCTCCATCTTACTTCTTTAGAGCCCCCTGTACAGAAATCCTAAACCCTGTGTTTTACACTCTAATTAACTTATCCCTTCACCATTCACCCAGTGAAATCCTCCCATCCTCATACAGGTGTCGTCTCCCGTGCAGGATCAAAGTCCAGCCACCAGACACTTCTGCAACATTCTAGACCTCCGAGCCCCCAAGGGTGATCTCGGTCACTCTGCACATCAGTCCTGAGGTGCTGAGATCCCACAGGGCAGGGTCCCCGCTTTTATCCTGAGCAGCCTGAAACATGCTGAGGGTGTGAGGAGAAATCCTGCCTGGAATCACTGCAGACTGATTGGTTTTGTAAACAAACAGCTTTGTTGAGCTGGGGAGGAAAGGAGAGCACAACTTTGTGATTGTGCTTTAAACCAGCTCAGGAGAGCTGTGAAATCAGTTCTTGCTGCTTCCTCTGCATCCAGCAGCTGATTTACTCCTCAAGTTCAGCCTTAGATCTGCACTTCTGCTGCTGGAGTTATCAGCAGGAGTTGGTATCAGTCTGGATATTGAATTTGATATCAATCAGGGGATGGAATTTGATATCAAATCAAGATATTGAAGTGGTTATCAGGATATTTAATTTGCTATCAGTCAGGGTATTGAAACAGATAGCAATCAGGATTTATCAGCACTCCTGATCCAGAGGGGAGATCCCCAGGGCTGATGATTCTTGTTTGTTCCATGGTAATTTCAGGCACATTCAGGTTCTTTTCATCTTCAGTGCCTTGAGTTTTATCCCAGCTTGAGGCAGGGCTCATTTCATGGTTAATTTGCTGGGAATTCCATCCATCCCATCCAGAGGATTTGCTGGGATATTGTCCCCTTGTCACCTCAGGGCTGGGAATTCCCAGTGTGGAGCTGATCCCTGGTGAAGCTGTTCCTAAATCCCCTAAAGAACAGGAGGAAGGATCAGGAGAGGGATGGAGGGACAGGAGCCAGGGAATGGCTGCCAGTGCCAGAGGGCAGGGCTGGATGGGAGACTGGGAATTGGGAATTGTTCCCTGGCAGGGTGGGCAGGGGCTGGGCTGGAATTGCCAGAGCAGCTGTTCTCTCTGTCACCTCCAGAGCCAGGACCCCTGGTCTATCCCAGCTCAGGGTGGTTCTGTCCCATTCCCAGGAGCTTTTCCTGGTCTATCCCAGCTCAGGGTGCCTCTGTCCCATTCCACACGTGGCAGGTGCTGCCCTCCCTCCCATCAGTGTTTCCAAAGAACCCCTGCAGCTCCAGAGTGCCCAGCAGAAGGAGAAATGGGAATTCCTGAGCTTTCTTGTCCCTCCAGCATAAGGAGAAGTGGGGATTCTGAGCTTTCTTATCCCTGATTTTCTGTCCCTCCAACAGAAGGAGAAATGGGAATTCCTGAGCTTTCCTGTCCCCCGAGCAAAAGGAGAAATGGGAACTCCTGAGCTTTCCTATCCTTGATTTCCTGTCCCTCCAGCAGAAGGAGAAATGGAATTCCTGAGCTTTCCTGTCCCTGATTTCCTATTCCTCCAGCAGAAGGGAGAAATGGGAATTCCTGAGCTTTCCTGTCCCCCCCAGCAGAAGGGAGAAATGGGAATTCCTGAGCTTTCCTGTCCCCCCAGGAGAAGGAGAAATGGGAATTCCTGAGCTTTCCTGTCCCTCCAGCAGGAGAAATGGGAATTTCTGAGCTTTCCTGTCCCTGATTTCCTATCCCTCCAGCAGAAGGGAGAAATGGAAATTCCTGGGCTTTCCTGTCCCTTCAGCAGAAGGAGAAATGGGATCTCCTGAGGTTTTTCTGTCCATGATTTCCTGTCCCTCCAGCAGAAGGAGAAAATGGAATCCCTGAGCTTTCCTATCCCTGACTTCCTGTCCCTCCAGCAGAAGGAGAAATGGAAATGCCTGGGTTTGCCTATCCTTGATTTCCTGTCCCCTCAGGAGAAGGAGAAATGGAAATTCCTGGGCTTTCCTGTCCCTCCAGCAGAAGGAGAAATGGAAATTCCCAAGCTTTCCTATCCTTGATTTCCTGTCTCCCCAGCAAAAGGAGAAATGGGAATTCCTGAGCTTTCCTGTCCCTTAAGCAGAAGGGGGAATCCCTGAGCTTTCCCATCCCTGATTCCCTGTCCCTCCAGCAGCAGCTCCCATTGGCAGGCAGGAATTTATTCCCATGTGATCTCAGGAAAACTCTCAATATTTCCCCCTCTTTCTTTCCCCTGTGAGTGCAGAGAGGCTGCAGAGTGTCTGTGAGTGTGTCTGCTGTGTGGGGGCTCCTGGAGCTGGGAGGAACATCAGGAATGGGGAGATGCAATTGTTCCCTCAGCTTTGGGAATGTCAATATTTCAATATTTGATTATCTTAGTTGTGTTTAATGGTTGATACCTGATAGAAAGGAGATGCTTATGGGGTTTATGTTTGCATTTTATACTTATTTTAATCATGCTTTGCTTTGTTTTGTTCTTTTTGTTTGTTTGTTTGTTTGTTGTTTTGTTTTGTTTTTTTTTTTAATTGCAGCAGCTGTTGCCGGGTAAAAAGTTTTGGGAATCTGATGATTCCAGCAAAGATGGACCAAAAGGGATATTTCTGGGAGATCAGTGGAGAGACAGTGCTTGGGGAACATCAGGTAGCTCAATTATTTCCTTCATTTAGTTGGGGTTGAATACAGAAATGTGCAATTTATTTACTCAAATCCACGGCCTGGTGACAGAGCTTTAAATTAAAAACCCAGCTGGCTTATGTAATAAAAACAAATAGAAAACCTCACTAAACTTTGTGATAAAATTAGGATATCCATGGATATCAGAACATTGTCTAATGTGAAAATGTGTAAATTCATGTTCATCTGCTTAAAAACCTTAAATTACCCTGAAAATTCCAGTTTCTGATGTGTTTTCTGCCTTGGGATGGATCAGCTGAAAGTTTGAAAAAAGGTTTTGGACAAGATGAATTAAAAAATAAATCCCTTCATTTTTAAAATACTAAACCAACCAACCAAAACCTATCATTCAGTTAAAAAAATAAAATAACGTTTTGAATTAGTGTTGAGTTAAATCTGCCAAAGATTTTGTTCTTGCATCAGAGACTGTCCCTGATTTTGGACTTGATGGGAGAGCAACATTCAGATTAAAAAGAAAAAAAAAGGAGATTTTGAATTAATATTGATTTTATCTGCCAAAGATTTTGTTCTTGGCTCAGAGACTCCCTGATTCTGAACTTTGGGGGAGAAAATTCAGGTTGGTTTTAGGAAGAAAAACAACCTGCAAGTGCTGGGTTTGAAATACTGACCTTTGACTTGTTCTGTCCATGGTTTCTGTGTCATGAATCTGCTCCTGGAACTCAGCTGGGGTTTGGTGCAGCTCCCAAAACCTGCAGCTCCCAGGAAATGACATTTACAGCTCCCAGGAAATTGCAATTACAGCTCCCAGGAAATGGCATTTGCAGCTCCCAGGAAATTGCAATTACAGCTCCCAGGAAATGCATTTGCAGCTCCCAGAAAATGGCAATTACACCTTCCAGAAAATGGCATTTACAGCTCCCAGGAAATGGCATTTACAGCTCCCAGGAAATGCATTTGCAGCTCCCAGGAAATGGCAATTACACCTTCCAGGAAATTGCATTTGCAGCTCCCAGGAAATGGCATTTGCAGCTCCCAGGAAATAGCATTACCTCACTGTTGTGTGGGGTTTTCCCTGATGAAAATACCCATTTTTCCATTGCTGATAAGGCCTTGTTTTATTATTTCCATGGAAAAATGGCCATGAAAAGGAGACAGAGCTTCTCTCGATGTGCCTGGCTGGGTCACTCTGGGCCCTGGGGGGTTTGGGTGCTGCTGCCTGTCCCAGCCTGGGGCTGAGGGGGATTAGGGCTGAGCCAGGCTTTGGGACCAGCTGAGCTTGGCATTTTCTCCCCCAGCCCCTTCTCATCCCTCCCTGTGCTGGATCCCATTCATCCCACAGCTCTGAGTGTCTCTGGAAGTTTCCTTTTGGCTCCCCAAAATAAACAAGGGAGCAGCACCTCAGGGCTCTGCTCCCAAACCCCCCAGTCCATGCAGCCCCCATGGGATGGTGAGGCTGGATCCCCCCTGGTTCCATCCTTCCTGCAGGATTCACTGCTGGATTTGGGGTTTTGCCCTTCCTTCCACTCCTGGGGCAGCAGTCCTGGATTAAAACCAACTTTTCCCTTTTTATAGAAGTTTTTTCCCCCACAATTCCCCCAGTCCATGAAACCCCCATGGGATGGTGCAGCTGGATCCTCCCTGGCTCCATCCCTGCCCACAGGCTGCACTGCTGGATTTGGGGTTTCACTCCTCTGCCTCAGAGTTGGGGATTTAGGACCTTTAAAGGCTTTTCTGAACTTAAAAAAATCCAGAAGTTCTAGTCCTGCCCTTCCTTCCACTCCTGAAACATGGAGTTGGGCAGCAGTGCTGGGTTAAAATCAACTTTTCCCCCCCTTTTCTTTTTTTGAAGCTTTTCCCCCTGGGATGGTGAGGCTGGATCCCCCCTGGTTCCATCCTTCCTGCAGGATTCAGTGCTGGATTTGGAGTTTTGCCTTTCCTTCCACTCCTGGGGCAGCAGTGCTGGGTTAAAACCAACTTTTCCCATTTTTTGGAAGTTTTTTTCCCCCACAATCCCCTCAGTCCATCCAGGTGATCTGGATCTCCCTTGGCTCATCCCTTTTCCATCCCTGCCCACAGGATGCACTGCAGGCCTCCCACGTGGATTTGGGGTTTTGCTCTTCCCCAAAGTTGTGGATTTAGACCCTTCAAAGCCAGCCCAGCTCAGAGCTGCAGTCCTGCCCTTCCTTCCCCTCCTGGGACACAGAGTTGGGCAGCAGTGCTGGGTTAAAAATGGCTTTTTCCCTTTTTTGGAAGCTTTATCCCCAAAAAATCTCCTCAGCCCATTTCCCTCTGAGGCCACACTGATGGGGAAAGGAAAGGAATTCAGCCAGGAGCAGTGAGAGGATGGAATTCCCTTCACCTGCTCCAGGAGGAAGCTGCAGTGTCAATGTCCTTGGGTATTGATGGTCCTTCACATCCCACCAGCCCCTGGCAATTCCCAGCCCTGCTGCTTTTCACTCCCTGCCTGCTGCCAGGAGCAGAGAACCCCCTTTTTCCTCCCCTTTTTCCCCTCCCTTTCCCCCCCCTTTTCCCCCCCCTTTTTCCCTCCCTTCCCCCCCCCCCTTATTCCCCCCCCCATTTCCCCCCCTTCCCCCCTCTTTTTCCCCCCTTTATTCCCCCTTTTCCTCCTTTTCCCCCTTCTCCCCTTTCCCCCACCCTTTCCCCCCCTTTTTCCCCTTTCCCTTTTTTTCCTCCTTCCCTCCCCTTTTTTCTCTCCTTTTTCCCCTCCCCTTTTATCCCCCTCTTTTATCCCCCCTCTTATCCCTCCCTCTTTCCCCCCCTTTCCCCCCCTTTTCCCCTTTTCCTCCCTTTTTTCCCCCTTTCCCCCCTTTTTTTCCCTTTTTTCCTTTTCCCCTCTTTTCCCCCTCTTTTTCCCCCTTTTTTCCTTCCCCCCATCCCCCCCTTTCCC
Source organism: Melospiza melodia melodia (assembly GCF_035770615.1). Taxonomy (NCBI): domain Eukaryota; kingdom Metazoa; phylum Chordata; class Aves; order Passeriformes; family Passerellidae; genus Melospiza; species Melospiza melodia. The sequence goes on along the minus strand of NC_086220.1, from coordinate 4,518,638 downwards.
CCCCCTTTTCCCCCCTTACCCCCATTTTCCCCACTTTTCTTCCCCCCATTGTTCCCCCCATTTTCCCTCCATTTTCCCCCCTTTTCACCCTCTTTTTTCTTCCCCCTTTTCTTCCTCTTTTCTTCCCCTTCTCTTCCCCTTCTCTTCCCCTTTTCTCCCTTTTTCCCTCCCCCTTTTTTACCCCCCTTTTTCCCTCCTCTTTTCCCCCCTTTCCCCCCTTTCCCCTCCCATTTTGGGGTCTCTCCCCTCCCCAGGCAGGGATTTTTGCAGAGCCCTGGAGGGTTTGGAGCCCCTGAGCCTGCCCTGGTTGGATCTCAAAGCCTCAGAGGGCTGGGCTGGTGCAGGAGGACTGGAGGATGAGGAGGGAGAAATGAACTCCTCAGAAACCTTTCCTTGAGGAAAAAGCAGCCAAAAAAATCTCTGATCCTGACACGAACACAACAATTGGTGCAACAAAGGACACAGGGCTGGTGGAGCAGCAGGATCATGTTGTAAATGACAAGCCAGAACTTGTTTATGCTGTGCTAATGCAAGAATTATACTAAAACTAAAAACTAAACCTTTGGTTTTTAATTGCAACCTTTAATTAGTCTTACATTTCTGACATTTTATGAGTTTAGATTTTCAACCTAGCTCTCACTTGCAGGTTGACACGTTGTAGTGTTTAAAAAATGAGAAAGCCATCCTGGTTTAACAAATGGCCACCAGCAGAATCACAGAGTTGGCACTTCTGAGTGCAAATCAGCCCCTGGGGAGTACATATTGAATGATTTAATTTGCCTCCTTTGAGTAGTTGGATGTGCTTGTGAGAGTTTGCCATGTTTTGTTCCAGATCACTCAGTTTCCCAGCCAATTATGGTGCAGAGAAGACCTGGGCAGGGCTTCCATGTGAACAGTGAAGTGAACTCTGTGCTGTCCCCACGCTCGGAGAGCGGAGGGCTGGGGGTCAGCATGGTGGAGTATGTGCTGAGCTCATCTCCTGGAGACTCCTGCCTAAGGAAAGGAGCATTTGTAAGTGCCTCATTGCCTCATCTCTGTTCTTTCCTCCCTTTGCTGCTTGGCTGGGAATCATTTCTAGGGCAGGGGTTTCTTTCTCTCTTTGCTCTCAGTTCAGCTCTTCCCTCAAACAGGGCAGGTTTAGTCCTTGGTTTGGGGGTGTGGGGTGGGAGATGGGAAGGTGCTGGATTCCCTGGCTCCTTGCAAAGCCCCCAGCTGAACCAGACCATCCAAGCTAATCCTTGGGAAAGGTCCACAAAGCTGCCCTGAGCCTGTGGCTGCCATGGTCTGTGATGGTGTTCACAGGGGTTCTTGCATGAGGGAATAGAAGAGAATCTGACTCCATGTTTGAGAAGGCTGATTTATTATTTTATGATATATATTACATTAAAACTATACTAAAATGATAAAAGATTTCATCAGAAGGCTGGCTAAGAGTAGAATAAGAAAGAACGATAACAAAAGCTTGTGTCTCAGACAGTCTGAGCCAGCTGACTGTGATTGGCCATTAATTAGAAACAGCCACATGAGACCAATCCCAGATGCACCTGTTGCATTCCACAGCAGCAGATAATCATTGTTTCCATTTTGTTCCTGAGACTTCTCAACTTCTCAGGAGAAAAAAATCCTAAAAAAAAGGGATATATTTTTTCAGAAAATATCATGGCTGCATTGGTGCTGATCCCAGAAATGGGATTCCAGCTCCAAACCCTTCATATGATGATAATGTCATGGCATAGGGCTCATCCTTGTCCTGGAGGTTTTCCTCATGCTGTTTTTTGGGATAAAACCTCCCTGACAAATAGATTGGTGTCAGGCACCCTTCCCTGAGCTCCTGCTTGTGGCTGGGTGTGTTTCCCAGCTGGGGCAGGTTGTTTCCCAGGGGGAATGGCACCCCCCTTTTGTGGGGTGAGGAAGGGGCACAGCCTGCACTTCATGGAAGTGGGGAGAGCTGACATCAAACCCAGCCTGGAATGGGAAAAGGGCTCCAGAAATGTGGGAGAGCTCCTTTGGCTGCTGCCCTCAGCCCTGCTGGGGCTGCTGGCCCTCAGTGAGGCTGCCCAAGGAGCTGGGGGAGCCCTGGGAGAGCAGGGAGGATTTTGGGGATGTGAGCACTCAGACAAGGAGAGCAGGGAGGATATTTGGGATGTGAGCACTCAGAGCAGGGAGGATTTTTGGGATGTGAGCACTCAGACAAGGAGAGCAGGGAGGATTTTTGGGATGTGAGCACTCAGGACAAGGAGAGCAGGGAGGATTTTTGGGATGTGAGCACTCAGAGCAGGGAGGATTTTTGGGATGTGAGCACTCAGGACAAGGAGAGCAGGGAGGATTTTTGGGATGTGAGCACTCAGGACAAGGAGAGCAGGGAGGATTTTTGGGATGTGAGCACTCAGAGCAGGGAGGATTTTTGGGATGTGATCACTCAGGACAAGGAGGATTTTTGGGATGTGAGCACTCAGAGCAGGGAGGATTTTTGGGATGTGATCACTCAGGACAAGGAGGATTTTTGGGATGTGAGCGCTCAGAGCAGGGAGGATTTTTGGGATGTGAGCACTCAGGACAAGGAGAGCAGGGAGGATTTTTGGGATGTGAGCACTCAGGACAAGGAGCCAGTTTATCCCAGCTGGGGGCCAGGGAGGGGTGTCACCACAATCAGAGACACTGGTGACACAGCTGTCACTGCTGAGCACCCCCTTGTTTGGGGTTGGATTTACAGGTGGCATTTCCAAGGAATATTAAGGAAACACAATTTTATTTTCTTTCAGAAGCAACACCAAAAGATTTTTGCTTTCAGAACAATTTTTTTTTTTCTCTAAATATAAGGGGAAAATCCCTCCCTCCAATCAGAGAGAGTGGGAAAAGGGTTCAGTGGGTAGAGGCACAAATGCTGTGTGCCCAGCACTTCTCCCTGCAGTCAAGTGGAAGGCAGGCTTTGCATGTCTGTCCCTGTGACAGCACCAAAGCTGCCTCTGATAAATATGTTTATATGCCCCTTGCTGGTTTTTATCGTAAATTATGTTGTTTTTCCTCTCCCTTTTGTTGTTCAAAACACTGCCCCAGGCATCACCACCCTTTATTCTCCTCCTAAGTGCAATAAAATGCAGACACACTGCAGATGTAACAGCACTCATGGAATGCTCAACAGAACAGAAATCCTTTTTTTCCCTCTTTTTTTTTTCCCCTTTTCTCCCAAAGAAATGTGCTTCAGGATTACAGGGGCTAATGACTGAGGCAGTGATTTATTTGAGTGTTTCTAAATGAGCTGTGCTTTGGAATTCACTGTTGATGCCTCCAAAACTGAGGTGATTTTCAAACACTTGTCCAGTCAAGAGCTGTGTCTGACACTGAGCCAGGCACTTCAGAGAGGCTCTGATTCACTTTGTGCCCCTGCAGCATTTGCTGGTGTTGATTTTGAAGTGCTTAAGTCCCATCTAGAAAGAGAATTCCTTAAACTTATTTTGGGATGGGATTTTTAGAGCCTATAAAAGCAAACCTTGAGTTACTAAATGAAGAAACCTGAAGAGATGAAACACCTCTTGGAAGAGTGAGAGCTAATTCCCTTGTTTCTTTGATTATTATTGAATATTTTGCATTTTTAGTGATATTTTTGGTAGGAATGAATGTTTTGGTAGGAATGAATGTTTACTTCTTTTCTGGTGACACGTGTCTTTGATTTGTTACCATTTGGGGTAACAGGAGAATTGATCTGAAAACTCAGCTCATTAAAGCAATGTCTCTTTTGCCCAGGGGCCAAGGGATGCAGAGAGTGATGAGAATGACAAAGGGGATAAGAAGAGCAAGGGCACGTTTGATGGAGATAAATTGGGAGATCTGAAGGAGGAGGGGGATGTGATGGATAAATCCAATGGTTTGCCTGTTCAGAACGGCATCGACGCCGACGTCAAAGACTTCAGGTACGTGCTCAGTAATTAATCAGTTAATGCTCAGTAATTAATTAATAATAATCACTGCTGGGGTCTAAGTTCATGAATCAATTAATAATAATCACTGTTGAGGTCTAAGCATATTAATCAATTAATAATAATCACTGCTGGGGTCTAAGCTCAGCCCCTCCAGGCTCTCACTCCCTGCAGTGCCATGAGGGGAGAATCAGAAGGGGAAAGTGAAAATTGGAACATTGGAATGGGGAAAGGAAAAACTGGGCCTGGGAGTGAAGCTAAGGGAGGAATTGATGGAGCACAGCCCAGGGGAGGTGCCAGGGATCCATTCCCAGGGAAGCTGGGCTCTGTGGGGTCACTGGAGCATCTCCCTGGCCAAGAAAGGCTGAGGGAGCTGGGGCTGCTCAGCCTCAAGGGGAACCCCAGCTGAGAGGAGCCCTCGGCCTTGGTGTCCCTGTGTGTCCCTGTGTGTCTGTCCCTGTGTGTCTGTCCCTGTCTGTCTGTCCCTGTGTGTCTGTCCCTGTGTGCAGAGCTCAGAGCCACCCCAGTCTCTGCTCCAGGCCCAGCCATGGCCCCAGAGCCACAGGCAGGGCCTGAGCCCAGGAACTGCCCTGGGCAGTGCCAGCCCTGAGCAGAGCCCAGAGAGGGGCTGGAGTCTCCTCCCTGGGACATTCCAGAGGCACAGGGACACTGTGCTGTGCCCTGAGCTCTGGGATGGCCCTGCTGGAGCAGCGAGTGCCACCAGTGACCCTGGGGTCCTCCCAGCCTGACCAACTCTGGGATTCTGTGACAGGGACTGGTGAGGACCAAACACATCCCTGCAAACTCCCTCACTTTCCCTGTTCCCTCAGCTCTGGGTGCTGGGTGGGCTGGGATATCACAGAATCCCAGTGTGGGTTGGGTTGGAAGGGATCTTAAATCCCATCCAGGGACACCTGCCACTGTGCCAGGTGCTGCCAGCCCCAATGCCCAGCCTGGCCTTGGGCACTGCCAGGGCTCCAGCGGCAGCCACAGCTGCTCTGGCAATTCCAGCCCAGCCCCTGCCCACCGTCACTGTGACAAACTTCTTTTATCTGATCCAGATGATTTGATAAATGAATGATAAAATCTCTTTTATAAAAGGATCAGTTGGGATCAGCTGTCCCAGCTGTGTCACCCTCCCTGTGTCCCCAGCCCCTCCCTGGTGGGGTGAGGAGCAGAGCAGCCCCTGGCTCTGGGCATCCCTGTGGTGGTGTTTGAGGGTCCCCAGGATGAGGGAAGAGATGAGAACCTTGACTCCATGTTTCAGAAGACTGATTTATTATTTTATTATATCTGTTATATTAAAAGAAAATGAGATACTAAAACTATACTAAAGAAAGAGAAAGGAGACATCAGAAAGCTGGAAAGGAACGATAATAAAACCTTGTGAGTGACCAGAGAGTCCAACACAGCTGGACTGGGATTGGGCATCAAGTAAAAACAATCCACATGGAGCAATCAAAGATGCACCTCTTGTAAACCATCCCCAGACCACATCCCACACATAATTATTTTTTGCATTTTTTTTCTGAGGCTTCTCAGGAGAAAAATCCTAACAAAAGGATTTTTATAAAACATGTCAGTGACACATCCCTGTGCAGTCAGCCCAGCACTCTGTGGCTTTGGGAAGGTTTTTCCATCCTGTAGTGTCCCCAGGATGTTCTGAATGTCCTCAGGGGGAGAGGATGGGAACACCTGAGAGCTCAGGGCTGGTGTGTCCTGATCCCTTAGCCATGATCCCTGAGCCCTGGGATCCCTGTGATTTTCACAGCCATTTTTAATCCCTCTGTGTGGGATTCCCATGGGAAGTGTTGGCTCTGCTCCTGTCCTGTCCCCACCACAGCTGGGCTTTGGGTTTGTTCCTTGCTGCTCTGGGCTGAAAACCTCCTGAAATTGTGGCCCTTGATGCCATTGGTACATTTGTGTTCCTTGCTCATTTCTGCATCTCCTGTGGTTCCTCATGGCCTGTAGGAAAACTGGAGAAGCCAAAGAAATGGTAAAATAAAATAAAAAATAAAAAACAGATGCTGGGAAATGCCCATTCCTGGCTCTTCCATGGATATGAAGCATTCCCACGAAGTCCAGTCCCTATTTTGGGTGGTCAGGAGCCAATGGCAGCTGCCTGAGGGTAGTGTTGAGTCAGGTTTGGTGCCAGAGCTCCACACAGTTAAAAATCACCAAATACTCCATTAAATACAAGTGTCTGGGGAGATCATGGCTTGTTCTGTCTGACTCTCACTTAAGGAGAGAACAGAAACTGAATTTTTTACATGTTTACTGTAACAGGTGTTTGAGGCTGGGACTAGGGTTTGTGGGTTATTTTTTGTTTGTTTTTTAAAAAAATCTATCACTTTCTTTGCAGAATTAACTCAGGGAGCTATTTCAGCCCAAGTTTTTTACTTTCCCCCCTTTATTGCACCACCTGCAGGCCCTTCTGGTGGCTCTGATGCTGGGCTGGAACATTCCAGCTTTTATATTTTTTAAATTCATCTACTTCTGTGTAGAATTAACTTAGGGAACTATTTCAGGCCATCTCTTTAATTTTTTTCTTGTCTTCTATAACACTTCTCCAACTTCCAGGGGGTTCTGCTGGGGCTGGGGTGTATTGCTGCTGCAATGCTGGGCTGGAGCAGTCCTGGTTTTATTTTTGTTTATTTTTTTAAATACATCAATTTCTCTGTAGAATTCACTCAGGGAACTATTTCAGATAATATTTTTTTTATTTTTTCCCCTCTTTACTCCAAGACCTCCAAGCAGTTCTGGTGTGTTTAGGGCTGTGATGTTGGGATGGAGTATTCCTGGTTTTATTTTTTAAAATACACCAATTTCTCAGTAGAATTAACTACTTCAGACCATCTCTGTTTATTTTTTCCACTTTATCCTACAACACCTCCAAAGAGTTCTGGTGGGTCTGGAGGTGTCATGGAGCATTCTTGGTTTTAATTTTTATTTTTTTTTAAATACAGCAATTCTCCACAGAATTTATTTGGAGAACTATTTCGGACCATGTCTTTATTTTCCCTCCTGTTATCCACCACTTCTGGGCAGTTCTGGAGTGTCTGGAGGTGTGATGGAGCATACCTGGTGTCAGTTTGTATTTTATTTAAATACATCAATTTCTCCATAGAATTGATTTGGTGAATTGTTTCAGACCATGTCTTTATTTTTCCCTCCTGTACTCCCCCACCTCTGGGCAATTCTGGAGGTGTGATGGAGCATGCCTGCTTTAAATTTTTATTTTTTTAAATTCATCAGTTTTTCATAAAATTTATTTGGAGAACTGTTTCAGACCATTTTTTCATTTTCTCTCCTGTACTCCAGCACCTCTGGACAGTTCTGGAGGTGTGATGGAGCATTCCTGGTTTTAGTTTTTATTTTTCTTTAATACCTCAATTTCTCCATAGAATTAATTTGGAGAACTATTTTAGACCATTTTTTTATGTTCCATCCTGTACTCCACCACCTCTGGCCAGTTCTGGTGGGTCCATGGATGTGATGGAGTGTACCTGGTTTTAATTCTAATTTTTTTAAATACTTCAATTTCTCCATAGAATTAATTTGGAGAACTGTTCCAGACCATTTCTTTATTTCTCCATAGAATTAATTTGGAGAACTATTTCAGACCATTTTTTTATTTTCCATCCTGTACTCCACCACCTGTGGCCAGTTCTGGTGGGTCCATGATGTGATGGTGCATTCGTGCTTTTAGTTTTTATTTTATTTAAATGCAGCAGTTTCTCCATAGAATTGATTTGGTGAACTATTTCAGATCATGTCTTTTTTTCCCTCCTGTACCCCAGCAGCCCTGGGCAGTTCTGGTGGATCTGTGGGTATGATGGAGCATACCTTGTTTTTAACTTTTATTTTTTTAATACATCAGTTCTTCATAAAATTAATGTGGAGAACTATTTCAGACCATGTCTTTTTTTTTCCCCCTTCTGTACTTCATCACTTTTTGGCAGTTCTGGAAGGTTTGGGGATGTGATGGAGCATTTCTGCTTTTGGTTTTTATTTTTTTAAATACATAAATTCTTTGTAAAATAAATTTGGAGAACTATTTCAGACCATTTCTTTATTTTCCCTCCTATAGTCCACCACCTCTGGGCAGTTCTGGAGGTGTGATGGAGCATACCTGGTTTGAGTTTTTATTTTATTTAAATACATCAGTTTCTCCAGAGAATTAACTTGGAGAACTATTTCAGGCCAATTTTTTATATTCCATCCTGTACTCCACCACCTCTGGCCAGTTCTGGTGGGTCCATGGATGTGATGACGCATTCCTGCTTTTAGTTTTTATTTTATTTTAAATACATCAGTTTCTCCACAGAATTAATTTGCTGAACTGTTTCAAACCATGACTTTATTTTCCCTGCAGCACCTGCTGCAGGGTGGGATGCTGGGCTGGAGCACTCCTGCCCTGTTTCTGTGCAGGATCATTCCCCCAAGAGGGGCTGGAGTTCTCCTGTCCAGTTTCCTTGACCAGTTTTCCCCCAGGAAGGGCTGGAGCTCTCCTGCCCTGTTTCCCTACAGGAGCATTCCCCCAAGAGGGGTTGGAGCTCTCCTATGCTTTTCCTGACCTGTTTTCCCCCCAGGAGGGGCTGCAGCTCTCCTGCCTTGTTTCCCTGCACAGGAGCATTCCCCAAGAAGGGCTGGAGCTCTCTTATGCTTTTCCTGACCTGTTTTCCCCCCTGGAAGGGCTGGAGCATCCTGCCCTGTTTCCCTGCAGGAGCATTCCCCCAACAAGGGTTGGAGCTCTCCTGCCCTGTCCCTGACCTGTTTTCCCCCCAGGAAGGGCTGGAGCTCTCCTGCCCTGTTTCTGTGCAGGATCATTCCCCCAGGAGGGGCTGCAGCTCTCCTGCTCTGTTTCCCTGACCAGTTTTCACCCCAAAGAGAAGCTGCAGCTCTCCTGCCCTTTCCCTGACCCGTTTTTCCCCCTAAAGAGGGGCTGCAGCTCTCCTGCCCTATCCCTGACCCGTTTTTCCCCCTAAAGAGGGGCTGCAGCTCTCCTGCCCTATCCCTGACCAGTTTTTCCCCTCAGGAAGGGCTGCAGCTCTCCTGTCCTATCCCTGGCCAGTTTTTCCCCCCAGGAAGGGCTGCAGCTCTCCTGCCTTGTTTCCCTGCACAGGAGCATTCCCCAGGAAGGGCTGCAGCTCTCCTGCCCTATCCCTGGCCAGTTTTTCCCCTCAGGAAGGGCTGCAGCTCTCCTGTCCTATCCCTGACCTGTTTTCCCCCCAAAGAGGGGCTGCAGCTCTCCTGCCTTGTTTCCCTGCACAGGAGCATTCCCCAAAGAGGGGCTGCAGCTCTCCTGCCCTATCCCTGACCTGTTTTCCCCCCAAAGAGGGGCTGCAGCTCTCCTGCCCTGTTCCTGACCAGTTTTTCCCCCAGGAAGGGCTGCAGCTCTCCTGCCCTGTTGCTGACCCGTTTTCCCCCCACAGCCGCACACCCGGGAACTGCCAGAACTCAGCGAGCGAGGTGGATCTGCTGGGCCCCAACCAGAACGGCTCCGAGGGCCTGGCCCAGCTGGCCAGCACCAACGGGGCCAAGCCTGTGGAGGATTTCTCCAACATGGAATCCCAGAGCGTGCCCCTGGATGCCATGGAGCACGTGGGCATGGAGCCGCTGCAGTTCGATTACTCCGGCACGCAGGTCCCCGTGGACTCGGCCGCCGCCACCGTGGGGCTCTTTGACTACAACTCCCAGCAGCAGGTACAGAGCTGAGTCTTGAGACTGATCCCTGGTCCTGATCCTGAGCCCTGATTCTGATCATTGGTCCCTCAGCCCTCCCTGATCCCGATCCCTTAGCCCGTAGCCTTGAGCCCTGAGCCTGATCTTTGATCCTGATCCTGAGCCCTGATCCTGATCCCGATCCCCAAACCCTGAGCCCTGATTGTGATCCCTGATCCCCGATTCCTTTGCCCTGAGCCTTGATCTGATCCCTGATCTCTGAGCCCTGATCCCTGAGCCCTGATGATCCCTGAGCCCTGATGATCCCTGAGCCCTGATCCTGATCTCTCATCCCTGAGCCCTGATCCCCGATTCCTTTGCCCTGAACCTTGATCCTGAGCCCTGATCTCTGAGCCCTGATCCTGAGTCCTGATGATCCCTGAGCCCTGATGATCCCTGAGCCCTGATCCTGATCTCTCATCCCTGAGCCCTGATCCCTCATCCAGCCCTGTGGCTCCAAAGGGGTTGGTGTGGGGTGGGATGAACTCAGGATCCTGTCGTGGGAGAAGGGATGGAGGAAGGTTGGAGATGTTGTCATTGCCTTTGTGCTGTGTGTGTCCTCCCTGGGAGCTGAGCAGATCAGCCTCCCATGGCAGCTGGAATAACCAGAATTACCCTAGCAGTTCCCACAGCTGTGCCCTCTCTGGTGATCCTGGCTGTCTCAAGGCATTGAAAAAAAGCTTTAAAGTAGCAAAAAGTGCTAAAAAACCCCCAAACACCCACCCAGGAGCCCAGGCAGGGACTGAGAGCCAACACCTGTTCAGCCCAGCTGTGAGCCCTGCACTGGGCTTTGCTCAGCCCCACACTGGGTTTTGTTAAGCTCCACATTGGGCCCTCCTGGTGACCACACTGGGCCCCACACTGGGCTTGCCTGAGCCCAGCTTTGAGCCCAGCTGAGCCCCACACTGAGTTTTGTTAAAACCCAAATTGGGCCCTCCTGGTCTCTGCATTGGGCCCTGCTGAGCCCCATGTTGGGCTTGGCTGAGCCCAGGTGTGAGCCCTGCTGAGCCCTACCTTAGGCCCTGCTGAGTCCCAGCTTGGGCCCTGCTGAGCCCCACACTGAGCTTTACTGAGCCCCACACTGAGCTTTCCTGAGCCCCACACTCAGCTTTACTGAGCCCCACACTGAGCTTTGCTGAGCCCCACACTGAGCTTTGCTGAGCCCCACACTGAGCTTTACTGAGCCCCACACTGAGCTTTCCTGAGCCCCACACTCAGCTTTACTGAGCCCCACCTTGTGCTTTACTGAGCCCCACACTGAGCTTTACTGAGCCCCACACTGTGCTTTACTGAGCCCCACACTGAGCTTTACTGAGCCCCACACTCAGCTTTACTGAGCCCCACACTGAGCTTTACTGAGCCCCACACTGAGCTTTCCTGAGCCCCACACTGAGCTTTACTGAGCCCCACACTGAGCTTTACTGAGCCCCACACTGAGCTTTCCTGAGCCCCACACTGAGCTTTACTGAGCCCCACACTCAGCTTTACTGAGCCCCACACTGAGCTTTCCTGAGCCCCACCCTGAGCTTTACTGAGCCCCACCCTGAGCTTTACTGAGCCCCACACTGAGCTTTACTGAGCCCCACACTGAGCTTTACTGAGCCCCACACTCAGCTTTACTGAGCCCCACACTGAGCTTTACTGAGCCCCACACTGAGCTTTACTGAGCCCCACACTGAGCTTTACTGAGCCCCACACTGAGCTTTACTGAGCCCCACACTGAGCTTTACTGAGCCCCACACTGAGCTTTACTGAGCCCCACACTGAGCTTTACTGACCCCCACACTCAGCTTTACTGGGCCCCACACTCAGCTTTGCTCAGCCAGAGGCAATTACAAGTTCAAACTTTCTTCTCCCTGAGCCTGGTTGAAGCCCTAAGGGCAGAGTCCACTACTACAAAGCTTTATCTGAGCCTGGCCGGGGTTTGTTTGACCTTTCTCCCACACAAGCCCAGACTCCCTTGGCTCCTGCTGAATGCTGGGCCTGGCTCCAGCAATCGACTCCTGCTCTGCTCCTGTTCCTGCTCGTTTGGGTAATGATTGGAAACAAACTTTATTGCTCTCCCTTTGCAAGTCTGATATCCCTCAGAGTGGAAGGGAATCCTTTGTTGGAGCTGATTGCAGGGATATATAACTCCCTGGCTTCCCTGCAATATCTGATTTTTTTAGCAGAAGAGCCTCTGGCACTGTGGAGTGAGGGAAAGCATTGCCAAGTTTGTGCTGAGTTATCACAGCCTTAAAAGCAGTGTAAATATCTGGGTTGGAGCTCAACTGGCTGCTCTGTTCTACAGCATCTTTGGGAGGTTAATGATGGACAATTTAATGATTAAACTAAATAGCTGCTGTAGAGTTCAAAACGGAGAAAAAAGCAGATAGTTCCAAGCCTTTGTCTTGTTCTGGTACACGGCCTGGGATGCTCCAGAATTATGTCTAAACCAGGAAAGTTGGGTGTTTTTTAAAACATGAGGGCTCCACAAGTGAGCTGCTTCTGGAGAAGCATTAGAGATGGGACTGGAAAAGCACAAGTGGGAAGCCTGGAGTTTGCATTTTGTCCGGGTTTTCTATTTAAGTGAAGGCTCATTTACAAGTTTGAGGAATTTTTATTTGTTTCCTTCAGCCTTAAAAAATTAGGATTTCAAATTTGGCACGTCTGGCACCTCACTGGTGGAAATAAACCCTCCCAAAGGGAGGCAGAGCAGGACAGGGTCCCTGTTTCAGGGGAGATGCACTGAGGATTTCAGGGTGGGTTTGCATTTTTTATTTCATACCAAGGGTATGGGCGCTGTCCATGTGGAGCTGATGTCATCTCTGTGTCACCAACTGGGAATTGCAGAATCACTGAGCCTGGAAAACCCTGCCAGAGCATCAAATCCCAGCTGTGCCCCATCCCCACCCTGTCCCCAGCCCAGAGCACTCAGTGCCACCTCCAGGAATTGCTGGGGCACCTGCAGGGATGGGCACTGCAAACCTCCCTGGGCAGCCCCTGCCAAGGCCTGAGCCCCCTGTCCATGCAGAAATTTCCCCCCAATATGCAAAAATGGGATTTTAAGGACTTGCAGGGCTCCTTTTCTGTTATTGGTGTGAGGGGTTTGGAGCTGTGGGGAACAGGAAATGTTCCCTGCCAGAAGGGGCTGGGGCAGGGACACCTCTGCTGCTGGGCTTGCATTGGATGGATATTCCCTTGTGGGAAAAGCCTTTGGGATTCTGGTGTTCAGGATGCAGAGATGAGGTGGGAAAAGAGCTCCAAGGACATCGAGTCCCAGCTGATCCCACCTTGTCCCCAGCCCAGAGCTCTGAGTGCCACCTCCAGGAATTGCTGGGGCACCTGCAGGGATGGGCACTGCAGAGCTCCCTGGGCAGCCCCTGGCAAGCCCTGAGCCCCCTTTGCATGGGGAAATTCCTGCTGTGCCCACCCTGAGCTGCCCTGGCCCAGCCTGAGGCCGTTCCCTCTGCTCCTGTCCCTGTTCCCTGGGGCACAGCCCGACCCCCCCGGCTGTGCCCTCCTGGCAGGAGCTGTGCAGAGCCACAAGGGCCCCCTGAGCCTCCTTTGCTCCAGGCTGAGCCCCTGCCCAGCTCCCTCAGGGATCCTGGGGCTGCAGACCCTTCTGAGCTTGCTGTCAAGCGCAAATCCCCTCAGATCTCTCCCTGATTTTGGGGGAGCAGTGAGGACACAGCTGCTGCCCCTCAGTCCCACCCAGGCCCTGCTGGGCTGTCAGACAAATCTGTTATTTTCAATTTTCAGCCTTGCTGCAGCTTCCACCTGCAGTGAAAGCAAACAGGAGCCTTCAGTCAGCCCGAGGTGCTGTAGTGAAGGTCAGGAATCACTCCCAGCCAGATGTGCCCTCCCAGGGCAGGTTTGTGTAAATCCAGGGGTCTTGTACCCATTCCCTTAATTCCCAGGGGTCCTTGCTGCCCACTGCCACTCTCAGCCTGCATGAAAGGAATCTGACTTCTGCCATTCTCCTGGCAGCAGGAAATCTGTCCTGAACAAGGCATCTCATCCCTGAAAGTGCCTTTTGGGGCTGTGGGGAAGTGTCCCATGCTTGGAAGGGCTTACAGGTGAGCACAGCTGCAGGCAGTGTGAGGAAGAGGAAGGTTTTACCCACATCTGGTCTGATTAGGGATGTCAGGTGTTGATATTGCTGAGGGAAATCTGATCTTCCAGAATTCCCCTAGCTCTGGGGTTCTGCTCCCTTGGAATTCCCTCAGGGAGCTCCTCCATGTGCTGGAAATCATCCTTCATTTGTCTGACATGGAGCAGCCTCACTGAAATGTTGGATGATCTCCCTGAATTCCTCCAGATCCGTGTCAGGCCTTTGTAGCTTTTCACTCCCAGCAGCCTGAAACACCCCAGGTGCTCTTTCCTGATTCCTTTGTCAATTCAGGTTAATATTGCAGTGCAGAGGTTCCTGTCCTTTATCTGCTCCCCAGTGCCACCTTTGAGCACTGATCTCTGGGGTTGGAGTGTGGGGCTGTGCCCTCAGCAAATGGACACAGCCCAGCAAGGCTTCAGCAGCTCTCCCTGAATAAATGGAACTGGTGATTCCCAGAGCTCCCCTGGTTTATCTGCCTCAGGAGAGGCTGCACTTGGGATGGTTTTTCTTGGCTCTGCTTCCTTGGACAGGCTGCAGGGTGAAATCTGCAGCTGAGATTGTTGTGAGGGAGCTGAGCAAGGCTGTGAATTCAAGGGGAGAGGTCACAGAATCCTGGAATGGTTTGGGTGGGAAGGGACTCAAAACTCATCCAATTCCAACCCCTGCCATGGCAGGAACACCTCCCACTGTCCCAGGTGCTCCAGCCTGGCCTTGGGCACTGCCAGGGCTCCAGGGGCAGCCACAGCTGCTCTGGCAATTCCCTCCCCACCCTGCCAGGGAGCAATTCCTTCCTAAGATCCCATCTAAATCCCTCCTCTCTTAGTTTAAGGCCATTCCCCCTTGTCCTGTACTGTAAAATGTTCCTCTCCAGCTTTCTTGCAGACCTTTTATGTCTGGAAGTCAGATTTTGCAGGGACTGGATGAGCCCCCAGAGCAGGCAGACAACAAAAAGAGCCAAGAGCAGCAGGTGAAATATTGATGGTGAGGTACTGAGGCTCTGAGGATTCCTTTCTCCAGTTTTGCTGATTCCCAGGGGGTTCATTGAGTTGTATTTGAGAGGTGTGCAAGTCCTCACATGTGTAAAGTGAGCAGAAGTGTTTTTAGGAAGGAAAAATGCTTTTTGTGCCCTCAAGACAAGGAAATAATAATGCAGCCATTTCCTCTCTGCTTCATGTTGATGGAATCCACATCAGCAGGATGGAAAAGCATGTGAGAACTCAAAGGTTTGGTGAAATTTTGCAGCTGAAGAAAGCGAAAAAGCTGAAACTGCTGAGCTGATACAGCACACCCCAACCCTGAGGATGCTGCAGAGGAATCCACACTTCAGGAGGAAGCAGTTTAGGGTTATAGGATTTTTATAGGATTTTTTTTCATATTTGCTGAGAGTATAGGATGTTGCTGGTCACTCCCACAGAGCCACTGTCCCTCATTCCATGTTCTGCTCCCATTGTCCATCACCTCCTTGGTGTTTTGCACTCAGGGATGTTCACAGAATTCCCAGAATCACTGGGTTGGAAGAGACCTTCAAGCTCATTGAGTCCAACCCAGCCCCAACCCCTCAACTCAGCCCTGGCACCCAGTGCCACATCCAGGCTTTGTTAAACACCCCAGGGATGGGGACTCCACCACCTCTCTGGGCTGAAGCTCAGGGTTCCAAAGTCTCTCCTCTCTCCTCACAGGTCCTCAAGATCAGATTAAAATGTGTGGGTGCACAGGGGTGTCAGCAGAAAACCTGTGGGTGCATCACAAATCACAGAATTCCAGAATGGTTTGGGTTGGAAGGGCCCCCTCACTTCCTGCGAGGCTACCTGGGCATGGCCCCAGCCACTGGCCTGGAAAAAACCTGGAAATTTCCCTTTCCATCTGTTATTGGAGCTGTTTGAACTGAATTCCCCTTCACAGAATCCCCAGAATCTCTGGGTTGGAAGAGACCTTCAAGCTCATCGAGTCCAACCCAGCCCCAACCCCTCAACTCAACCCTGGCACCCAGTGCCACATCCAGGCTTTGTTAAACACCCCAGGGATGGTGACTCCACCACCTCCCCGGGCAGAACATTCCAGAACTTTATCACCCTTTCTGTAAAAATCCTTTTCCTGATATCCAGCCTGTATTTCCCTTGGTGCAGCTCGAGGCTGTGTGCTCTGGTTCTGTCAGTGCCTGCAGACAGAGCCCAGCCCCAGCTGAGCACAGGCACCTTTCAGGAGCTGTGAGAGTGATGGGGGCAGCCCTGAGCCTCCTTTTCTCCAGGCTGAGCACCCCCAGCTCCCTCAGGGGTTCCTCTCAGGGTTTGTGTTCCAAGATGTCACTGGAGCTTTGCCCAATCTCTTGGTGACCAGAGCAGAGCTGCCACCCAGCTTTGTGTGACCACAAAAAACACCTTAAAACAACAAAAAGGGCAGGAAAAGCAGGTGTGCTGTGCACCCTGCCTGCTCAGGGTGTTTTATGGCCCAGGAGGCAATAAAGGAGCTGTAGATCAGATATTTTCCTCCACAAGGAAAGTTCTGATAGCCCCTGAGGGATGAGCAAACAAAGCAGTTGTGAGGGGCAGGGTTTGGCACACAGCAGGTTAATTCTGGCTGCCCTAACTGCTGCATTTCCACCTCATAAACCCAATGCTCATCCCTCAGATGTGTTTTCTCCACCTGAACTTGTAAAAAGACAGAAATAAATGTGGATTTTCTCACACAGCTTTGCTCACCCTGCTCTCAGGAGAAGCAATGCCAATTTTTGCCTCTAAATAAAATAAGTAATAGAGTTTTCTTGATGTTTCTGGGCTTCTTCTTGATGGTTGTGGGTTTCTGCCAAAATTTTGGGCAGAATTATTGCTGTTTCTGCCAGCAGTTCACTTGTCTGAAAGGAGGGCAGGATAATAGGTGTGAAAATCGGAGGCATTTGGGCATCCAAGTCTGTTCTGAGGGAGGGGAGGGAGAAAATATTTCTCACAGTGCTTTGTGAAGTCATTCCCACCTAGAAATGATCCCTGGAAGTGAGGGGGCGTGGACATGCTGGATAATTTCAGAGGAGATATTCAGCTGATGTGTCCTAAATGTTTTAATTAGAGCTGAACATGGTGAATTCAGGGATTTCCTTTAGAGAGAGGCAAAAGAAGCTGGGAAGGAAACTTTTAGTAAGACCCTGAAGAAAGGAAAAATAAACCCCAAACCCTCAGCAAAAATACTTCAAGGGAATCCTATTATTTTTATTTAGTGAGGAATAAATTCTCAATAACCTTGAGCAGTGAGCAGGTAAGGGAAGTGTTTGGTCTGGGATTTGTGATCCCGGGGCTGTGTCCCCTCTCTGGCTCTGAAGGCATTTTGGGTTTCCCAAACTTGGCTCTGCATCCCTTGGCCATCCCATTTCCATCCCATTTCCCATTTCAGCCAAACTGGGAGGGCACACTGGTGGCAGTGCTCCTGGGGACCCCCAGGCTGCAGCTGGGGCTGAGCAGGGCTGGGATAAATCCTTTGGGATTGAGGGGACAGCAGAGGGAAAAGCTGGGCTGGGGCTGGCTGTGCTGCAGCAGTGTGGGGTTTTGTCAGGTGGAGTATTTTCAGGTGGGGTTTTTTTCAGCTGGGTTACCACAGGCATTGATTCCAGAGGAATTCAGGTCCTTGGAGATGTGGAGTGGAGAATCTGTGGGGCTAAAGGAAATGTGGTGGGAAGGGATTGCTGGAAAAGGAAGGAGTTGCTGCTTTTTGTGTGTGAGTTCAGCACTGTTGGTGTGTTTGTGCCCCATTTCAGCAGTGTTGGTGTGTTTGTGTGTGAGTTCAGCACTGTTGGTGTGCTTGTGCCTGATTTAAGGTCACTGTTTGTGCTCCTTGCCTGATTAAGGGCTGTTTGTGCCCAGTTTCAGGGCAGTTTGTGCCCAGTTTCAGGTCTGTTTGTACCCAATTTCAGGGCTATTTGTGCCCAGTTTCAGGGCAGTTTGTACCCAGTTTCAGGGCTGTTTGTACCCAATTTCAGGGCAGTTTGTACCCAGTTTCAGGGCTGTTTGTACCCAGTTTCAGGTCTGTTTGTACCCAATTTCAGGGCTGTTTGTGCCCACTTTCAGGGCAGTTTGTGCCCAGTTTCAGGGCTGTTTGTACCCAATTTCAGGGCTGTTTGTGCCCACTTTCAGGGCAGTTTGTGCCCAGTTTAAGGGCAGTTTGTGCCCAGTTTCAGGTCTGTTTGTGCCCACTTTAAGGGCTGTTTGTACCCAGTTTCAGGGCTGTTTGTACCCAATTTCAGGGCTGTTTGTGCCCACTTTCAGGGCAGTCTGTGCCCAGTTTAAGGGCTGTTTGTGCCTGGTTTCAGGGCAGTTTGTGCCCACATTAAGGGCTCTTTGTACCCAATTTCAGGGCTGTTTGTGCCCACTTTAAGGGCAGTTTGTGCCCAGTTTCAGGGCTGTTTGTACCAAAATTCAGGGCTGTTTGTACCCACTTTAAGGGCAGTTTGTGCCCGCTTTCAGGTCTGTTTGTACCCAATTTCAGGGCTGTTTGTGCCCACTTTAAGGGCTGTTTGTACCCAGTTTCAGGGCTGTTTGTACCCACTTTCAGGGCAGTTTGTGCCCACATTAAGGGCTGTTTGTGCTCTCCCCACAGCTGTTCCAGAGGCCCAATGCACTGGCAGTGCAGCAGCTGACAGCAGCCCAGCAGCAGCAGTACGCCCTGGCTGCTGCCCACCAGCCACACATAGGTGAGTCTGCCTCTCCCCAGCCCTTCTGATCCATGGGGAAACTCCAGGGAAAAGGATTGGGAGGGTTCAAAGTGTATTTTACAGCTGATAATCAATGCATGAGCAGAAGTGCATTTTTACAGATTTGCTTGTGGGTGTCTCTTGCACACTTAGAAGCCTTTTAAAGGATTTCCCTGTGTGGCAGAACTGACACTCTCACTCTCCTGAGGGTGCTGTCAGTCAGGAGAGGCTTTGGAAGCTTCTGAGTGAAACATAAATCAGGGTGACAGCACAGAGAAGTGAGGGGAAATGCACTATTTAATATCAGCTAAATGTGCTGCCAGGGGTCTTAGGAGTTAAAAATGTAATTTATGCAAAGACATTATTGATATTAATAAAAATTATTCATAAAATATACACATACATACACACACACACACATATATGTATGTGTGTGTGTGTTTAAAAAATGTATTTTTATTAACTGGGAATAAAGCACTCGATCATGTGTAGAAACCCAGGAAAACAATGCATTAATTTTTTTAGCACAATAAGCAATTTGTGGTAGTTTTTCCTGCCCAAAACCCCAATATAAATGTGTTGGGGCTCTGTGCTGTGCCCTTGCGTGCTCAGTGCAGTTCAGGGATTGAAATTATTCAGCTTTTTAACTTCCTCCCCTTCACCTTCACCTCCCCTGCACACCCCTCTCCCGCCCACCTGGGCTTTCTCTAATGATTAAACTGTTTTTCCTCTCTGAGCCTTTTCCAGACTGACCAGCTGGAATGCTGGGATGCTGTGGGAGCTCAGGATGGGGTGGTTTGGGTCCTGATTTACTCACTGTAGGAAATACAGAGTAGTACCAAGCTCCAGTCTCCTGAACAGGGTCTGTCTGCCCTGCAGAAGCACCTGAGCTGTTGGATAGAAAGGATTTTACTTCTTAAGGAGCATTGAATCCTTAGAATTGGGGTTTTTAATGCCAGATCTCTCCTCTGCCCATCAACACTCACAGGTTGTCACTCCCTATAGAAAACCACCCGCAAAAAGCTTCAAACCACGGAACCAGCCTGAGTTTGGTGTTGTCCAGGCAGCACAGGGGGGTTGTGCTGGGGCTGCAGTCCTGCTGAGTTTGTTTTCACTGACAGGAATGTTTTCAGCAGGTCTAGCTCCTGCTGCCTTCGTTCCCAACCCCTACATCATCAGCGCGGCGCCTCCGGGGACGGATCCGTACGCGGCCGGGCTGGCGGCAGCTGCCACGTTAGGTGAGAGCTCCCAGCTCCCTCTGCATCCCCAGCCCTCCCTGCTCTGCCTCTGCAGGGCAAACAGCAGCATCTTGGGCTGGGAGAACTGGTATGGTGGTGTGGCTGTGAGTAAAACCAGAATTTGTCCTTAAAACCAGAGATGAAATGGGATAATTTTTGTTTAAGGCTTGCAGAGTAAATGGGAAGGGAACAGACACAGATATTGCTCCGTTTTTGGGGTGTTTTGGTGACAGGGAAAACCTCTGAAACTAACCCAGCAGGGAAAACCTCTGAAAACAGATTTCTTAAAGGCTGGAAAGATGCAGGATGTGTTTCCTGGCAGGAAAGTTGTGTCTCCTGTTCAGCTTGTGGTGCACCATGCAAACGAGCTCTTCCCTGAAATTCTGCTGGGAATTTCCAGTTCCCAGGAGGTGAACACATCCAGATCTGCTGGGGCTTCCAGAGCAAATGGGAAAGGAGCAGACACAAATATTGCTCTGGTTTTGGGGTGTTTTGATGGCTGACAGTAGCAAGTAAAACCTCTGAAAACAAATTTCTGAAAGGCTGGAAAGATGCAGGATGTGTTCAGCTTGTGGTGCATCCTGCAAACGAGCTCTTCCCTGAAATTCTGTTGGGAATTTCCACTTTCTAGGAGGTGAACACATCCAGATCTGCTGGGGCTTCCAGAGCAAATGGGAAAGGAACAGACACAAATATTGCTCCGTTTTTGGGGTGTATTGGTGACTGACAGTAGCAGGGAAAACCTCTGCAAACAAACTTTGAAAGGCTGGAAAGATGCAGGATGTGTTCAGCTTGTGATGCACCCTGCAAAAGAGCTCTTCCCTGAAATTCTGTTGGGAATTTCCACTTCCCAGCAGGTGAACACATCCAGATCTGCTGGGGCTCACACTGGGACTGTGCCCTTTCCCAGATGGCAGCAAAGATGGAGCCTCTGCTCTTTCTGCAGGATCCTCCTCCAGCCATTCATGTGTCAGTTCCCAAATCCCTCCCAGCTGTCACAGCCAGAGCTGCTGGTTCTGGAGGTGCCAGCTCTGTGTCACAGCGTGTCAGGCACTGTGGGGGACACAGTGAGCATGGAACTGCTGCTGGGGGGGGCAAAAATTCTTGCCCAGGCACTGGGAACAAAGCAGGAATGTGCTTGTAGGGTAGCGGATTTTCAAAGGGAGAACATGATTTTAGGAAAAGCATGATTTTTAGAGGAAGAACATGATTTTAGGAAGAACATGATTTTTAGAGGAAGAACATGATTTTAGGAGAGGATTTTCAGAGGAGGATCATTTTAGGAGAGGGTTTTCAAAGGAGGAACTTAATTTTAGGAGAGGATTTTTAGAGGAAGAGCATGCTTCTTGGAGGGGAATTTTAAACAAAGAACGTGATTTTAGGAGAGGATTTTCTAATAAAGAACATTTTAGGAGAGGAGTTTTAGAGGAAGAACATTATTTTAGGAGAGGATTTTCAAAGGAGGAACATGATTTTAGGAAAAGCATGATTTTTAGAGGAAGAACATGATTTTAGGAGAGGATTTTCAAAGGAAGAACATGATTTTAGGAGAGGATTTTCAGAGGAGGATCATTTTAGGAGAGGGTTTTCAAAGGAGGAACTTAATTTTAGGAGAGGATTTTTAGAGGAAGAACATGCTTCTTGAAGGGGAATTTTAAACAAAGAACATGATTTTAGGAGAGGATTTTCAAAGGAGGAACATTTTAGGAGAGGATTTTTAGAGGAATTTTTGAGGGGATTTTTAAAGGAAGAGCATGATTTTAAGAGGATTTTTAGAGGAAGAACATGATTTTAGGAGAGGATTTTTAGAGGAAGAACATGATTTTAGGAGAGGATTTTCAAAGGAGGAACTTAATTTTAGGAGAGGGTTTTTAGAGGAAGGACATGATTTTAGGAGAGGATTTTCAAAGGAGGAACATTTTAGGAGAGGATTTTTAGAGGAATTTTTGAGGGGATTTTTAAAGGAAGAACATTATTTTAGGAGAGGATTTTTAGAGGAATTTTTGAGGGGATTTTTAAAGGAAGAGCATGATTTTAAGAGGATTTTTAGAGGAAGAACATGATTTTAGGAGAGGATTTTTAGAGGAAGAACATGATTTTAGGAGAGAATTTTCAAAGGAGGAACATGATTTTAGGAGAGGATTTTTAAAGGAAGAGCATGATTTTAGGAGAGGATTTTTAAAGGAAGAACATGATTTTAGGAGAAGATTTTTAAAGGAACAACATGCTTCTGGGAGGGGATTTTTAAAGGAAGAATGTGCTTTTAGAGGAGGATTTTTCTAACCATGCCTGCCTTCCCTTGGGCAGGGCAGAGGGAATGTTGTGTGCTGCAATGAGCACTGCTCTGTTTGGGCTGGGGTGTTTGTGGGGGCTCTCACTGCTGCCACTCTCCACTTACAGCTTGTAAACTCACTTCAGTCCTCTGGTTTTGGGTGGCTTGTCCCAGATCAAACCCAGATCTGTGTCTGGTTTTGGGTGGTTTGTCCCAGATCAAACCCAGATCTGTGCTGTGTGTGAATGTGACACTCTGTGCTTTGGGACACAACTTGGTCCAGCTCTTCCCAAACCCCTGCTGAGCTTTTCAGCTTTGAGGCCATCGTGGGGTCAGCTCTGAAATGGGAATTCAGCAAGTGCTGCCCACTTGGATGGAGGTTTTAGTGCATCATGCAGATGTGTGGGAAGAGTTTGGGTTATAATCTGGGCTTTGGCCTGGGCTGCTGGGAGCTCCATGCTGGATTGTGCAATGCCATGGGGACATTGGGTGGAGGCAGCACCAGCCTTGGCAGAGGGTGACACTGTGTTCTGTGGGACAGAGCCAAGGGCAGGGACACAGGGACATGACCCTGATAACCCTCTGGGGTGGTGAATGGAGCAGGCAGTGAATGGGCTGCGCTGCTGCTGCCCAGTGCAGTCAGGAGGAGCTGCAGGGCTCCGCTCCAGGCAGAGGAGGAGATTTGTGAATGATTCCTGTACAGAGGGGCTCCTGCTTGGCCTTTCTGCATCACCCCAGGGCCTCCAGAGCTCCTTGCTGGGCAGCAGCAGAGTGCAGAGAGCAGCAGGTCAGCAGCTTGATTTCATAGAAACACCACATGGAGCTGGGCCACGTTTCCAGGAAATACCAAGTGTTGGCCACAAGGGTTTTTTCTGTTCTCAGCTCTACTGAAGCTGAGCTGCCTGAGCTTTTGTAGCCTTCAACCAGGAGAAAACCCCATCTATGCTGTGTTTAACTCAGGTTTTAGACATTTGAACTGGAAATAATCCAAGGAATAGCTAAAGCAATAGGTATTAATAAACTCAGGAATACCTAAAGCATCCCAAACTTGGCATCAGGGCCTCTACTTGGAGTAATTCTAAATTTATGACTCTTGAAAGAACCCAAACAGTGTATGATGTGCTGGGTGTATTTAGAGTGTTACACCACTGAGAAAAGGAGTTATTTTAACCCTCTCATCACCCTACAAATGACAAGATAAACTCCATACTGATGTTTATTTCAGAAAAGCATCTTTCCTGTCTAGGCCTGAGCAGGTTTGAGAACAGTTTTCCTGTCATGACTGAGAGCAGCACTGGAGGAACAGGAGGCAATTTAAATGTTTATACAAAGCCAAAAAGCCTCGTTGATGTGCCTGGGAGTGTTAAATTGGGAGAACTTGGAGGAGCTTCTGAGATGGAAGAAATGAGTTTGGAGTTTATTGCTCCCAGTTCCTCTCAGAGCAGAGGGGAGACTTTGGTGTGTGTTTTATGGCAGAGATAATCTGTCAAATAAAGTTCTGCCATTATGGCAGGTTTGTCATGATTGTGAGACTGGCATCTCCAGGATAATGCTCTTCTCTTCCCAACAATAGCAGCATTTTAAAGAGCAAATTTGAATGCAGAGAGAAGAACTTCCTAAAAAAACCCCTCATTTTAAACTGTGGGGAAGATACTGCTGCCTTTGAATTGCCTTCCATCATTTGAGAAAGATGTCACTCAAAAAACTGAAAACTTGTCTTTTTTAGGCCAATTGGGAAATGATTCCCTCTGGGGTGGAGTGTTGCAGGTAGAAAAGTGTTCCTGTTCTTTGTGGGGAGGTGGATGAATGCTGGGATAACCTGGATGCAGGGAAAGCAAAGGCTCCCACAGCAGTTCTGGGGTTTTCAGCCTTGGGGGTAGGAAATTATTCCCTCTGATGTGAGGGATTCAAAATAGAAAAGTGTTCTGTTCTTTGTGGGAAGGTGGATAAATGCTGGGATAGCCTGGATACAGGGAAAGCAGAGGCTCCCACCTGGTTCTGGGGTTTTCACCCTTGGGGTTGGAAATTATTCCCTCTGAGGTGGAGTCACAGTGTTCTGTTCTCTGTGAGGAGGTGGGTGAATGCTGGGGTGACCTGCTCACAGGAGAAGCAGAGGCTCTCACAGCAGGCTCTGGGGTTTTCAGCATTGGAGGTAGGAAATGATTCCCTCTGAGGTGGAGTCAAAGTGTTCCTGTTCTTTGTGGGGAGGTGGGTGAATGTTGGGATAACCTGGGCACAGGGAAAGCAGAGGCTCCCACCTAATTCTGGGGTTTTCACCCTTGGGGTTGGAAATGATTCCCTGTGAGGTGGAGTCAAAGTGTTCCTGTTCTTTGTGGAGAGGTGGGTGAATGCTGGGATAGCCTGGATGCAGGGAAAGCAGAGGCTCCCACTGCAGTTCTGGGGTTTTCAGCCTGGGTGAGAGGATCAGGCCCTTGGTGCTGAGCTGGAGCAGAGGAGGGTGTGGGCACACCCTGCCAGGACTGAGATTTGGGAGCCCCTGCAGCTGGGTCTGTGCTGGGTACTGAGCAGTGCCAGCCTGGGCAGGGCTGGGGCAGCAGCTCTGGGCTCAGCTGCTCACTGCCACCCCTAAAGCAGCAAAGATCAGTGGGAATTTGAAGGGATCAGCCCACAAACCCCTGGGAATTCCACGGGATCACACCACAGATCACTGGGAATTACATAAGGATCACCCCACAGATCAGTGGGAATTCCAGGGGATCACCTCACAGATCACTGGGAATTACATAAGGATCACCCCACAGATCAGTGGGAATTCCAGGGGATCACTCCACAGATCAATGGGAATTTGAAGGGATCACCCCACAGATCCCTGGGAATTCTGAAGAAGTCACCCCACAAATTAGTGGGAATTTTAAAGGGATCACCCCCCAGATCCCTGGGAATTCCACAGGGATCACCCCACAGATCATTGGCAGTTCTACAGGGATCACCCCACAGACCCTGGGGTTGCTGCCTGCAGCCTCTCTGAGCTCCTGTCCCTGCTGTCATGCTGTCCCTGCTGCACAGCCTGGCTGCCCTGTAAGGAGAGGCTGGGCTGGGCAGGCTGAGATGGAAGCACACCCCCTGAGTGCTCTCACACATCTCAGTGATGCTCTGAGCACATTCCCAGCTGGATTTGCTGCTGTTCCCTGCCAGGATCAGCTCTGTGTGTGACACAGCATAGGCAATATTCAATATTCACCTCCAGAAGTGCTGGAATTTCTCTTTTCCCAGGAATGCCCAGCTGTGATGAGAGCAGAGCAGCATCTCCTGGAGGAGGAGCAGCTCTGGGTGCTGCTGGCTCTGGCAGTGATGCCACACTTGCCCTCACTGAGAACTCTGTTCAATAATGAGCCTCTCTCTGTGCTCGGAGCAGCTGAGCCAGACCCGCAGCCCTTTCAATCCCAGCTGCTGCAGACTTCAAAGCCTCCTCTGCTTTTGTGCACCCACAGCTTTGGCAGCAGCCTCTGCCTAAGAGGAAAGCCCATCTAGGCTGTGCTTGGTTGGTAATTAGAGCTGAGACTAATACATCCCAGAGAGATGCCCAAATTTTGCCCAGATGAAGGGATTGCAGCAGCTTCCAGCAGCCTGAGGGCACATGCAGGTTAATGACTTGCATTAAAAGGGACCAGTTGCAGCTCTTGCCCTGTTGGGTGCAGGAGAACCCTGGGAGTTGGGGTGTGATGTACATTCAGTGATTATAAACAGGTTAAAATCACTCCCTGCCTCCCTGTCTGTGCCTGCTGGGCACACCACAGGCACCACCTTTGTGGCACTGTTCATTTGCTGTGGGTTTTTTTCCATTTTAGCTGGCACTGCTCATGAATTTCCAGGGTGGAAGGTAAGAAATGAGTGGTTGCTGCTGCAGATCTGAGTAGGAGAAGCAGATCAGCCTGTCTGATTCTGTAAATCCAGCAAGGATGGCCTTTGGGGTGAGATACAAATCCAGGTGTTCAGCATCTGCCTGGAATTAGCCAGCACCTCCCTGCTGAGCACAGAGCTGGGCACCTCACTCCTAAATCTGGGGAAAGCAGAGTAGTTAAAACCAGAATAATGTAATGAGAGTAACTCTTACATGTTTGAAACATGAATTTAATATTTGGCACAAGGCATGGATGAATGTTCTGAAGTGTGGATGTGGGAGCAGGAGCTCATCCAGCTCCTTGACATCCTGCAGGATTCAGCTGAGCCTGGTACTGTCAAAATCAATCAGAAAGGAACAAAAACCAAAAGGAAAAGGGACTTGAAGGATTTCCCCCATTGTCACAGCCAGGCTAACACTGAACACTGCTTACACTTCCCTTTTTGTGTCATCCCTCATTTTCCATGGAATCACAGATTTGGGCAGAACCCAAGTGCTGAGATTCTCTCTTTAAAAATAAAAAATCCTCTTTTTACTGCAGACATGACCAAGGTTCTCTAAAGATTTGTTTATTCCAGTGTCACACCTGACCTGGCTGTGCCTGAGCTATTCCTGCTGTGGGGAGGGAGCCTTGGAATGGGGATGTATTTGGGAATCAAAAGGAACACTTTTGCTTTTCTGCTGACCTTTCCCAAAGATATCAAACAGTCATATTAAAAATATTATTGGATTCCCATTTGTGTTATTGGGTGGGAAGGGCTCCTCCCTCCAGCACTGAGATCTTCCTCAGCATTATTGTAACTGGGATTATTTAAGGAGAGAGGCTGCCATTCTGCTATCTCCAAATTTCTGTGCTGTCCTGAGACCTGATAAACACAAGGAATCTTCAAAAGTGAGGCTTTTTCTGCTGCTCTCCAGGATCATTATTATTATCATTACTATTTTTATTTTTAAGCCTCTTAAGTTTAAGGGAGGGGATGTGAAGTTTGAGGAGGGAATGTGGGAAGGGACAGGATGGTGTAGCCTCTTTTAGGGGAGATTTGCAAATGCAAAGCAGGGCTGGAAAAAGCATTTTAATACTTGAGGGTTGATGCACTCCAGCTGTGAAGAGGTTTGGTAATTTGTTGAGGAGCTGAAGGTGGCTGGCAGTGAGCTGTGAATGTCAGCTGGGATGAGAAGTTATCTCTGTGCTTCAAACAAGGTTCCTCTGTTGGGACTGGAGATTTTTGTTCCTTCTCTGTAAAACGAGGGCACACCAATAAAAACGTGGAATCACTGCTGGCAGAGTTTGACCTGGTGCAGGGATGAAATTCCAGGTCTGACTTGAAACTATATAAAATGTGTGCCCCAAATGCCAAATCCCTCTGTGTTTGCAGAGGGTTTCACACAGATGCCATCAAACCAGCCATGATAAGCAGTGTTTTTGGGGTGCCCCTTGTCCCCCCAGGAGCTCACCCTGCCCTGCTGTGTTGCAGGTCCAGCTGTGGTGCCTCACCAGTACTATGGAGTCACTCCCTGGGGAGTTTATCCTGCCAGCCTCTTCCAGCAGCAGGCGGCCGCCGCCGCCGCCGCCACCAACTCGGCCAGCCAGCAGAGCACGCAGCAAACGCAGCAGGGCCAGCAGCAGGTAAGGCTGGCACCTCCTGGCACCTCCTGGGCAGGGACACCTGGGCTCTGCATGGGGAATGATCCCAGGGATGGGGGATTGCAGCCCCTGGCCCTGCACAGAGCCCCAGCAATCCCAGCCTGGGCATCCCTGGGAGTGCTGTCCAGACTCTGCAGCCTCTGGGCCATCTGTGCCCATGTCCATGCCCATTCCCATTTGCATTCCCATTTTCATTCCCATGCCCATTCTTGTGCCCCTTTCCATTCCCATACCCATTCTGACGCCCCCATTCCCATACCTATTCCCTTGCCCATTCCATTGTCATGTCCATGCCCATTCCCATGCCCCCATTCGCATTCTGATTCCCATGCCCATTCCTGTGCCCCTTTCCATTCCCATATCCATTCCCATGCCCCTATTCTTGTGCCCATTCCCATTCCTGTGGCCCTTTCCATGCCCATTTCCATTCCCATGCCCATTTCCTTTCCCACGCCCATTTCCATTCCCATGCCCACTCCCATGCCCATTTCCATTCCCATTCCTGTGCCCATTCCCATGCCCATTCCCTTGCTCATGCCCATTCCCCTACCCATCACCATTCCCATGCCATTTCCATGCCCATTCCCGTGCCCACTCCCATTCCCATTCCTGTGCCCATTCCCATGCCCTTTCCCTTGTTCATGCCCATTCCCCTACCCATCACCATTCCCATGCCCATTCCCGTGCCATTTCCATGCCCATTTCCATGCCCACTCCCATTCCCATTCCTGTGCCCATTCCCATGCTCATTTCCATTCCCATTCCTGTGTCTATGCCCATGCCCGTTCCCATGCCCATTCCCATGCCCATGCTCACTCTCATGCCCACTCCCATGCCCATTCCCATGCCCACTCCCATGCCCCTGCCCATTCCCATGCTCATTTCCATGCCCACTCCCATTCCCATTCCTGTGCCCATTCCTGTGCCCCTTTCCATTCCCACTCTCACTCCCATTCCCATGCCCATTTCCATGCCCATTCCCATGCCCATTCCCTCTGGGGAGCAGCATCAGGGAGAATTTCTTCCCAGTAAGGCTGCTGGGTCAGTGTAAGGGATTGCCCACTGGAGTGGAGTCCCCGTGCCTGGAGGTGTTTAAGGAGAGCCTGGGTGTCACTTTGTCACTCAGTGCCATGTTCTGGGTGACAGGGTGGTGCCAGCTCACAGGTTGGACTCGGTGATCTCAAAGGTCTTCTCCAGCCCAGCTGATTCTGTGGAGAACCCAACCCCAGCCTCCCCTGACACAGCTGCAGCCATTCAAAACCCTGATGTTTTCCATCACTGATCCTGACCTCAGCTCTGGGGAGTTTTAAATGTGCAGAAAACAAAACCCTTTGGCCTCTCCTAAAGACAAAGGGACAGGAGCCACCTGTACATCTGGAATTTGATTTATCCATCATGCCCATGGAGAGAGGCACATGAAGATGGGTGGTGATGAATTATTACCAGTACTCTGGGGAGGCTGGAAGGGCCTGAGCTGTGCAGCAGCAAACCCCTGGTGCTGTTGGTGTGTGAGGGCAATCACCAGGAGCCAGAGCTGGTTCTGTCCCCTCAGCAGCTCTCCTGTCTCCTCCTTGGTTATGGCAGAATAAAGAGCTACTGGCAGCTGAATTTTTCAGCTCAGAAGCTGAAAACCCTTTGAAAACCAAACCCCAGTGTCAGGAGGTGCTCTAAGGCCTTTACAGATGCAGCAGGCATGAGCTGAGAGGCTATTAAAATAAAATATCTCAGTGCCAGTGGCCTTTATGGGATGTTTCATTACTTTTATGGCCGTGGAGCAGGTGTGAGTGGGGTCAGGAGCGGGGTTTGGAATGCAGACCTTGCTCTGAGGGGATGCAGCAGGGATTGTTTGCATTAAAAGTGCTGAGGCAGAGGCTTTGGGAACCTGGAGCACTGAGTGTGGACACTTGATTTGTCACCCTTGTGACATCTTAATAGTGTGTTAATAAACCCAGCAGCATTCCAGTGCTGCAGTCTGCACCCCCTGGAATTCTTGGCTCCCAGAGATTCCCTGGGCTGGAGGGTTCCTGTCAGTGATGGAGAGAGCCAGGGAGACTGATTCAGTGATGAGAATCTGATTTTATTGTGGGATACAAACACTTGGGTACCATTTTAGGGATACTGGTAATGTGTACTGCCGTGGTTAGGTTAAAATCACACAAACTTACACATATAACATCTCTTACTTGCACAGTTTGTTAGGATTTTCTTTTTCTGGTAAATCCATCTGATTGAATCTTCTTGCAATCCAGGTCTAATTCTCAAAGTTCCATTTGCTTTCACCAAGGCTTCCTGTTATCAAATCTCTTCTGTCGGCCAGGTCCAAAGTCCATCATTTCTCTCATGTTCCCCAACATTCCAGTGGTTTCCTGTGCAGGCTCTGGCAGGCTGGGGGGCACCTCCCAGTCAGTGAGCCTGGGCATCCTCCCCAGCTTCACTGTGCACAGTTGCTGTTTCCTGTTAGTAAATCCAGCAGGTGGCACCCAGGATGTCACCTCTGCAGCAGGATGTGCTGGGGACACGGGGCTGGCTCCTTTCATAAGCTGAGCTTGCAGGTTCCTGCTCCAGCTCTGAGTGAGGCTCTGCCAAACTAGGTCTGGCCCAGGTCATTGCAGGGTGGCCACTCTGCCATTGTCCCTTCTGAGGGACACCACCACAGCAGCTTGTCCCTGCAAACCCCACTGTGGGCTCTGTGGTCATGGTTTCCTGTGGTTTAAGTCTTGTGTCACCAGGTCTGTGCCCTCCACAGGGACTGGTGGCTTGGGGACGCCCAGGTCACCTCCTGTCACCCACTCCCACCTCCTGAACTGGGCTGTATAAGGTTTCTGCTCAGAGGGATTTTAGTGGGGCTGTGGTGACAGGGGCCATGTGTTAGCTGGGATGGGCAGGTGGCTGGTGCACACTTCTGGCACAGGATGAGTGTGGGAGGTGGGATCAGGGAGTTGAAAGGTTGGAGAATCTCTCTAAAGATCACTGAGTCCAAGCATTAACCCAGCACTGACCCCTGTTCAGGCACCACTGTGTGTGTTGTGCACACTTCAGGGATGGGGACTCCCCCACTGCCCTGGGCACCCAAAGCCTGAGCACCCTTCAGTGAAGGAATTCTCCTGGTGCCCACCCTGAGCTGCCCTGGCCCAGCCTGAGGCTGTTCCCTCTGCTCCTGTCCCTGTTCCCTGGGGCACAGCCCGACCCCCCCGGCTGTGCCCTCCTGGCAGGAGCTGTGCAGAGCCACAAGGGCCCCCTGAGCCTCCTTTGCTCCAGGCTGAGCCCCTGCCCAGCTCCCTCAGCCCCTCCTGGGGCTCCAGGCCCTTCCCAGCTCCATTCCCAGCCCCTCCATGTCCTTTTTGAATGTGAAGAAAAGTGAATTAAGAGCAAAGGAGAGAAGTTTTCCCCCCTGGTGCTGCTCCTGCCCCTGCCTGGTGACAGTGGCTGTCTCCTGGCTCCAGAATAACCCAGTGGCTGTTGTGTCCTGTGCAGGTGCTCCGTGGAGGGGCCAGCCAGCGTCCCCTGACTCCCAACCAGAACCAGCAGGGCCAGCAGACGGATCCTCTGGTGGCCGCCGCCGCCGTCAACTCGGCGCTCGCCTTCGGCCAGGGGCTGGCAGCAGGAATGCCAGGTACCAGCACTGCCAGGCCAGGGGAGCCTGGGAAATGCCATCTGCCAGGGCTGCCCGTGCCTGGCACCGGCACTGCCTGCTTGTCTTGGTTTGGGGGTTCATTCTGGGGTTGGGTGTGTCCCCAGCTGGCAGCACTGAAGGCTCACAGGTGACAGCAGTGTTATCTCCCTGTGCCTGCATTGGACTCCAAGAATTGATGGCTCCTGTGGAAAATCACCTCCAGATTTTTCTGTGGATCTTTCAAGCTTATGGGATCTGTATTTTAAACCTCAGAGGTTTCTTAGTCCCATTCATTCATCTCAGTTCTACATCCCTGCCAGGTGCTTGACTTAACAGGGGCTTCCTTCCGTGATTGCTCTTCCAAGAGGCTTAAAATCAGGGAAAGAAAAGGGATAAAAGGGAGCAGAGTTTAGTTCTCATTTCTAGCTCTTCACTGGAGGAGCTGCTGTAGGAATTCTGACTCTGAGGTTTTGGGGTAAAGTGCTGCTGAAATTCAGTTATCAGGATATTATTGTGATGGCAAAGGACAATCCTGAGCTCATTAGAACAATGTGCAGATATGTCCTGCTGGTCAAATGTAAGGAAAAAAGGATTATTTGGGTTTCAGGTCTCCTTGCTGACACTGTTACGTCATTGTTAATTTGTTTTTTTAAATTTTATTCTTCAGAAGAATGTTGCAGTATTAAGTTACAAAGTGAATTGTGCAGATTTCCTTTAATCTCTGTTATTTGGGCTGTATTTGCAAAGCAAATACACACATATATACAATTATAGATATATGTTTGTTCCTGCATTTGCAAAGCAAATATTTCCAGGGAACATTCTCTTAGTGACCTTCCACCTTAGACAGTCACTCCATTTCATTTTATTGTTTTCATTTAATGTAAATTCCCTAATGAGGTGCCTAAATCACTGTATTCTGTCAGTCTGCTGCTGTGTGTATCACCAGCATTTATGAGAGTTTATTTACATGCATTAAAGAATATTTTATGGTACCAACCATCCAAAATACAGAAGTGGAAGTTCCCTGTGGGTGCACCCTGGCAGCCCCAGCTCTGAGCAATCCCAGCATATTTGTACATACCGTGGAGCAGAAATGGTGCTTTTGTGTATTAAACCCTTTTTTTGCTGAATTTGCACTGGGGACAGTGTAATAGAAAAGATTCAGGGTGCAAAAAGTCTTTTCTATGTGAAATTGTTAATGTAACATTGTGTACATTTTGGGGAAAGCAGGGCTGTTCTTGCTTCTTTTTTTTTTTCCATTCATCTTTTCCTTTAAAAGCCCTCTTGCACTGCACTCCCCTGGACATGGCTGATGTGTTTGTCACCTGCCCTGTCACCTGTGCTTGTCTCTGCAGGTTACCCAGTGCTGGCTCCTGCTGCTTATTATGACCAAACAGGAGCCCTCGTGGTCAATGCCGGGGCCAGGAACGGCCTGGGGGCTCCCGTGCGCCTGGTGGCCCCTGCCCCTGTCATCATCAGCTCCTCTGCAGCCCAGGCAGGTGAGTCCTGTATCCCCTCCGGCTCAGGCAGGTGAGTTCTGCCTCACCAGTGGTTCAGGCAGGTGACTCCAGGTCCCTCCAAGTGCCTGCTGTGTCCCCAGTGTCCCCACCCCTCCGTGCTCCGCTGGCAGTGATGACAAACTTGCCCTCACTGAGATCCATCAGGGATTGTTGTTGAGAAACATCCTCTGTGCTCAACTTGGGCTGAGCCTCCGGAGAGCCACGGAGAGGGGCAGCAGCAGGAACCTGAATGATTTTCTAGAGTTTCATGGCAGATATTTAAATTTGTCCCCTGGTACCAGCTTTCCAACCTGCTGGAGCCTTCAGAATTCCCACTGGCTCCAGGGAGAGCTCAGAGTTCAGTTCTCTCCAGGAGAACTGGAGAGGGACTGGGGACAAGGATGGAGGGACAGGAGGCAGGGAATGGCTGCCAGTGCCAGAGGGCAGGGCTGGATGGGATCTTGGCAATTGGGAATTGTTCCCTGGCAGGGTGGGCAGGGGCTGGGCTGGAATTGCCAGAGCAGCTGTGGCTGCCCCTGGAGCCCTGGCAGTGCCCAAGGCCAGGCTGGATGGGGTTTGGGGCACCCTGGTACAGTGGGAGGTGTCCCTGGGGTGGAACAGGATGAGTTTAAGGTCCTTTCCATCCCAAGCCATCCCAGGATTTGTGCTTTATGACACCACTGTACCTTAAATGGCCTTTGCCATGAGTTGCTTTGTCATTTATTTGGGTTCCTTGGGAGTTCAAGGCTATTAAGAGGATTTTTCAATCTGTTGGTGTGAGCAGCCCCTACCAGCACTGGGCTCAGATTATGAAATGGGCGTTTTAATTGTTTTCTCATAGCTCTTGTTTATTTTGCTTTTTCTTTAACTTTGGAACTGGCTGAAAACCAACAGTCCTCGGGTTCAACGTTCTTGGCACCGAGGTTCATGTTTCATGTGCTGAAGGATCATTTCAATTATTTCAAAACTCTGGTTTCTTAACTGGCCCTTGTGAGTGTGAGGCTGCACTCATTGGACTCTTGGGTCTTTGGAGAAAGAGCCATTCCTGGTTTTGATCTGTGCAGCTCCAACAGCACAAGAGCAGCAAGAACAGCTGGGCATGGCTGGAGTCTGGGGGCTGTGGGCAGCTCAGATACAATAAACAGAGATTTATGCAGAGTTTGGTCCTGAAAGAAAAAAACTGTAGCAATTCATAGTGACCTGCTAAGTTTTAACTTCCAGAGCTGTGACGGTGTTTGCAGGGAAGAGACGAGGATCTGACTCCATGTTTCAGAAGGCTGATTTATTATTTTATGATATATATTACATTAAAACTATCCTAAAAGAACAGAAGAAGGGATTTCATCAGAAGGCTGGCTAAGAATAGAATAAGAAAGAATGATAACAAACGTTTGTGGCTCGGACTCTCTGTCCGAGCCAGCTGGGCTGTGATTGGCCATTAATTAGGAACAAACAACAAGGGCCAATCCCAGATGCACCTGTTGCATTCCACAGCAGCAGATAATCAATGTTTACATTTTGTTCCTGAGGCCTCCCAGCTTCTGAGGAGGAAAAATCCTAAGGAAAGGATTTTCCATAAAAGATACCTGTGACACAGAACTGTGAAGTAAATAGATTTTCTCAGTGGCTTTTCCATTTTTCTCCCGTTTCTGTGTCCCACAGCCGTGGCGGCGGCCGCGGCGTCGGCCAACGGAGCAGCCGGGGGGCTGGCAGGGACCACCAACGGCCCCTTCCGGCCCCTGGGCACGCAGC
The DNA here is from genome assembly GCF_035770615.1 of Melospiza melodia melodia. NCBI lineage: Eukaryota > Metazoa > Chordata > Aves > Passeriformes > Passerellidae > Melospiza > Melospiza melodia. The sequence continues at coordinate 4,484,345 of NC_086220.1, read as the reverse complement.
AGCCACAGCCCCAGCCCCAGCAGCAGCCCACCAACAACCTGGCCTCCAGCTCCTTCTACGGCAACAACTCCCTGAGCAGCAACTCGCAGAGCAGCTCGCTGTTCTCACAGGGGTCGGCCCAGCCCGCCAACACCTCGCTGGGCTTCGGCAGCAGCAGCTCCCTGGGGGCCACGCTGGGCTCGGCCCTGGGCGGCTTCGGCACCGCAGGTGAGAGGAGTGGGGCTGTGCCAGCACTGCCAGCCAGGGTGGGGACACATCAGGACACATCAGTAATGGCACGGGGCAGCTGTGGCACAGCATGATATCACCAATGCTGGGGACGCGATGTGCTTTGGCTTGTCTGGCCCTGCTGCTGAACCAAACAGCAGCACTGTGGTGTTTCACCCCACAGACACTTTTGGCTGGCTGGGTGTGTGGTGTTTCACCCCACAGACACTTTGGGCTGCCCTGGTGCTGCAGCTGGGCCCGTGGGGACAAGTGCAGGCCTGCAGGAGCTCTGGTGGTGCTGGGATGGAGCTTCCCCCCATAACAGGGGCTGCTCCTCAGGTTTCCCTCTGGCAGAGAAGCTTTAAGGCGATGGTGAAGGAAAGGAGTCAGTTCTGATGGAGGGTTTGGATGCAGAGCTTTATTCTGGCCCACAGGCCTCTGAATGCAGCACCAGCTCCAGCAGAACTCCCTGAGCCCGTGGTTGCTGCTCCTTTGAACCCGGGGAGAGGGGCAGGGAAGGGGCAGGGAGCCACCAAGCAGGGACAGGAGGGGAGGGACAAAGGGACAAAGGACACCTGGATGGCCCAATGTCCCCCAGTGTTAGAGGGCATCCTTTGGATCTGCCAATCACTGATGCCCTTCTGGAATGCCAGGAGTGACAGACAGTGCTGGAGGGGAAAGGAGAGGTGACTGACACACCTGGGAGGGAATCTTCAGGGGAAGAACCCGGGGTTCTGAGGTAAACCCTGAAATCACACTGGAACACCCCTGGTTCCTCAGAGGCTGCAGGTTAGATGATTTGTTCCAAGAATGGAGCTTGGCACTGTAGCTAAGGGAACTTCATAAATAGGTTTATGTGTGTTGGGTGTTTTAGTGGTGGTACTGGTAGTGTTACCTTGCATGCTTCAGTGTGTGACAAATGATGAACAAAACTATCAAAGAAGTTTTTATCATGCAAGAGAGAGAGATAGGAAATGGATTCACAGAGAGTTCTTGAAATCTTACAGAGATGGTGGATGAAGGTATAGACACTGAGGAAGGTTTTGAATTAAAACCTTGGAACCGGTGAGACTTTTTTGAGCAATGACTTGTAATTGATGTCAGACATGACTTACTCCCTTTGAACTGACTGGACTTTCACAGCATTAAAACTGCTCTGTTGTAATACAGCAATGCTTAATGCAAGCAAAAAAAGTTGCTTTAAGCAAGTAATAAGCAGATATATTCTAGTAAAGCTATGGAACACAAGGTAGTTAATGAAGGACACAGTTACAAAGGTTTCTTTTTAGTTGAACCGAGGGGGAATTGTGGGAATCACCAACAGGACAGGACTGCTGGGGAACACCTCTGGAGCTGTTGGTTTTCCAGCATCAGCCCCATGACATGGTTATGGCAGTGGGAAGATTCCAGCAGCTCACATCTCCAACAGCTCACATCCCACAGAACTCAATGTTACAGCTCACTTTAAAGTTGGGATATGGATGTGGGAGAGGGAGCCATGTGCAAGGGCCCCTTGGGGATCTGAAAGTGCCCACAGTGTGCCCCCACCTGGGACCACAACAGCACTGGGGGGAACATTGATTCACAGTACAGAACATTGATTATAGGAGATGTCAAAGAGGCAGCTCCACATAATCAAAATGTCTTTAAGACTTTGAATGAGCAGCAAAAGAGGGAAGAAACCCCAAAAGAGTGGTTGGAAAGGTTGGGGGAAAATTTGAGGCAATATTCAGGGGTTGATCCTGACATGGTGGCTGGACAGATCTTACTAAAGATAAATTTTGACCAATCACACAAAGCAGAAGCACATTGACAGTAGTGCCATCCAACCACTATAAGCACAGGTACCTGTGGTTAAAACAATGCTTGCTTATTTCAAATACAATACCTGCTTGTAAGCTTTAAAACACAAGGCACAGAGCTTCATTGTTAAGCTTCAACCTTCCTAATATCTCACTGGATAAACTTTTCTGTAGCTTAGGGAGTTATTCTAGACAAGTGTTAATACACAGACCATTGTTCTATGTGCCCTTACTTTCTACATCTTACATAACATTTCTGCTGACAAATCTTAAGGCTGATGCTTAGGTCTCATTGGATTTCTGCTGTCTCTGAGCCCTGCCTTTTGCAGCTTTCCCAAAACCTCTGATTTTAAGGTTTCCCACACCTGGGGAGCAGAGCACAAGGAGAACCCCAGATTCCAGTACTTTGTGCTCTGAGCTGAGCCCTCCTCATCCATCCCAGCCTAACTGGAATTTTCCTTTAGGGACCACTTCAGGCTTTAAAATCTGCAGCAGTTCTTGGCAAAAATGCTTTTAGTAGGTGATAATTAGCAGTAGCAGAGTAATTAACTTGGAAGTGATTTTCCCTGCATGTGGAGTACTGGCTGACAGGAATTGGTACCAGAGTGTTTCAACCCCTCTCACCTCAGAGTAAAGGCTGAGGAACTCCTCATGCCTTTAAAAAAGCTGATCTGAGGTGGTTTCTGTGCTTTATTCTGGGAATTGTTCCCATCACACACCAAAAGAATCACTCTGTGGTTGTAGACACCTCCCATCCATGCTTTGATGGTGTTGGGCAGCTGGAGACCAAGGTTCCTTTCAGAGTCAAACCCATCCAGAGATGTCTTTGGTTTTTTAGGTTTTTTTTTTTCCCTTAGGTTTGGGGTTTTTTTGAAGTGGAACAATTGTTTTAATTACTGCTCAGTCTCAGGGCAGTAATTATGTCCTGAGCTTTGCTGCTCTCATCAGAGTGAGGGGCAGGTTCCAACCTGGCTCCATCAGAACAGGCTCAGGGAGGGGTTGTTACCGCACAAAAGAACAGTTTGCAATAAAAAGTTATTGTAAATATTTCTCTTTAACCCAGCCTTGAGATTGGAACCATCTTGGTTCCAGGTGAACAAAGCATTTGCTTCTCTCACCTCAGTTTATTTAACTAATTGAATTCCATGAGTGGTTTGCTCAGTGCCAAGATTCACAAAGTTGTTTTCCCTCAATCAATGAATAAAACTCTGATCCTGCTGCTTCTGGAGCCCGTGTGCACTCACCAAAAATGATCAGTTCATTGCAGTTAACAATTTCACTGTTTATTAAACAAGATTTTAATGCAAAATTGATTTTTCCCCCTGCAAGTTGACAGTGCATTTAAAGAGTTTGTATTTGCCTATTGAGACAGCTCTTAAAAACTATGGGGGTTAGGAGTGCAATTGAATTTTGATTTCCAGCTCCATGGAGCTGGGGGCAAACAGGAGCTGATTGCTCACCTGCTGCAGGGTGAGCACAGGGATGGCAGGGGGCTGTGCACAGGGATTTCAGGGATTGCAGGGAGCTGTGCACAGGGATTGCAGGGTGAGCACAGGGATTGCAGGGATTGCAGAGAGCTGAGCACAGGGATTGCAGGGAGCTGTGCACAGGGATTTGCAGGGATTGCAGGGAGCTGTGCACAGGGATTGCAGGGAGCTGTGCACAGGGATTGCAGGGAGCTGTGCACCAGGCTGGGCTCGCTCCTGAGCCAGCACAGGGAAACCTGCTGGGGCTGGGGCTCAGCTCTGAACAAACAGGAGGGGAGTTCAGATCTGCCCCATCCTGGGAATGGGAGACAGGGAGCCCTGGGCAGCTCAGACCTTCTCCTGAAGGGCCAGAGCAAGGGCTCAGCGTGTCCCCAAGGTCTCAGCGTGTCCCCAAAGGTCTCAGTATGTCCCCAAAGTGCTTGGGGTGTCCCTAAGCTCTGAGTGTATCCCCAAAGTGCTCGGTGTGTCCCCAAGTGCTCAGCGTGTCCCCAGAGTGCTCAATGTGTCCCCAAGTGCTCAGCATGTCCCCAAAGGTCTCAGTGTGTCCCCAAAGGTCTCAGCCTGTTCCCAAGTGCTCAGTGTGTCCCCAAAGTGCTCAGTGTGTCCCCAAGGGCTCAGCATGTCCCCAAGTGCTCAGCATGTCCCCAAAGGTCTCAGTGTGTCCCCAAGTGCTCAGCACGTCCTGAGAGTGCTCAGCATGTCCCCAAGTGCTCAGTGTGTCCCCAAAGGTCTCAGCCTGTCCCCAAAGGTCTCAGTGTGTCCCCAAGTGCTCAGCATGTCCCCAAGTGCTCAATGTGTTCCCAAAGGTGTCAGGGTGTCCCCAAAGGTCTCAGTGTGTCCCCAAAGTGCTCGGGGTGTCCCCAAGTGCTTGGGGTGTCCTCAAATGCTCAGTGTGTCCCCAAAGGTTTCAGTGTGTCCCCAGAGGTCTCAGTGTGTACCCAAAGTGCTCGGAGTGTGTCCCCAAGTGTTCAGTGTGTCCCCAAAGGACTGAGCATGTCCCCAAGTATTCAGCATGTCCCCAGAGTGCTCAGTGTGTCCCCAAAGTGCTCAGTGTGTCCCAAAATGTCTCAGTGTGTCCCCAAGTGCTCAGTCTGTCTCCAAAGATATCAGTGTGTCTGTGAGTGCTCAGTGTGTCCCCAAATGTCTCAGTGTGTCCCCAAAGTGTTCAGCGTGTCCCCAAAGGTCCCAGTGTGTCTCCAAGTGCTCAGCCTGTCCCCAAGTGCTCAGTTTGTCCTCAAAGGTCTCAGCCTGTCCCCAAAGGTGTCAGTGTGTTCCCAAGTGCTCAGCATGTCCCCAGAGATCTCAGCATGTCCCCAAAGGTCTCAAAGTGTCCCTGGGTGCTCAGTGTGTCCCCAAAGCATGGTCCCTTCCTTTAGGGAGATTTTTATCCTTTGACCTTTCTGCTCAGGGGTTTTTGGAGCTGTTTCTCCATGTGCTGTGTCACAGAAATCCTCCAAGGCACTGAAGGCAAAGACAAGATCCCAGATAATTTGTTTGGCCATTTTGTTGTTAACAGCGTGGTTTTAATGATTTTAACTGGTTTTAATGACTCTGACTGGTTTTAATGACTGTATCTGATCACTTCCCCAAGCACCAGCCCTGGGCAGTGGAGCTGTGGCTCTCCAGTGTTGGGGCTGGTGGCATCTCCCATTTCCCCCATTTTCTCATTTTTCCCATTTTCCCCGTTTTCCTGTTTTCCCCATTTTACCATTTTTTCCAATTGTCCCATTTTCCCCAATATTCCCATTTTCCCTGTTTGCCCCATTTTCCCCAATATTCCCATTTTCCCCATTTCCCCTTTCCCCCATTTCCCATTTTCCGCATTTCCCCCATTTTCCCTATTTTCCTATTTCCACTCATTTCTCCCATTTTCCCATTTTTCCTGTTTCTCCCATTCCCCCATTTCCCCCTCATTCCCCCATTTTCCCATTTTCCCCAGTTTTCCAATTTCCCCATTTTCCAATTATCCCTGTTTCCCCATTTCCCCTATTTTCCCATTATTCCTGTTTTCCCATTTTCCCCCATTTCCCCCATATTTCCCATTTTCCCCATTTATCCTAATATCCCCATTTCCCCTTTTTTCCCAACTTTCTCTGTTTTCCCTGTTTTCCCCCAATTTCCCCATTTCCCCTGTTTTCCCCATTCTCCCATTTTACCCATTTCCCCATTTCCCCCATTTCCCCTATTTTCCCATTTCCCCTGTGTTCCCTGTTTTCCCCATTTTCCCCCTTTTCCTATTTTTCCCATTTCCCCAATTTTTCCCATTCCCCAATTTTTTCCTTTTTCTTATTTTCCTGTTTTTTCTGTTTTCCTCCATTTTCCCCATTTCCCCTGTTTTCCCCATTTTTCCCATTTTCCCCATTCCCCCATTTCCCATGCCCCCAATTTCCCCTTTTCTCCCATTTCCCCCATTTTACCGTTTCCCCAATATTCCCATTTCCCCAAATCCCCCATTTTCCCCATTTCCCAATATTCCCATTTCCCCCATTTCCCCATTTCCCCAGTATTCCCATTTTCCCATTTCCCCATTTCCCAATATTCCCATTTCCCCCATTTCCCCATTTTCCCCATTTCCCCAATATTCCCATTTTCCCATTTCCCCAATATTCCCATTTCCCCAAATCCCCCATTTTCCCCATTTCCCCAATATTCCCATTTCCCCATTTCCCAATATTCCCATTTCCCCCATTTCCCCATTTTCCCCATTTCCCCAATATTCCCATTTTCCCATTTCCCAATATTCCCATTTCCCCATTTCCCCCATTTTACTGTTTCCCCAATATTCCCATTTCCCCAAATCCGCCATTTCCCCCATTTTCCCAATATTCCCATTTCCCCATTTCCCAATATTCCCATTTTACCCATTTATCCCATTTCCCAGTATTCCCATTTTCCCATTTCCCCATTTCTCAATATTCCCATTTTACCCATTTATCCCATTTCCCAGTATTCCCATTTTACCCATTTCCCAGTATTCCCAGTATTCCCATTTATCCCATTTCCCAGTATTCCCATTTACCCATTTCCCCATTTCCCAATATTCCCATTTTACCCATTTATCCCATTTCCCAATATTCCCATTTTCCCATTTCCCCATTTCCCAATACTCCCATTTTACCCATTTATCCCATTTCCCAGTATTCCCATTTTCCCATTTCCCCATTTCCCAATATTCCCATTTTACCCATTTATCCCATTTCCCAGTATTCCCATTTTCCCATTTCCCCATTTCCCCAATATTCCCTTTTACCCCATTTTCCCATTTCCCCCATTTTCCCCATTTCCCCAATATTCCCATTTCCCCATTTCCCAATATTCCCATTTTACCCATTTATCCCATTTCCCAGTATTCCCATTTTACCATTTCCCCATTTCCCCAATATTCCCTTTTACCCCATTTTTCCATTTCCCCCATTTTCCCCATTTCCCCAATATTCCCATTTCCCCATTTCCCAATATTCCCATTTTCCCATTTCCCCATTTCCCAATATTCCCATTTTACCCATTTATCCCATTTCCCAGTATTCCCATTTTACCATTTCCCCATTTCCCCAATATTCCCTTTTCCCCCATTTCCCCAATATTCCCATTTCCCCATTTCCCAATATTCCCATTTATCCCATTTCCCCATTTCCCAATATTCCCATTTCCCCATTTTCCCCATTTCCCCAGTATTCCCATTTCCCCATTTCCCCAATATTCCCATTTCCCCATTTCCCAATATTCCCAAATCCCCCATTTTCCCCATTTCCCCCATTTCCCAGTATTCCCATTTTCCCATTTCCCCATTTCCCCATATTCCCGTTTTACCATTTATCCCGTTTCCCGTTTCCGCAGTGGCGAACTCCACCACGGGCAGCGGTTCCCGCCGTGACTCGCTGACGGGCAGCAGCGAGCTCTACAAGAGGACCTCGAGCAGCCTGACCCCCATCGGGCACAGCTTCTACAACGGCCTGGGCTTCTCCTCGTCCCCTGGGCCCGTGGGCATGCCCCTGCCCAGCCAGGGCCCCGGGCACTCGCAGACTCCTCCTCCCTCCCTGTCCTCACACGGATCCTCCTCCAGCCTCAACCTGGGTAAGAGCCCTGCTCTGCTCTCCTGCAGCACCCCTGGTCCCCCAGGCAGGAGTTCTGAGGGTCACACGATGATTTAGGTGGAGAACAATCTTTAATTCAGGTTCAGCCCTCCTGGAGTGTGTGTGTGTCCTGCAGGGTTCAGCTGGGAACAGGTTTCCATCTTCCCTCCTCTTTGCTGACTTGGTTTGAACAGCCAGGTGTCTGCTGAGGAAAGCAAGAGCCTCCCCTGAAATGGAAAATGCAAACCCCCTCCCTCTGAGTTATTATCATTTTGAAATCAAGGGGCTCTCAGGAAAAGATATGGGAATAGGAATAGTAGTTCTCGGAAAATGCAAACCCCCTCCCTCTGAATGATTATAATTTTGAAATTAACAGGCTCTCAGGCAAAGATATGGGAATAGGAATAGGAATAGTAGTTGTTTATTAGGGAAAAAATAAAAATAAAATAAAAGCTGATTTTTGCCCAGGAGCCCTCTAGGCTTTGGCTCTGCTGAGCTCTGGCCCAGCCGTGCTGATTTTTCATCCTTTTGGGTTCCTGGAAGAGCTGTGGGACATGGAATGAGTTCCTGTCTTGGTTTGAAAAGAGGTGTCTGCTGAGGAGGGCAGGAGCCTCCCCTGAAATGGAAAATGCAAACCCCCTCCTTCTGAATTATTGTGATTTGGGAATGAAAAAGCTCTCAGGAAAAGATACGGGAATAGGAGTAGAAGTTTTGCACTAGGAAATTAAAAATACAAATGCAATGGTACAAACAAACCCTGCCAGAGTGAGAGCAGGCCCTGGCACGCTGTGGCTCAGGCTGGTGGCACAGCCCCATGCCATGGGGGCTCAGCCCTCCTGCAGTGCCAGCTGTGGCTCTGCTGCAGCAGGGATCCTGCACAAGGGGGGAGTTTTCCTCTGCAGCTCCAGGGCTGCTGCAGATGGGCCTGGGCTCCCTCTGGCCATGCAGGGCAGCAGAAAGCTGCTCCTCTGGCAGTGCAGGGGGCAAAGGCTGCTGTGCTGTGCCAGGCTCAGATTGCATCCAGGCAGGAATGCTTGGCTCCTGCCCTGGGCGCAGCATCTGCCCATGGGATGCTGGAATTGGATCAGCCCTGCAGGGACACTCAGTGGCCATGGACAGCAGAGATCTCCTGCAGGGAGGATTGGCTGTGGGAGAGATGAAGAAAACTGCCCCGAGAACAGCAGAGAACTGCCCCATCAGATAGGGATAGGACACAAACCCCCATTTCCAGACTGAGACATTTCCTCAGCTCAAAATTAGGGATAATGTTCCCAAGTGTTCATAAACCAGGATTTTCTTGCACTGGTCTTGGTAAAAGCAGCAATGGTTTGTGGAGTAAAATAGATAAGGAGAGTTCATCTTCAATTTAAATGGTTTTAAAGGGGATGTTTTAAAATACCCATTAAATTGGGAATAATGAGCTTGGAGTACAATTCCTCCTTTTAACCAATGTTCCCTGGAGCAGTGCTCAGCTTTGAGGATTTGGTGAGTTTACCTTGGAAAATTTCCCATCGGTGTGGCCTTATCAAAAGCACAGGAGAAATCATTTTGGGAAGATCCATGACTTTGTGCAGCTGAAGCTTCTCAAAGAGCTTCTGCCTGGCCCACAATAAAATAAATCTTAAAAATAAAGAAAGCAAATATTAAATAATAAAGTAGTGCCCATCTGAACCTCCTGCAGTGTTCATTCCCTCATAAACAAACCAAAGAGATTATTTGTTGCACCTGCAGCAGGTAATTTAATATTTCCTCCAAAAATTCACTTGGTTTTGGTTGTGTCATGAATCTGCTGGGTTTAAGGAAACTTCTGCTTCTCAGAGCAGTTCTCCCCCCTCAGCAGACTGTGTATTTATTATGTGTGTTCCATGCATGTGTGATAAATCCAGTGCTGGCTCTAACTTAGCTGGAATAGCCATAAATATGATTCTTGGAGATCAAGTTTAGATTTACCATCGTGCCTTGTTGAGAGCTTTAATAGAACTGGGAGGGTTTTGACTTTATTTATGCAGCTGTGGAGGCCTTGGCTGACAGTTAAATGGCCACAATAAATTAGTGCTGAGGAGGAAGCAGATTCCAAACCTGGGAAAAAGCTGGTTGCCCTTGCAGAAAAAAAGAATCCTAAAAATTCTTTGGAATCAAAGAATCTTGAGAATTCCTCTGGATCAGAAGAGGGTAGATCTGTCTGGGAACAAACTCTGGAAAGAAATTGGAATTAGCACCCCCGGAAATGGGTTGTGCTGCAGAGGATCAGTGTGAGGCTTCCCATCTTCCCAAAATATTCCTGTCATTGTGGCTTTGTCCCCTCCATGGCTGGTTCCATGCTGGGTGATGCTGTAGGTCAGATGTCACCTGGGATAGCTCAGATTTTGGGGGATTTGACCTTGAAATCCATGAAAAGTCATTTTATTTTTTTCAGGTTTCTCTTTCATTGGTAGTGGAGGGCAGTGGGAAGGGGAGGTCTGATTTCTTTCGTTATAAAATCAGTTCACATGGGGAGGAGAAGCTCCAGGGAGAGCTCAGAGCCCTTGCAGGGCCTGAAGGGGCTCCAGGAGAGCTGCAGAGGGACTGGGGACAAGGATGGAGGGACAGGAGGCAGGGAATGGCTGCCAGTGCCAGAGGGCAGGGCTGGATGGGATCTTGGCAATTGGGAATTGTTCCCTGGCAGGGTGGGCAGGGGCTGGGCTGGAATTGCCAGAGCAGCTGTGGCTGCCCCTGGAGCCCTGAAATCCTGAATCCCTGCTTGTGGGACTACAGAGAAATCAGGGAATGGTTTGGGCTGGGAGAGACCTTAAATCCCACCCAGTGTCACCCCTGCCATGGCAGGGACACCTCCCACTGTGCCAGGTGCTCCAGCCTGGCCTTGGGCACTGCCAGGGCTCCAGGGGCAGCCACAGCTGCTCTGGGCACCCTGGCACAGCCCAAACCTCTCTAACCAGGCCTTGCCAGGCTACAAACCCCCTGTGGCAAATGGCACTGGGGGCACCTGGAACCAGCCAGGAAATCATTCTTTCCTTTCCTTTCTCCATTTGCTGCAATGGGTTTTGGTGCTGGTTTCCATCCTTGGTTCAGGAATGTGAATGCCAGAGTGGTTTGGGTGGGAAGGGATCTTCAATGGCAGCTGATTGCAGCCCAGGGACACCTGCCACTGTGCCAGGTGCTGCCAGCCCCAATGCCCAGCCTGGCCTTGGGCACTGCCAGGGCTCCAGGGGCAGCCACAGCTGCTCTGGCAATTCCAGCCCAGCCCCTGCCCACCCTGCCAGGGAACAATTCCCAATTGCCAAGATCCCATCCAGCCCTGCCATTCCTCTGGCACTGGCAGCCATTCCCTGCCTCCTGTCCCTCCATCCTTGTCCCCAGTCCCTCTGCAGCTCTCCTGGAGCCCCTTCAGGCCCTGCAAGGGCTCTGAGCTCTGCCTGGAGCCTTCTCCTCTCCAGGGGAGCACCCCCAGCTCTCCCAGCCTGGCTCCAGAGGAAGAAGGAGCTGTTTTGTCACTGAAGTCTGGGATCTGACCCAATCCTGGCACAGAGGAGCTGGAGGCACCCTGAGGTTTCAGGCCTTTGGTGGGGTTCAGAATTTTGATTTAGGGAGCTTGTTCCCCACAGGATCTCTGTGTTCCCAGGATGATGTTGGGCATCCTGGGGAAACCTGCACTCAGCATTCCCATCAGGAGAGACATGCAGGGGGGAAAGTGGAGTCACTCTGAATCCCCAAGTGTTTGGGGCTCTCTCAGAAAACCTCTGGCAGATTTTCTGTGCTGATTGTGCTCCTAACCAAGAGATATCATATCAGCCTGAGTGCCAAACCTCCCCTTTCCCATCAGGAACCATTTTCCACTTCAGTCCCAACTCTGAACTTTGCTCCAGGTTTTGAAACAACAAGTGGGAATTTTGAGAATTCCAGCTGTGTGGGAAGCATCGGTGCCCCATTGCTCAGCTTGTCCCTCCTGGGTTTCCTCACCTGGGAAGTGCTTTACTCATCCTGTGGCAATCCTGCTCCTTCCAGGAGACTGGAATATCAGGAATGTCAGGAATATCACCTGCTGCCTTTTGGGAGTTGTTGCTCAGTGTGGGAGTTGGGGTGCAGGAGGTGCTGGGCACTACATTGCAAGGCAGCACAAGGAGCTCTCAGCTCTCCTTTTCCTTGGGAAAAACATGGAGGAAAAAGGGTCTTCCCCTTCCTTGGGCAAGGAGAGTTCTGACACCAGCTCCAGAGAAATTTGCCCAACTCAGAGATGTAGAATCACAAAATATCCTGAGCTGGAAGTGAGCCACAGAGGTCATAATTAATAATTAATTAGGCTGTTATCAGATACAGAGTTCTCATCCAGTTTCCTGCATGGCTGCTTCCTCCAGGTGTCCATGGCTGAGGAGTGCAGCTCCCTCAGCTCTGTTTTTATGGAATATTTTAATTCCAGCCCAGCTGCCAGGAGCTGCCCCTCTGCAGCCCTGTGAAGGTTTACTTGGAGCTGTCCCCTCCATGGCCCAGATTCCTGCAGCTCATTTCCCTGGGATTCCCCCTGCCTCACCTGGGCCCTGCAGGTCCCTGTGTGATCAGCATGTGTTCCCTGGACTTTGTTCCACCCAGGAAAATCCGTGCAGGCTCCTCCTGCACCAGCAGAGGGATCCCAAGCCCTGCAGGAAAGGCAGGAATCAAATCCTCTGCCACAGTGCCGAGCCACAACCTGAAAATTGCAGGGAAACTGCACTGGGAGGTTTAAATTTGTTCCTACCAAAGCTTCTCTTTGTGGGATGAAGCATCACCTGTCCCCATATTCCTGTTTTGGGTCCCACAGCATCTCTGTTAATGTGGCTGCAGATTTTTGGCTATTTGTGAAAGCACAGGGGTTTAAAACCTTTCTTGGAATTAATTTATTAGTATCTACTTGTGTTTAATAGTGATAGATTTGTGCTTTTATATCCACATTTTTTTTTACCTTTATATCTATCCCCCAGCCCCAGCACACTTCTTTAAACTCAGTCCTTGCCAGGGCAGCAGGAGAGGTGGGAAAAACCTGAGGATGGATGCAAATGCAGTAGAAGCAGCAAAAAAGCTGAAATTTGGGAGTGTTGGGATTGCCGCTGCTCTGGTTCAGACATTTTTCACACATGAGGAGGAACAGAAGTTGTTACACCCTGTCAGAAAGCCACAGTCAGAGATGTGATGTCATTGGATAGAGTCAGAATCACAGAATATCCTGGTTTAGAAGGGATCATCAGAGTTCTTTGCTGGAGTCTGTAGCTGTTCCCAGCCTAATCCAGCAGTGCCACAGATGCTTGGACACATCCCCATCTCAATTCCTTGGTGGGCAGCTCAGTCAGGAATCACAAAATGGGATCATGGAGGTTGGAAAAGCCCTCTGGGGTCATTGGGTCCCACCTGTGGCTGATCAACCAGCCCAGCTGAGTGCCATGCCCAGGAATTCCTTGGACACCTCCAGGGATGGGGAATCCAAACCTCCTTGGGCAGTTCCAAGGCCTGACCATCATAAAACAGGATCCTCAAGGTTGGAGAAGCCCTCCAAGGTGTTCAGGTCCAACCTGTGACCAGTCTCCACTGGGGCACTGAGTGCCACATGTTCATTCCTTTGGCATCTCCAGGGGTGGGGATTCCAAACCTCCCTGGGTGGTTCCAGTGCCTGAACACCCTTCCAGTGAGGAAATCCTGCCTAGAAATTCTTCTTAGAAATCTCACCTCAAAATCCTGCTTAGCTGAATGTCAGACCTGCCCTCATATTGGACCAGAACTCGGGGATCCAGTGTCACATCTGTGTCCCTATCAGGCCCATCTGTGCCTTGTTCCTTTGTCCCCATAAGGCCCGTGCTTGCCTTGTTCCCTTATCCCCATCCATGCCCTGTTCTCTTATCCCCATCCATGCCTTGTTCCCTTGTGCCACGAGGCCCATGCCCATCCCTGCCCTGTTCCCTTATCCCATCCATTCCCTTATCCCATCCCTGCCCCATTCCCTTATCCCACCCCTGCCCTTCTCCCTTATCCCATCTGTGCCCTGTTCCCTTATCCCATCCATTCCCTTATCCCATCCATGCCCCGTTTCCTCATCCCATCCCTGCCCTTATCCCATCTGTGCCCTGTTCCCTTATCGCATCCCTGCCCCATTCCCTGATCCCATTCCTGCCCTGTTCCCTGATCCCATCCATGCCCTGTTCCCTTATTCAGTCCATTCCCTGATCCCATCTGTGCCGTGTTCCTTATCCCATCTGTTCCCTGATCCCATCCCTGCCCCATTCCCTTATCCTATCCCTGCCCCATTCCTTTATCCCATCCCTGCCCTGTTTCCTGTTCCCTGATCCCACCCCTGCCCCATTCCCTGATCCCATTCCTGCCCTGTTCCCTGATCCCATCCATGCCCTGTTCCCTTATTCAGTCCATTCCCTGATCCCATCTGTGCCCTGTTCCTTATCCCATCCCTGCCCTGATCCCATCCCTGCCGCATTCCCTTATCCTATCCCTGCCCCATTCCCTGATCCCATCCATGCCCTGTTCCCTTATCCCATCCCATCCCTGCCCTGTTCCCTGATCCCACCCCTGCCCCATTCCCTGATCCAATCCATGCCCTGATCCCATCCATGTCCCGTTCCCTGATCCCATCCCTGCCCCGTTCTCTGATCCCACTCCTGCCCCATTCCCTGATCCCATCCATGCCCTGCCCCGTTCCCTGATCCCATGCCCTGATCCCATCCATGCCCTGTTCCCTTATCCCATCCCTGCCCTGTTCCCTGATCCCACCCCTGCCCCATTCCCTGATCCCATCCCTGCCCTGATCCGATCCATGTCCCGTTCCCTGATCCCATCCCTGCCCCATTCCCTGATCCCATCCATGCCCCGTTTCCTGATCCCATCCCTGCCCCATTCCCTGATCCTGATCCCATCCATGCCCCGTTTCCTGATCCCATCCCTGCCCCGTTCCCTGATCCCATCCCTGCCCCATTCCCTGATCCTGATCCCATCCCTGTCTCGTTCCCTGATCCCATCCCTGCCCTGTTCCCTGATCCCATCCCTGCCCCATTCCCTGATCCCATCCCTGCCCCATTCCCTGATCCCACCCCTGCCCCATTCCCTGATCCCATCCGTGCCCCGTTCCCTGATCCCATCCCTGCCCCATTCCGTGCCCTGTTCCCTGATCCCATCCCTGCCCCATTCCGTACCCCATTCCCTGATCCCATCCCTGCCCCATTCCGTGCCCCGTTCCCTGATCCCATCCCTGCCCCATTCCGTGCCCCATTCCCTGATCCCGTCCCTGCCCCATTCCGTGCCCCGTTCCCTGATGCCAGGCTCTCCCTGTCCCTCGCAGGGGGGCTGACGAACGGCAGTGGCCGTTACATCTCGGCGGCGCCGGGGGCGGAGGCCAAGTACCGCAGCGCGAGCAGCGCCTCCAGCCTGTTCAGCCCCAGCAGCACGCTGTTCCCGTCCTCGCGCCTGCGCTACGGCATGTCCGACGTCATGCCCTCGGGCCGCAGCCGCCTGCTCGAGGACTTCCGCAACAACCGCTACCCCAACCTGCAGCTGCGCGAGATCGCCGGCCACATCATGGAGTTCTCCCAGGACCAGCATGGATCCAGGTGGGCTGGGCGGCCTGGGCGTGGCTGCTCCTCGGGGAGTATCCGTTGGGTTTTGTGGCTGTGTTTCGTGATTGTGTTTCGTGGTTGTTTTTCGTGGTTATGTCTCATGGTTGTGTTTTGTTGGTTGTGTCTCATGGTTGTGTTTTGCTGGTTGTGTTTTGTGGCTGTGTTTCGTGGTTATGTCTCGTGGTTGTGTTTTGTGGCTGTGTTTCATGGTTATGTCTCATGGTTGTGTTTTATTGGTTGTGTTTCATGGTTAAGTCTCATGGTTGTGTTTTGTGGCTGTGTTTCATGGTTATGTCTCATGGTTGTGTCTCATGGTTGTGTTTTGGGGCTGTGTTTCATGGTTATGTCTCATGGTTGTGTTTTGTTGGTTGTGTTTCATGGTTATGTCTCATGGCTGTGTTTTGTGGTTGTGTTTCATAGTTATGTTTCACAGTTGTGTTCTTTTGGTTGTGTTTCGTGGTTGTGTTTCGTTGGTTCCATTTCGCAGTTGTGTTTTGTGCTTGTTGTTCTGTTGGTTCCGTTTTGCCAGTTGAGTTTTGCAGTTGTGTTTTGTTGGTTCCATTTTGCTGGTTGAGTTTTGCGGTTGTTGCTTTGTTGGTTCCATTTCGCAGTAGTTGTTTTGCAGTTGTGTTTTGTTGGTTGCATTTCACAGTTGAGTTTCACAGTTGAGTTTCACAGTTGAGTTTCACAGTTGTGTTTTGTGTCACTTCCCCAAGCTGAGGCACATCAGGGAATAAGCAGGAACGCCAAGCCAGTGTCAGGCTCAGAATCCCCAGGGATTGTCCAGTCCAGGGACGTTGGCATCTCCAGGGATGGCGACTCCAAACCTCCCTGGGTGGTTCCAATGCCTGAACACCCTTCCAGTGAGGGAATCCTGCCTCAAAATCCCACCTTGAAATTCTTCTTAGAAATCCCACCTCAGAATCCTGTCCAATTCCTGGCCCTGCCCAGACAGCCCAGATCCCACCCTGTGCGTGCCTGGGGTTGTTGTCCAGGGTTGGGGACAAGTGCTGGTCGCAGGAATTCCTCCTCAAATTTAGCTGGGAGAAAAGGAGACTCAGGGGTGATCTCATCACCCTCTGCAGCTCCTGAAAGGTGCCTGGCTCAGGTGGGGTTGGGCTTTTTTCTCCAGGCACTGACAGAACCAGAGCACACAGCCTGGAGCTGCCCCAAGGGAAATACAGGTTGGATATTAGCAAAAAGTTTTTTACAGAAAGAGTGATAAAGTTCTGGAATGTTCTGCCCGGGGAGGTGGTGGAGTCCCCATCCCTGGGGTGTTTAACAAAGCCTGGATGTGGCACTGGGTGCCAGGGTTTGGTTGAGGTGTTGGGGCTGGGTGGGACTCGATGGTCTTGAAGGTCTCTTCCAACCCAGTGATTCTGTGAAAAGGAGCTTCCCTGCTGTGTGGTTTGCTCACTCACCCTGCTGGCACAGCTAAATCCATTTCAAAGGCCATCTGGACACGAGGCCATTCTCCATTACTCCATTGAGATCTGCTTTGCTTGGAATGAAGATTCCAGCATGTGGCCATGGACCTCATGGCTGTGACCACCCCAAGCTTTCAGATGGCTGGATGAAATAGCTGTGTTTGCAAGAGCTTTGCAAGTTGTGGATGACTAAAATGTCTTAAATTTGAATATTTAACTTGTGATAGGAAGCTTAGGTTAATGAAAGTGCTTAATCTTCACAGTGTAATGGGATTTTTCATGGTCCTTTCTGGAACACACGGGTGAGGCTTTGGGAAGGGGTTGAATGAGCAGATGTGCCCGTGGCATCACTCCAAGACCTCCTTTTCAGATTTATTCAGCTGAAACTGGAGCGTGCCACCCCAGCAGAGCGTCAGCTGGTGTTCAACGAGATCCTGCAGGCAGCCTATCAGCTCATGGTGGATGTGTTTGGGAATTACGTCATTCAGAAGTTCTTCGAGGTGAGTGTGCCCTCCCCTGCAGCTCCTCCTGCTGTGCTGAGGTGTTGGATGAGCCTGGCAAACCCTGCCTTGAGGCTGAACCCCTTCAGCACTGGCACCATCTCCTCCCCACACGCTGTTGGATCTTCACTGCTGGGGTGACTGAGGGGTGGGACTCAGATTAATCTGAAAAGTGACACTTGGAGAAGCACAATGTGTCACAATAAAGAGCAACGTTCAGGAGATGTAAATTTCCAGTGGAAGGTGGATTGGGGTTGGAATGGGCTGAGCCTTAAGGTCCCTTGCAGCCCAAACCTCCCTGGCATTCTGTGAGTGCAGATCCAGCACAGCTTGTCCAGGGTGCTGCACTGAGCTGTCACTGCTCCTGGGCTTGGGAACAAGGGAGAAACTTCTGCAGTAACAGCAGCTGCTGGAAAGGTGTTGTGTCCCTCCACCCCTCTCTCTGGACACTGGTCTGCTCCTTCTCCAAGTGTTCTGGTGCTTCTGCCCAGTAATTGAGAATCAGAATCACAGAACCTCCTGAGCTGGAAGGGACCCACAAGGCTCAAATCCAGCCCCACCCACACACCCCAGCATTCCCACCCTGGGCACGCCTGAGCCCCTGTCCAGCACTTCTGGAACTCAGCAGCCCTGGGGCTGTCACCTGTCCAGGGTTGGTTGGTGACCCTGGTGGCCCCATCCCCTTTGGGGTGTGCAGGCAGACACAGAACCCATCTGGCTGTGCCACATCACCCCTTTCCCATGGTGACCTGCCCAGGGTTGATTTGTCACCCTGGTGGCCCCATCCCCTTTGGGGTGTGCAGGCAGACACAGAACCCATCTGGCTGTGCCAGTTCACCCCTTTCCCATGGGGCTGATCTTTGATCTTCTCAGTGGGCAGCTCCTGCCCCTCCAGGGTGGGAGGGCAGTGCCAGTGCCTGCACAGGGGTCTGTCCTGGCAGTGACTGTTTCTCCTGTCCCAGTTTGGCAGCCTGGAGCAGAAGCTGGCGCTGGCGGAGCGCATCCGTGGGCACGTGCTGTCCCTGGCCCTGCAGATGTACGGCTGCAGGGTCATCCAGAAGGCCCTGGAGTTCATCCCCCCAGACCAGCAGGTAATTGTAAGTTTCAATTTTAACTTTCTTCTTGATGTTTGATGTTCCTGAACTGTCCCTCTTGTGCCTTGCTGTTCCCTTGGTTTGGTCCCTGGCATGTTTGTGTGTGACGAGTCCGTGCCGCTGTCCTTGGTTGTCATTGTCACCTCCTTGTTCCCCTTCCCTGGCCATGGGGCTGCTTCTCTCTTAATTCCCTGGAAGCAGATCATGTGTGTAGGGAAAACTGAAAATGAGGGTGAATTAAAAGAGATTTTTAAATCCCTTGAAGGAGGAGTTTTGCCTTTAATATTCACTGAGTTACTGCTATGTGGGTCAGCATCCTGTGCTCCTGCAGGGAGATGGATGAGGAGCTCCTCGTCCTGGCTTTGGAGAGATGTGGCTGATAGCCCCACTCAGAGCTCATTAATAAAGCACTTCCTCAAGGGCTTTAGGAACAATGAATTGAGATGAAAAATACGCTGGGCAGAAAGGGTTGGGAATGGTTGTAACAGGAATCTCAATGTAGGTTATGAAATTAAAAATGTGAAAGAGGCTTTAGGAATGGTCCCTCCCTTTAGGCTGAGCCTGAGCCAAGTGTGTCAGCAGGGCTGTGCCCAGGCTCCAGCTCTGCTGCTCCAAGGATTCACTGTCTCCTCCAGAGGGGCATTTTTCAGTACTCAGTGCTCCCCAAATTCCTGGGTTTGATTCAGTTACAAAACTCAATTCACCCAGATCTTGTCAAAGCATTAAAATGCTCCAAAATGTCATTTCTGTTTGTGAGTGAGGCTTCCACCCTGCATGGGCGGTACATCAGTCTTGTCTAAACTTCATTCATTCCTTAACTATCACCTGTGTAAAATCCCAGCAAGTTCTGAGCCCAGAGCTGACCCTGTTTAGTGACAGGTGACCCTGATAACCCAAAGAGTTTGTGAACTTTGTGCATTTTAGATTTGCTTCTCCTTGAGGGGAGCAGAGAGGAAAATGGGGGATACAGAGGAAAGCAGTGGCTCAGTCAGGATTTCTTTAATTTGGATTCTTGGAAGAGGATGCTCATCAGAAAGGAGGGCTTCATCTTCCTAGAGTCCCAGGGTGGTTTTGGTTGGAATGGAGCTCCAAGCTCCCGTTCCAGGGCCCTCCCTGCAGGCCAGGCTGCTAACAGGGTGTCAGAGCAGGATTTTCCCTGCTGGTTTGTGTCCAGCCAAGCCTCACTCCTGGCCATGGGAGCACCCCTCACTCCTGTGCCATTCCTGCCCATGCCAGCAGTGCCAGCTGTGCCCTCTGAGCTGGGGATGCTGGTGGTGCTTTCTGTTTGTGCTGTGCCCTCTGAGCTGGGGATGCTGGTGGTGCTTTCTGTTTGTGCTGTGCCCTCTGTAGAACGAGATGGTTCGGGAGCTGGACGGGCACGTGCTCAAGTGCGTCAAGGACCAGAACGGGAACCACGTGGTGCAGAAGTGCATCGAGTGTGTGCAGCCCCAGTCCCTGCAGTTCATCATTGATGCCTTCAAGGGACAGGTGAGGCCCTGGCCAGCTCCTGCTGCCAGCTTGGAACAGCCTCAGAGTGGCTGGGACTTCATCTCCTGCGAATTCTCAGTTTTAGCAGCTGGTGCTTGCAGGGTTGGTTCAGCCACGTGAGGGTCCAGAAATCCTTGGTCACATCTGTGTTATCATTTCTGGGCAGAGCTGTCAGAGTAAAACCTCCTTGCACGAGTCTGTTCTCCTGGAATATTGAGTAGTTTTGAGTGATGAGGGAATACAAGGCTCTCCCTAATCCATCTTCCAGTGAAGGTGGTGAGCAGAGTTTTGTGCTGCTGAGGTACCTTAGCCATGTCTAAACTTCATTAATTCCTTAATTATCACCTCACTTGTGTAAAATCCCAGCAAGTTGTGAGCCCAGAGCTGATCCCCTTTTAGTGACAGGTGACCCTTGATAACCCAAAGAATTGGTGAATTTTGGCATTTCAGATTTGTTTCTCTTTGAAGGGAGCAGAGAGGAAAATGGAGGATGCACAGGAAGGCAAAGTTTTATTATGATCCATCCCTGTCTGTGCAGGTGGCTTAGAGGAATGCTGAATGCTGTTTCCCAGGGGCCTCAGAGCAGGGAAAATGCAGGAGTTTCATCTAGAAATGGACAATTGTCCTTGACTCTCTTAGTGCTTTGCTTTTTTATTGGTGTCCTCTCCTGAATTGATCATTGGGTGTCAGTTGTGGCTGGCTTTACTCTGCCTGCCTCATGCCCCAGTACAAAAGTGCTGCTTTTGGGGTGTTCCCAACCTCAATTTAATTGGCTTTGCAGGGGCACTTTGAAGTTTTGAGGACTTTACCCAGGGATGTGAGGACAGCCAGGGGCTGTTATAGCAGGAACCAGGAGCTGGGAGTCTGGGGAGGGTCAGGATTTGGTTGGTTGGTCAGAACAAGCAGGATTCTGCCTGGAAACTTGCTCCTGATAAGAGTTTAGGTTTGGATTTTCCACTGGGAGTTTACAAGGCAGAAACATCTCTGGGAGCTCAGCTGATGGCGCTGACATTTCCTTGACCACTTGCCGCAGTTTTATCTGAACCTTCACACAGCAGATTAAACTTAGCACCTCCAGATGATTTTCCTGCAGTTAATTGCACTCCAAGCCCTGTTTCCCTGCAGGGTTTACTCACCAGTTATTAAAAATGTGTGACTGTTGATTTAAACTTCAGTGCTTGGATTTGCTGCTGTTGTTAAATCAAAGCAACCAAACGGGACTTTGTGCTTCAGACAGAAAACGGAGCAGCAATAACAGAATGTGTCATGTTCTCACCCACAGATCTGCTAATCCATTAGAAATGAGAAAGATTCTTTGTTGTCACTTCTCCTAAGCACTGTTAAGGCTTTTAAACAAATCCAAACAAGTTGAGGAAAATCCTTTGCTGGGCATTTTTAACTTTTCTGGCTCATAGCATTTCTTAAATAGCTTAAAATTTGTGCTGGCAAACAATGTGCTGGAATAATTTGGAAAGAATAACCAAGCTTCCAGCAATGCTTGGTTGTTCCAGGGGTGGTTTTTTTAATGAATCAAGAGGTTTTACTATTTGGTTTTTTATAGTGGGGAAGCTGAGATTTCCCCAGGTGGGGATGGGATGTGCCTGTGATCCCAGTGGGTGTTTCCCAGCTGGTGCTGGCATTCCCTGCAGGAATGCTGGCAGGTTTCTGGGATTCCCAAGGATTAATGGCACGTGTCTGGCTGTCCTTTGTCCCCAGGTGTTTGCTCTGTCCACACACCCCTACGGCTGCCGGGTGATCCAGCGGATCCTGGAGCACTGCCTGCCCGAGCAGACCCTGCCCATCCTGGAGGAGCTCCACCAGCACACGGAGCAGCTGGTGCAGGTCAGTGGGTGCCCAGGTCACTGCTGAGTGCTGGGACAGCTCCTGCAGGGAGATTCCCACCTGGCAAAGGGATGGCAGTGAGCGCAGCAGGCAGGAATTTCAGCACTGCCTGCTTTGGCCATGGGCACAGGTCCAGGGGTGCCAGGGGTGTTGGCACCTCCCTGCCTGAGGAGGCCCCACATCCTGGTGTGTCACAGACATCTTTTCATGAAAAATCCTTTCCTTAAGATTTTTCCTCCTGAGAAGCTGAGAGGCCTCAGGAACAAATTGTAAACATTGATTATCTGCTGCTGTGGAATGCAACAGGTGCATCTGTGATTGGCCCATGTTAGATGTTTGTAAATAATGGCCAATCACAGCTGGCTTGGACTCTCTGTCCAAGCCACAAACCTTTGTTATCATTCTTTTCTATTCTATTCTTAGCCAGCCTTCTGATGAAACCTTTTCTTCTATTCTTTTAGGATAGTTTTAATGTAATGTATATCATAAAATAAAAAATCAGCCTTCTGAAACATGGAGTCAGATCCTCATCTCTTCCCTCATCCTCAGACCCCTGTGAACACCGTCACACTGGGGCTCCTCTCCAGTGCAGGGAAGAGCCAGGAGCTGTTCCAGGAGCCCCAGTGCAGGAGGGATGCCAGGAGCTGATCACTGCAAGGAAAAGGAGTGAATCAGCTCCTGGCATCCCTCCTGGCTTTAAGAATTCAAAGTCACTGGGATTCTTAAAAAGAGCTGGTTCTGTGCTCGGCCCCTCCTGGCTGCCTTCCCTGCTCCCTGCAGTCCCTGGGAGAGCCTGGTGTGCCAGGGTTTTACACGGATTCTGTTCTTGGAGCCTGTGGAGAAAGCAGCAAAGCCACTCCTGGTCCCGTTCCCAAATTGTCACTCGGATCCCAAGGCACAAACTGGTGAAATACGAGCTAAAAAATGGCAAATCCAGTTCTGGTTCAGTTCCCAAACTCCCATTTGGATCCCAAGGCACAAACTGGTGAAATATGAGCTAAAAAATGGCAAACTCAGTCCTGGTTCAGTTCCCAAATTGCCACTCAGATCCCAAGGCACAAAGTGATGAAATATGAGCTGGTCCAATGCCCAAATCCTGTGTGCTCAGCATTGGGAAGAGGGAAGTGGCTGGGCATGGATATCAAGCCAAGCTTTTGGTGCCCTGAACTAGAAAATCAATATCCTGTGGTCTGAAAATCCCCAAATTCAGAACAGTGTCCCATAGCCAGACCCATGGCACACCCCTCCAGGACATAGGAGTTGGTAGGTTTGAGCCTGAAGAGAGGGGAAAAAAACAGGGAATAAGCAGAATATGGGCATTCCCTGTGCAAGGATATGATTTTGAGTTCTATAAATAAGAAAATTTCTACAAAAATGCATCATTTTACCACCTGGTACCACCCTAGAATGTACATTCTTGCAGAAATAGAAAGTATTGATCTGATTTGTACAGTAAACATTATAATTAATCTTTAGTTGAACTTTTAACTCTGAATACACTTTGGGAATCAGTTTGCTGGGAATGCTTCTAGTCCCTTACCCACCTTTTGTGTCCCTTTGTGCTGTTTTCCCCCAGGATCAGTATGGGAATTACGTTATCCAGCACGTCCTGGAGCACGGCCGGCCCGAGGACAAGAGCAAGATCGTAGCAGAAATCAGAGGCAACGTGCTTGTGTTGAGTCAACATAAATTTGCCAGGTAGTGATTCCTTCCTTAAATTCTCCCTCTGGGAGCATGGGCACATGGAGGAGCTGCAGAAGGCTTAGGGGTGGGTGTAGGGGAGGTGAAAGGGACTTTTGCTTCATAAAAAATGTTATTTATAATAGTTATAAAGTGAGGTGTGTCATGGAGGAAGATGGAGATGTGGAAGGGTAGCTCTAATCCAAGCTCCTGAATTTAACCAGGAATTCTTGTGTGATTTAGGTTATCTGATTTATTTTCATGGGGTTTAAGTTGTCACTACCCCTTGGATTTTAAGAACATTCACTGCCCTGGGATGCTCTGTCCAGCTATGGGGAGATTTAGGAAATCATTGCAGCACAATCCCACTTTTCCCAGAGGAATTTCCACCCACAGAGTCATTCCCAGCTCTTTGCTGTGTCCCTTTGGAGTCACACCCAGGGACCCCTCCAAGGGGAGCTGCAGCATTCCCAGATGCAGCAGAGCCACACGTGAGTGAGGCAGGATCCAGGTATTTGTGATGTCAGGACAAAGCACTGCTTCCCACGTGTGTGAATCCCTGCTGGATGAGCTTCCAGCCCTCAGAACATGAGTGCTGAGCTCTTCAAAGGCTCAAAACTCCCCTTCCTCTGATGAGAGTACCCATGGACACGAGGGAAGTGGAACATTAATGAGAATTAGGAGAGCGTGGTCTTCACGTTGTTATTTCAGGTTCTTCCTCCCTGCTTTGCCTGGTTCTTTTTTCCCAAACTTCTTTCCAGCTCCATTAATTAGTGGAGGGTCCCCTGAGCTGAGCAAACCCGCTGGGTGATGCTGTGAGTCAGGCAGGGGTGTGTGGGATGAGCCCAACACAGCTCGTGGTCCCCTTTCGTGTACCCTACTTCTGGCTCTCCAGAGAGCTCAGACTGCTCATTAATGTATTCAGGAATTCTGGAAATCCTCTGCTTGGCTGAGAGTTTTCATTCCTGAACCAGCATTTTTGTGTTGTTCTAACCTTGGATGGATGTCCATTCCCACCACATTCCAGTGGGGAGAAAATCAAAACAACAACTGGGCTTCTCTAGTGAGAGTGGACATTGACCTCACAGAGCATCACTGGACACTGGTCTGAACTGGTCCAGTTCCCAAATTCCCACTCAGATCCCAAGGCACAAATTGGGGTGAAATAGGAGCTGGTCCAGATCCCAAGTTCCCACTGAGATCCCAAATCTTGTTTGACATTGCTGAGCTCTGCCAGCACAAATCCCCTGCCCTTGTAGCAGCACATGAGATCTTCTTAGGGCTGGGTGAAAAGGTTCGAGGAGACATCCTGTGCTCAGGTCCCTGCTCCATTCCCAGTTCCCTATTCTATTCCCAGTTCCCTGCTTCCGTTCCCAGTTCCCTGCCCCATTCCCTGTTCCCAGTTCCCGCTCCCAGTTCCCTTTCCCCATTCTCATTCCCAGTTCTGATTGCCAGTTCCCTGCTCCATTCCCAGTTCCCATTCCCAGTTCCTTGCTCCCATTCCCATTCTCATCCCCATTCCCAGTTCCCATTCCCATGGCTTCCCCATTCCCAGTTCCCGCTCCCATTCCCCATCCCCATCCCTTCCCCATTCCCGATCCCCATTCCCTATTCCCCTTCCCCATCCCCATTCCCATCCCCATCCCCTTCCCATTCCCCATCCCCATCCCATTCCCCATCCCCATTCCCATCCCCATTCCCATCTCCATCCCCATTCCCCATCCTCATTCCCATCCCCATTCCCATTCCCATTCCCCATCCCCATTCCCCATCCCCATTCCCCATCCCCATTCCCCATTCCCCATTCCATCCCCATCCCCATCCCCACTCCCATTCCCCATCCCCATTCCCCATCCCCATCCCCATTCCCATCCCCATTCCCATCCCCATTCCCCATCCCCACTCCCATTCCCCATCCCCATTCCCCATCCCCATCCCCATTCCCATCCCCATTCCCATCCCCATTCCCCATCCCCACTCCCATTCCCCATCCCCATTCCCCATTCCCATCCCCATCCCCATCCCCATCTCCATCCCCATTCCCATTCCCCATTCCCATTCCCGGTCTCCATTCCCCATCCCCATTCCCATTCCCCATTTCCATTCCCATCCCTGCTCCATTCCCAGTTCCAGTTCCCATTTCCAGTTCCCTGCTCCATTCCCAGATCCCTGCTCCATTCCCAGTTTCCTGCTCCATTCCCAGTTTCCTGCTCCATTCGCAGTTCCCCTTACTAGTTCCCACTCCCAGTTCCCATTCCCATTCCTATTCCCTGTTCCCATTCCCAGTTCCCATTTCCCAGTTCCCATTCCCAGTTTCCGTTCCCACTCCCATTTCCCAGTTCCCATTCCCAGTTCCCATTTCCCAGTTCCCGTTCCCATTCCTCAGTTCTCATTCCCAGTTCCTATTCCCTGTTCCCATTCCCAATTCCCACTCCCATTCCCCATCCCCCGTTCCCCATCCCTGTTCCCCTTCCCCATTCCCCATCCCCCGTTCCCCATTCCCCATCCCCATTCCCATCCCCATTCCTCATCCCCATCCCTGTTCCCCTTCCCATTCCCCATCCCCATCCCTGTTCCCATTCCCCATCCCCATCCCATTCCCATGCCCATTCCCATTCCCATTCCCCATCCCATTCCCCATTCCCTTCCCCATTCCCTTCCCATCCCCATCCCCTTCCCCATTCCCATTCCCCAGCCTCATTCCTGTCCCCATCCCATTCCCCATTCCCATCCCCATTCCCGTTCCCCATTCCCCATCCCCATTCCCATCCCCATCCCATCCCCATCCCCATCCCTATTCCCATCCCCATTCCCCATTCCCATCCCCATCCTCATTCCCGTCCCCATTTCCCATCCCCATTCCCATCCCTATTCCCATCCCCATTCCCATCCCCATTCCCCATTCCCCATGCTCATTCCCCATCCCCATCCCCATCCCCATCCCCTTTCCCCCTTCCCCATTCCCGTTCCCCATCCCCTCCTCATTCCCCATTCCCATCCCTGTTCCCCATCCCCTCCCCATTCCCCATCCCCTTCCCATCCCCATCCCATTCCCCATTCCCATCCCTGTTCCCATTCCCATCCCCATCCCCATTCCCATTCCCATCCCCATCCTGATTCCCCATCCCCATTCTCCATTCCCCATTCCCATCCCCATTCCCATCCCCATTCCCCATTCCCATCCCCGTTCCCCATCCCATTCCCCATCCCCATCCCCATCCCCATCCCATCCCCATCCCCTGACGCGGCCGTGTCCCCGCAGCAATGTGGTGGAGAAGTGTGTGACGCACGCGTCGCGCACGGAGCGCGCCATGCTCATCGACGAGGTGTGCACCATGAACGACGGCCCCCACAGTGCCTTATACACCATGATGAAGGATCAGTACGCCAACTACGTGGTGCAGAAGATGATCGACGTGGCGGAGCCGGCCCAGAGGAAGATTGTCATGCACAAGGTGGGCACTGGGGCTGGGAGGGACAGCCTGGCACTGCTGGGCACTGAGGGATGTGATGGCAGAGGGGTTGGAGTGTTTCAGTGGCTGGGAGGTGGAAATTATGGAAGGTTTGGGTCGGAAGGGACCTCAAGACTCATCCTGCTCCACCCCAGGGACACTTCTACTGTCTCAGGTGCTCCAGCCCAGCCTTGGGCACTGCCAGGGCTCCAGGGGCAGCCACAGCTGCTCTGGGCACCCTGGCACAGCCCAAACCTCTCTAACCAGGCCTTGCCAGGCTACAAACCCCCTGTGGCAAATGGCACTGGGGGCACCTGGAACCAACCAGGAAATCATTCTTTCCTTTCCTTTCTCCACTTGCTGCAATGGGTTTTGGTGCTGGTTTCCATCCTTGGTTCAGGAATGTGAATGCCAGAGTGGTTTGGGTGGGAAGGGATCTTCAATGGCAGCTGATTGCAGCCCAGGGACACCTGCCACTGTGCCAGGTGCTGCCAGCCCCAATGCCCAGCCTGGCCTTGGGCACTGCCAGGGCTCCAGGGGCAGCCACAGCTGCTCTGGCAATTCCAGCCCAGCCCCTGCCCACCCTGCCAGGGAACAATTCCCAATTGCCAAGATCCCATCCAGCCCTGCCCTCTGGCACTGGCAGCCATTCCCTGGCTCCTGTCCCTCCATCCTTGTCCCCAGTCCCTCTGCAGCTCTCCTGGAGCCCCTTCAGGCCCTGCAAGGGCTCTGAGCTCTGCCTGGAGCCTTCTCCTCTCCAGGGCAGCACCCCCAGCTCTCCCAGCCTGGCTCCAGAGGGGCTCCAGCCCTGCAGCAGCTCCAGGATTTCCTGGACTCTGTCCGGCAGCTCCAGGTGCTGCTGGTGTTGGGGGCCCAGGGAACAATTCCATCCCAGTGTCCCATCTGTCCCTGCCCTGTGTCAGAGTGCAGCCATTCCCCGTGTGCTGTCACTCCATTCCCGTGTCACAAATCCCTCTCCAGCTTTCTGGAGGAGTGCAGAGCTGCCCTGGGCTGGAGCTGAGCTGGCAGCAGTGCCCGTGTCCCAGTGACCCAGTTCTGCACCGAGCAGGCGCCGCGCTCCTGCCAGCCCGGCTGGGCCTGTGCTCCCGGGGCTGGGGACATCGGAGTGACACCGGGAGCCACCCGGGCCTGGGGCTGTGTCCCTGCCTGTGTCCCCTGTCTCTGTCCCCCTGTGTTCCCTGCCTGTGTCCCCTGTCTCTGTCCCTCTGTGTCCCTGGGGCTGTGTCCCCTGTCTCTGTCCCTCTGTGTCCCTGGGGCTGTGTCCCTCTGTCTGTATCCCAGTGTGTCCCCCTGCCTGTGTCCCCTGTCTCTGTCCCCCTGTGTTCGCTGCCTGTGTCCCCTGTCTCTGTCCCTCTGTCTGTGTCCCAGTGTGTCCTCCTGCCTGTGTCCCCCACCTGTGTCCCTGCAAGCTGTCCCTCTCTGTCCCTGTGCTCCTCTGCCCCTGCTGCTTGTGTCCCTCTCTGTGTCCTGCCTGTGCTCCTCTGTCCCTGTGTCTCTGTCCATGCTGCTTGTGTCCCTTGGTCCGTGTCCCTTTGGCAGTGTCCCTCTCTGTCCCTGTGGGCTGTGTCCCTTGGGCTCTGTCCCTCTTGCTCCATCCCTGTGGGCTGTGTCCATCTGTGTGCCTCAGGCTGTGTCCCATTGTGTCCCTATGGCCGTGTCCCTGCTGGATCTGTCCCTCTGCTGTGGCTGTGTCCCTGTCCCTGTGACTGTGTCCCTGCTGGATCTGTCCCTGTCCCTGTGACTGTGTCCCTGTCCCTGTGACTGTGTCCCTGCTGGATCTGTCCCTGTGCCTGTGGCTGCCAGCCCCACCTGTCCCTCCATGTCCCTCCAAGGCCACTGGCCTTGCCTGGTGCCACCGTGCTGGTGCCGCCTCAGAGCCCACAGCCATTCATCAAATACTCTGTTTCTCACTTTAAAATGATTTTGATGTGACACTTCCCAGTATCCTGGGATCCCTGAGGCTGGAAAAGTCCCCCAAGGCCACCAAGCCCAGCCTGTGCCTTGTCCCCAGCAGAGCCCTGAGTGCCACCTCCAGGAATTCCTTGGATACCTCCAGGGATGGGCACTCCAGACCTCCCTGGGCAGTTCCAGTGCCTGACCACCCTGTCCATGGAGGAGAATCCTCCTGATATCCCAGAGTCCCGTGGTTTAGCATTGCCCTGCAGTGTGTGGGTGCACAGCCAGCCCAGGAGCTCAGCTTTATCCAAATGAAGCCATTTGGAATGAATTCTGCCTCGCTGCCATCCCCTGTGCCCGCTGCTCCAGGGGCAGGGAGCCCTGGAACAGGGAATATCTTCATTTTCCTGCTTTTAAAGGTCACATTTGCAGGGCTGCAGAATGGCAGTGCATGGAGAATAACAGGCTTTAGATGGGGGTGGGGCTGAGGGGATTTTAATTTCCTTCAGTGACATTTGTTGGGGTTACTTGATGAAAAAGCCCAGGTACAGCCAGAGAAATGAAATCCTGACTGACCCAGGCATGGAAAAGCTGAGATTTATTTATTTTGAATAATGTCAGGTATTCAAATGCTGATGAAGCTTTTTTTAAATTATATTTAAGCATCCTTGACTAAACCAGACTGATTTTTCTGTAAGCAATGGGAATTTGTGTGAGGGAGCTGCTTTGACCTCCACATGCACAGAATCAACACAAACAGCTGGAATAATCCTCAGGGATGGTAATTCTTAGGTTTAGGAGCCACTCAGAGTCATTCTTTTAACCCCAAATCTGTTTTAGTGCACAAGAAATGCTAAAGATAATTAAATAAAGATATCTGGCAAGGGATACACCCAGTTTATCTGTGGCAGCAGAAGGGCCCTGGAATTGTAAATCCATAACAGAGAGTCGTGTATTAAAAAAAATACAAATTATTGTTCCTAACATTTCTTACTTTCTTTTTCCCATGGAGCAAAGCCTTTGGATAAAATGCAAATTAGATTATCAGTGGGGCTGTCAAAAATAGCTCAGGGTTGACAGCTAAGTGGGCCTGAGTGAATGTGATTTCAGCTGTGATCCCAGGCTGCAGGAAAGCCTGGAAAAATGGAGCCAGGGGCTGTGGGAATGGCTGCTGGTTGTGGAAAACAGCAGCTTGGGATGGGGCTAAAAATGGGATTTTTTTAAAAGTTTTTATTTTAAAAATGAAATTGAAAAGTGATTTTAACAGTTGTGTCCGTAAAGGGAGAAAGTGAAAGGGATTAAGCTGGACAGAGAAGGAATTGTTGGAATTGGAGCTTCTCTGCTCCTGCTGGGCACAGGAGTCATTCCTGCTGGGAATGGGGGGCCAGGTTGGATTTGTGCTTTGGGAATGGGGTCCCTGCAGAGGAACAGGAATGCCAGGGACTGTGAGGTGCTGAGCCAGGGGCAGTTGGAGGTGAGGTCCCTGGTTAGGGGCAGTGGTGGGATGTGGCCACCCTTGGAGCAGGGAATGCTGCACATCCACTTGGAGAGGAGAAAATGGTGAAAGCATGGAATCCTGGAATGCTTTGGGTTGGAAAACCCTTAAATCCCACCCAGTGCCACCCTTGCTATGGCAGAGACACCTCCCACTGTGCCAGGTGCTCCAGCCTGGCCTTGGGCACTGCCAGGGCTCCAGGGGCAGCCACAGCTGCTCTGGCAATTCCAGCCCACCCTGCCAGGGAACAATTCCCAATTCCCAGTATCCCATCTATATCCTATCTATACCCCCTCTCTCTTAGTTTGGATCAATTTCCCTTCTCCTGTCACTCTCCTGAAGACCCTGCAGAGCAGCTGGAATTCCAGAGGTCACAGCCATTCTTTCCCAATATCCCACCCGACCCTTCCCAGGCAGTGGGAATCCATTTAATCCAAAGCCCCAGTGTCTGCCTTCTGCAGAATCCCACTGGGAATTGGGGAACATGGCCTGGATTCCGGAATTGTGTGATGCTGATGCCTTGTGGAGGCTGCCCTAGAACAGAGACCTGACTGAGCTAAAGAATAAAGCAGGGATTTATGGAAAGCTTCTCCTCAATGGATCCACCTTGGGCAGCACCAGAGCCCAGCCAGGGCTGCCAAGATGAACCAAAATGGCCCCAAAATGCACGACCGGGCACGGGGTCTGTCCCTGGGATCAGTTCTGCTCCATTTGCACCTTGCAGTTCATTGTCCCATTCCAGCTTTAGCCCAGGCAGTCCCACCCTGCTTGTTTTTCTCTCTCCAGCCCACGGTGTTTGTGCTCTTGGGCTGAGATTTGGATCATTTGTCCTTGGTGCCCAGCTGGAGCAGGAATTGTTTTGTTTCCCTGCTCATCATCCCATAATGTGAAGCCCAGACCCACACACCAAAGCAGAATCTGAAAAATACAAAATCTAAACCTGAGGCATCAGTGCCAGCCAAGACCTCTGGGGTCTGGGGGAGTTGGTTCGACCCAGGGGATGGGTGTGACCCCACTCAGGTTCCTAAATCCTGAGAGGGGCAGGACATGGGGAAGAGCTGGGGCTGTGCTGTTCATGGAATGCTGAATTGGAGTTTGGAGCTTCACTGTGGGACCAGGACACAGGGAAGGGTTGGAGGACATCTCTTCATGGGATGTTAAATTGGAATTTGGAGCAGGACACAGGGAAGGGTTGGAGGACATCTGTTCATGGGATGTTAAATTGGAATTTGGAGCAGGACACAGGGAAGGGTTGGAGCTGTGCTGGTCATGGAATTGGAGCCTCAGTCCAAGGCCAGGACACAAGGGAAGAGATGGGACTGTGTTGTTCATGGAACATTGAATTGGAAGTTGGAGCTTCCATTTTGGAGCAGGACATGGGGAAGAGCTGGGGCCGTGCTTTTCATGGAATGTTATATTGGAGTTTGGAACTTCAGTGTGGGACCAGGAGACAGGGAAGGCTTGGAGGAGAGCTCTTCATGGAACGTTGAATTGGAATTTGGAGCTTCCATGTGGGAGCAGGACAGAGGGAAGAGTTGGAACTGTGCTTTTATGGAATTGGAGCTGCAATCCAGAGACAGGACATGGGGAAGGGCTGGGGCTCTGCTTTTCATGGAATATTTAGTTGGAATTTGGAGCTTCAGTATGGGACCAGGGCACGGGGAAGGCTTGGAGCTGTGCTGTTTATGGAATGTTGGCTTTGAGTTTGGAGCTTCCATGGGAACAGGACACAGGGAAGGATTGGAGCTATGCTTCTCATGGAATGTTATGGAGTTTGGAGCTTCACTGTGGGACCAGGGCACAGGGAAGACTTGAAGCTGTGCTGTTCACGGAATGTTGAATTGGAATTTGGAGCTTCACTGTGGGAGCAGGACACTGGGAAGGGCTGGAGCTGTGCTGGGATAGATAACAGGGGAAGGGACATTTTTAATGGCATTATTTCTGTATTAAATCCCTTTTTTTTTTTGCTGTTTTTCCCAGATCCGGCCCCACATCGCCACGCTGCGCAAGTACACCTACGGCAAGCACATCCTGGCCAAGCTGGAGAAATACTACATGAAAAATGGGGTGGATTTGGGGCCCATCTGTGGCCCCCCCAACGGCATCATCTGAGCAGGGGCTGCTCCAGAGGCACTCCAGGATCCCAGGAATCCACCAGGAATCCAGCCCAGAACCCACCCACACCACCCGCCACGGTTGCTAAAAAAAAACACAAACAAACAAAACCCACAAAAAAAAAAAAAAAAAAAAAAAGAAAAGCAGAAAAAAAAACCACAAAAAAAAAAAAAAAGAGAAGCCTTTGTAAATTTCTTTAATTTTATTATGCATAACATGTACTAATTATTTTTTTTAATTAACTAATTGCCCTGCTGTTTTACTGGTGTATAGAATTCTTGTACATAGGTCTCAGATGTACATGGAAGGCCACATTTTTGTTCACTGTTGTATCTATATTCCAAATGTGGAGACTTTCAGGGTGGTTGGTTCGAAGACAACAAACAAAACAGGAAAAAAACCCTGTTTTTAATTCATCCTTTTTTGCAAATACCTTTTTTTGGGGTTTGTTTTCCTCCTTTTAGCCCAAAAATCAGCAGGAAGTTGGAATTTTAATTCAGTGACACCACTGGTAGAAATACTAAAAAGAGAAAAATTCAACTTGCTAAAGTTTGGTTTTAAACAAAGACACCAAAATTCCGGTTTTGGGACTTTTTAATGGCTTTATTTCTATTTTATTTGTGACTGACATGCTGAAGGAGGGAGCTTAGCTGGCATTTTGAGAAAACACCCAGAGATGATCTAAAAGTGGAGGATTTTTGGGGTTTTTTATGCCCACTCCTCTGTTCACCTGGAGAGATGCAATTTGATTATTTAGCATGAGGAAAAACAAAAAAATCCAACTCGGCTTTGGTCTTGCTTCTATAAATATATAGTGTATACTTGGTGTAGACTTTACATATATAAAAATTTGTAGTATTTTCTTGTTTTGATGTCTGATCTGTATCTATAATGTACCCTAGTAGTGGAACATACTTCTGACTGTACAATTGTACATTTGTAAACCTCTGTAATGTAAATGTGGAGAAGTTTGAATCGACATAAAACCCGTTTTTTGGTAAGAAAACAGGAAAAAAAAAAGAATTTAGCAAAACCTGTGCATTTCAGTGTATATTCACACCTTTTATGGTCGTAGCATATAGTGTTGTATATTGTAAATTGTAATTTCAACCAGAAGTAAATTTTTTCTTTTGAAGGAAATGTTCTCTTTATACAGCCTAGTTAATGTTTAAAAACAAAAAAGGAAGAAAAATAAACTGCTTGGTTTTATTTGTCACCTAGTTGGACGGTAGAGATCCTTTCTAAATGTTCTACAGACCTGATTCAGTTCCAAATAGTGTTTTTTTGAATCTTACAAAGTAATGTTTTGCTTCTTTTGTGACAGTAAGAAACAAAAAGTGCAAAAGTACAGCCCCCTCCTAGTTTTCCTTACAATCAGAGCCCCTTTTCACCTTGTAAAGTGTGAATCACCTCCCCCTTTTTTGTACAGAAGATGAACTGTATTTTGCATTTTGTCTACTTGTAAGTGAATGTAACATACTGTCAATTTTCCTCGTTTGAATATAGAATTGTAACACTACACGGTGTACATTTACAGAGCCTTGTGTATATTTCCAATGAACTTTTTTGCAAGCACACTTGTAACCATATGTGTATAATTAACAAACCTGTGTATGCTTCTGCCTGGGCGACTATTTTTTGTAACTCTTGTGTAGATTGTCTCTAAACAACGTGTGATCTTTATTTTGAAAAATACAGAACTTTGGAATCTGGCTCGGGGTTTTATGGAATTGTTTCTTGGAAGTTTGGAGCCTCAATCCAGGGGACAAGGGGAAGAGCTGGAGCTCTGCTTGTCGTGGAGTGTTAAATTGGAATTTGGAGCAGGAGCAGGACACAGGGAAGAGCTGGGGCTGTGCTGGTGATGGAATTGGAGCTGCAATCCAGGGCCAGGACACAGGGAAGAGCTGGGGCTGTGCTGTTCATGCAATGTTGAACTGGAATTTGGAGTTTCATGTGGGAGCAGGACACAAGGAAGATCTGGGGCTCTGCTTTTCATGGAATGTTAAGTTGGAGTTTAGAGCTTCATTCCAAAGGCAGGAGCAGGACACAGGGAAGAGCTGGGACTGGGCTGTTCATGGAATTGGAGCCTCAGTCCAGGGACAAGACTCAGGGAAGAGCTGGAGCTCTGTTTTTCATGGAATTTTTGTTCAGTTTTGTTGGAGGTTGGAGCTTCAGTCTAGGGGCAGGAGCTGGAGCTGTGCTTTTCATGGAGTGTTATTTTGGAAGTGTGAGGTTTGCTGCAGGACCAGGACACAGGGAAGGCTTGGAGGAGAGCTGTTCATGGAATGTTAAATCGGAATTTAGAGCTTCTGTGTGGGAGCAGGATACAGGGAAGGGTTGGAGCTGTGCTGTTCATGAAACTGGAGCCTCCATCCAGGGGCACAGGGAAGAGTTGGGGCTGTGTTTTTCATGGAATGTTGGAGTTTGGAGCTTCACTCCAAGGCTAGGAGCAGCACACAGTGAAGGCTTGGAGCTGTGCTTTTCATGGAATGTTGAATTGGAGTTTGGAGCTTCCCTGTGGGACCAGGACACAGGGAAGAGCTGGGGCTGTGCTGTTCATAGAACTGCAGCTCCAATACAGTGGCAGGACACAGTGAAAGCTTGGAGCTGTGCTGTTCATGGAATTGTGAATTTGAGCTTGGAGCTTCAGTGTGGGAGCAGAACACAGGGAAGGGCTGGAGCTGTGCTGGAGGGCTGGGATGGAGAGCAGGGGAAAGGGACATTTTTCATGGCTTTATTTCTGTCTTTGCAAGTCTGACGTGCTGAAGGAGGGAGCCGAGTTGGTGTTTTTGGAGGGAGAAAACACCCAGAGATGATTTTAAAGTGCAGGACTGGGAGCCCATCCTGAACAGGCTCTGTGGGCACAGGGGTGGGGGATTCTTCTGAGACCCCACCTGCACAGCTGCCCCAGCCCTGGAGCCCCCAAAATCAAGGACCTGGAGTTGCTGGAGAGAGCCCAGAGGAGCCCACGGAGCAACTGCAGGGCTGGAGCCAGGCTGGGAGAGCTGGGGGTGCTGCCCTGGAGAGGAGAAGGCTCCAGGCAGAGCTCAGAGCCCTTGCAGGGCCTGAAGGGGCTCCAGGAGAGCTGCAGAGGGACTGGGGACAAGGATGGAGGGACAGGAGGCAGGGAATGGCTGCCAGTGCCAGAGGAATGGCAGGGCTGGATGGGATCTTGGGCAGGAATTCTTTCCCTGGTGTTTCTCCAGGCTGCTCCATGGAGCTGATGGCTCTACCCACACTCACCCCTGCTGCCCCCATGATGTCCTTGTCTCCCTTATTCCCCCAATTCCTTACTTAGGAAGATCCAGCTCCCCGTTTCTTTCCCTGTGTGAACAGAACCCCAAATCAGCCTCTCCTTCCCACCAGCTCCCCCCATTTGCAGCATCCAGGACCTTCCCTATCCCTTTGCTGCCCTTTGCTGCATTTAAAATCCCTTTTCCAGAGGGACATTTGGGGAATGCTGACGAATCTGGGAACTTGTAGAGGCAGGGTCACATGTGGCCAAGTGATGGAGGGCAAGAAAATGCCCATTTTACAGGAAATGATTTATTTTGGCTTAGCATGTGGAAAGGCTGGGTTTAAAGCCCAGACTCTTCCCATGTCCCATTCCCACCTCTCAGCAGGGCCAGCACCCCTGGGACCCCACTCTGGGATTGATCTGGGACTCACACTGGGATTGATATGGGATCCTGTACTGGGATTGATCTCTTCCCACACTGGAATTGATCTGGGACTCCATACTGGGATTGATCTGGGACCCTGTACTGAGATTGAGCTGGGATCCCCACACTGGGATCAATCTGTTCTCACGCTGGGATCGATCTCTTCCCACAGCAGGATTGATCTGTTCCCACCCTGGGATTTATCTGTTCCTACACTGGGATTGATCTGGGATCCTGTACTGGGATTGATCTGGGACCCCACACTGGGACTGACCTTTTCCCATCCCCTTGCTGTTAAATTCAGCAGATTTGGGTTTTCACTCAGTTTGTTTTCACTCAGTTTCTGCCCAGCGTTTGAGGCCACCCCGTGCCCCAGCCTGGCCACCAGGGCCACAGGCACTCGAACTTTGGGGTTTTAGAGCTCTTTTTAGAGCTCTTCACCACGTCATTCACCTGGTGGTGCCTGTGGAGCTCAGTCAGCCGCAGGTTTGGAGATAAACACGGTGAAAACGAGGAAGATAAATCTAGTTTTTAATGTTCAATTCAGCACTGAGTGTTCCATTCAGGCTGCAGAGGAAGGGTGTGAGCCAGGCTCTGTGTTTGTTCCCCAGATTCCTGCGGGTCCGGGGCCAGCCCTGGCACCGCTCCCACCCTGGGGAGCTGGGGAATGGGATTGGAGCTGCTGGCCCTGCCGGGGGACAGGGGGGACACGGCCGGGAAGGACACAGGGGCTCCGTGCTGGCCGTGCCTCGGTCCTTCCTGAGCACGGCTGGTGATTGCGGGTGGACAAGGGATGTGAAGGGACCTGTCCCCCTCAGCCAGACCTGTCACCCCAACCGGGACCTGTCCCCTCAGCCGGGACCTGTCACCCCAACCGGGACCTGTCCCCTCAGCCGGGACCTTTCCCCTCAGCCGGACCTCTCCCCTCAGCCGGGACCTTTCCCCTCAGCTGGATCTGTCCCCTCAGCTGGACCTGTCCCCTCAGCCAGGACCTGTCCCCTCAGACGGATCTGTCCCCTCAGCTGGGATCCCCTGTGCCACCCCCTTTCCCATCGCACTGCCCAGACCTGAAGGGACATGAAGGGACAGGAGCTCCCGCTGTCGCCGCGGCCGCGGGGGGACAAGGCCCCGCTGGCAGCGCCCCCCGCCCGCCCCCAGCTCCTCCTGTGGGGTCCCACAAAGCCCCGCCACCCTTCAGGAGCCACCCCTGGGGTTCCACCTCTCGCTGGGGACCCGCGGGGACCCTGCGGGCCTGGCCCAGTCCCTGCAGGGGTGGCGGCGGCCACGGCGGGGCGGTGCAGGCCCAGCAACGGGCCCGGGCCGGGCGGGGCCTGAGCCCATGTGGGGACAGCGGAGCCCGTGTGGGGACAGCGGACCCCGTGTGGGGACACCCCGGCACCAGACCCTGTGTGGGGACAGCGGAGCCCGTGTGGGGACAACGGCCCTGCCTGGGGAAACCGCCCTGCCTGAGGACATCCCGGAACCGGACCCTCTGTGTGGGGACGCCTCCCTGCCTGGGGACCCTGTGTGGGGACAGCGGCCCTGCCTGGGGACACTCCGGCACCGGGACCCACTGTGTGGGGACAGCAGCCCTGTGTGGGGACATCTCCGGCACCAGGACCCCCGTCCCTGGGACCCCCAGCACCGGTGGCCCCCTGCTCCGCGATCCCCCCTGCGTGGCACCCACCTGTGTCCCTGGGACCCCTCTGCCTTGTGACACCCCCGGCTCGGTGTCCCCACTGTCCCTGAGCCCCCTCGGTGTCCCAGGACTCCCCCACCCCAAAGCCGCCCCCTGTCCCCGGACCCCCTGTGGCCCCAGGGACACCCCAGAACCCCTCTCTGGGACCCCCTGCTCCGGGGCCACCCCACAGTCCCGGGGATCCCCCCACTCTGGGACCCCCCCGGTGTCCCTGGGATGCCCTCGGGTCCCCTTTTCACCCCCTGCCCCAGGGACCCCTCCCCACCTTTCCCTGGGTTTTGCCCCCACCTTCCACTTCTCACTCCTCTATAAATGCACTTTAAAAAAATTAATTTGTATTCTGCTAACTACAGGACAATTAAAACCCAGTGGAGTCACTCAGGCACCCCCAGAGCCCCCGATGTTTCCCACTCCCCCGGGTGTTCCCTGGGTTCCCAGTCCCGGGGCAGTGGAGGATCCTTGGGGGGATTTGTGGGGAGCCGAGTCCCTGCTCTCCCAGCCTGAGGGGGTTCAGCTCCATTTTTGGTTGAATTTTGTTGATTTTTCCCTCCTTTGTCCCAGTAATCCCCTGCCCCTCCGAGCCTCTCCCGGGCTGTATTTTGGTGGTAAATGAGGAGGTTTAGGAGAGTCTGAGTATATTTTTAGGCCTCTGACAGGAAAGGAGGAATTCCACGTGTGGAAGTGGTTCATTCTCATCCCATCCCATCCCAGCTCACCCGCAGCCTCACTACCCCCAGGGGGGACCAAACCCCAGATTCAGAGCAGAGCCACTCCCGGGACACCCGGCAGGGGTGGGGGTGTCACCGTCATGGTCCCGCCCTCTGATCCCACCGCCATCCCGGCCTCTGAGCAGGGAAACTGAGGCTGGTTCAGCTGTTGGCCCCGGAGTGACTCCAGGAATGCCCGAAGGTTTCTCCCTCCCATCCATCCCCGGGTACCCCCCGGGTGTCCCAAACACCATCTTGGCCTCCCCCATCTAACCCTGGGTGCTTCCAGCTGCCCCAGACCCTCCCACCTCCCCCTGGATCTCTCGATCTGCCCCAGATCCCCCCACACACACCC
Source organism: Melospiza melodia melodia (assembly GCF_035770615.1). NCBI lineage: Eukaryota > Metazoa > Chordata > Aves > Passeriformes > Passerellidae > Melospiza > Melospiza melodia. The sequence goes on along the minus strand of NC_086220.1, from coordinate 4,445,760 downwards.
TGGGCTGCCCCCAGTTTGCCCCAGTGCATTCCTTCACCCATCCCAGTGCACCCCATCTGCCCAGCCCCTTCCACCTGCCCCACATCCTCCCCATCTGTCCCTGCTCGCCCCCCGGTCTGCCCCAGGTGCCTCCTTCCCATCAGGCTCCCCCCATTTAACCCATGGCCACCTAATCCACTCCAATCCCCCCTTTTACGCCCCCCAGTTCTCCCCTCCCAAGGTCCCCCAGTCTGCCCCAAATCTTCCCATGGTCTCCTTCATCCACCCCAGATCACTCCCATCCATCCCCAGGTCCCCAGCCTGTCCCCACACGTCCCCCACACTCCTCCCCATCCACCCCAGGGCCACCCAATTTTCCCAGACCCCCGCTCCATCTGTCCCCCGAGGTCCCCCCATCCACCCCAGGGTCCCCCAGCCTGCCCCAGACCCCTCCCATGTGTCCGGGTCCCCTCCTCCCCCCCATCTGTCCCAAGTCCCCCCCAAGCTCCCACCCAGGACCCTTCAATCCCCCCAGCCCCCCTCGGTCCCCCCCAGGCTCCTCCCCCGTCCCCTCCCGCTGTCCCCGGGCCGAGCCGTGCGGGGCCGTGCGGGGCCGGGGCGGGGCGGCGGCGGCGCGGGGGGGGCGCGGCGGGGCCGGGAGGGCGGCGCGGCGGCGGCGCGGCCCCGCACCCAGCGCCCGCACCCACCGCCCGCCTCCCGCGGCGGCGGCAACAAAGGCCCTTCCCCGCCCCCGCCGCCGCCTCCCGCCGCCTCCCGCCGCCGCCGGCAGCGTCCTTGCGGCAGGAAGATGCCCGGGGAGGTGCCGCCGCCGGCGCCCCGGGGGGCTGCGGAGCCTCCCGCTGCTGCTGCTGCTGCTGCTCAGCGCCCGCGCCGCGCTGGTGAGTGCGGGGGCACCGGCGGGGGCACGGCCGGGGGACACCGGCACCGCCTGGGGGGCGGCGGGGACCGGCACCGAGCGGGGGGTGAGGGGAGGGATCGGCACCGGCACTGGGAGGGGGCGGCGAGGACCGGTGCAGGGCGGGGGTCAGCGGGGACCGGTACCGGCACCGGGAGGGGTCAGCGGGAACCGGCCCCGGCACCGGGAGGGGCAGCGGGAACCGGCACCGGGAGGGGCAGCGGAACCGGCACCGGGAGGGGCAGCGGGAACCGGCACCGGAGACCGGCAGCGGGCGGCACCGGCCCCGCGGATGAGCTGCCGTGGGCAGGGGGGTGGGACCGGCCCCGGCATCGCGCGTAGATCGGTACCGGGGGTGTGTGCGGTGGAACGGGGGTGTGTACGGTGGCACCGGTGCCGTGCACGAGCCGGCACCGGTCCGGAACCGGCCTCGGTACCGTGCGTGGATCAACAGCGGGCGGGGGACGTGGGGCCCGCAGCGGTATCGGGGGGCACCGACACCGTGCGGGGTCCTGGCAGCGGCAGCGGGCGGAGGGCGGCACTCCCGGGAACCGGGACCCGGCTGGTGCGGTCCCCCAGCTCCCGAGGGGCTCCGCTCCCCGCACCCGGCCCCGTGGCCGCCCCTCGGTGCCCGCAAAGCCCCCGAGCCCTGCAGGCGCTGCCCCCGGGCTGTCCCCTCCCCTGCGACCCCCCGGGCGGTGCCGGGCAGGGTGGCGGCCGCGGGGAGGGGGCTGCGGGCAGCTGCCGTTTGAAGGTCGTAGCGAAACACGCCTTAAAAACCAGCCCGAGGGGCGGAGAGGGAGGAACCCCCCTTGCTGCTGCTGCTCGGGGCAGCGGGACCTTGTCCCCCCGTCCTTCCCCTCCGCTCCCCTCCCCTCGGGCATCCCAGCCCGGTGCGGCGGGGGGCGGCAGACGCAGCCCGGGCTCCGCAGGCAGCGCCCGCTCTTCCCCCTCCGGGGGTCGGAGGAGAAGGAGCCGGGGGTGCTGGTGGCACTTCCAAAGCTGCTGCTCCCCCCGGGATCCACGGATCCGAGGCATCCACGGGAACCTCCTTGCCCCGCCTGCTCCCAGCCCCGAGCCCGGCGTTGGACTTCGGGGGATCGGGGCGCTGCTTTTTGGGGATGCTCTCCGGGAAGGAGCCCGAGGATGCTTTTCCTCCCAGCCCGTGAGCAACGGGAGAAGGTGGTGGAGAGGAAGGCTGCTCCTCCTCCTCATCCTCCTCTCCTGAAGAGGGGAAGAAGCCCCAGGGCCTGGCTGCTGCATTGAACCGCCCGGAGCTCATCCCCCTCCTCTCGGGGCTCTGCTTTGGGGGTGCCTCGGCCTGGCTCCCCCATTTCTGCCCCAGGGCCGTTCTCCCGGCTCTCCCAGCAGCAGCGCTGCCCCTCTGGAGCAGAGACACAACTTCGGCGTCTCTGAGGGGACCTGAGACTCTCCTCCAACGCCTCTGGTGAATTTGTACGGATCCAAAGGCACTTTATCCGAAGTTCCCCCTGCCATGGATCCGGGGAAGGCTGTGCTCCGCCGGGAGCTCCCTCCGTGCCCGGTGCCCGGGGTGCTGAGCGGTGAGTGAGGCTGTGCCGGTGTCCCAGCACCCCCGAGGGTGTGGGGGCAGCTCTGGGGTGCTCATCCCCCCCAAATGAGCTTTTCCCCTTCTGCTTTTGGGGAGTTGCTGGTTACTGGGTGAGGCTGTTGGCGTTACCGGGGGCATTTGGCCTTTTAGGGGAGGCTGTGGGGCTATTCGGTGCCGGGCTGGAGGTGATGGCATGTGGGATGCTCCCCAGGGCTGGAGGAGCTGCTGCCTCCACCTGGATGGGATCGAGGCCTCTCCTCTCCCCCTCTCTTCCCTCCTCAGTCCTTCGTTCTCCTTGGACACGCTCAGCTCCTCCCCTGGGCCACCGGGAGGGAAGCGGGGGCTTGGCCCAGCTCCGGCACATCCCTCACGGTGGGATCGGATGGATTCGGGGATTCCTGCTCCCCCAGTGCCGGATCCTGGGCCCTGCCAGGGAATCTCTCCCTGGGGCAGCACCCGGAGCGATCCTGGCTGCCCGGAGGAGCCGCGATGAGCGAGCCCAGCCCCGCAGGCACCGCGCCCGTGAGCTCCGGGGCCCTGTGCCCGTCCCAGGGGATCAGGGACAGGGACAGGGCACGGCTGTGACACCTCCCGGGACTCCATGCCTCCCTTTGATCTCCAGCAGTCCGTGACCCCTCGCGGCCCGGCCTTTGTGGAAGCTGGGATGGATCCCCTTGGGATCAGTCCCTGTAACCCTTTACGTGCCAGCGTGGGAGAGCAGGGACAGGGGCTGCTCCTCCTGGTGGGTCCCATCGCCGGCAGAGAGGTTTTCCCAACAATGCCGTGGACAGGTTTGGGTTTGGCTGTGATTTCCCAAGGCTCCTCCCTGGTCCTGCCTCATCCCTTTGGAGCTGGATATGGACCATGGCGAGAGGGGACAAGGGACACCCAGGCTCCTGCATCAGCCATTCCTGGGGCAGGGACGGGCTCAGCCCCTGTGGGACACCCCAGATCCCCAGGAGAGGCTCCCCTCCATGCAGGGGGGGTGCAGCCAGCCCTGAGTGCCCCCCTGGCTCTGAGGTCCCCAAGGTGGGATCAGGATGCTTTGTTGTGGCTCTGGCTGCTGTCGGAGCCCGGCTTAGGGATCAACTCATCACCTTTAATTACCGAGAGTGTTGATTGCCCCTAACCTTTGCCAGGTCCCTGGAGCATTGCCGGGGTGGCTCTGGGGCCGGCCAGGTCCTGGCTCCCTGTGCAGGAGATGGTGGGGATGCTCTGGATTTACTCCAGGTTTGTTTTTCCCTGTGGAAGGGCCTCCCTTGCTCCCTGCCACCCCTGAGTCCTCCCTTGGCTCAGTCCGGAGGGATAATGAGGGACACAGCCCCAGAGAAGCCCTGCAGGGTTTTGGGGTGAAGCACCCCCGGCCCCGCAGGGATCTGGGGGGGTTCAGGTCCCACAGCTCCGGGTCCCACCAGAGCTGGGGAGTCACGGGACACCCTCATTCCTGTGACGATTTCTGTGTTTTGGCCTCAGCAGCTCCCTGGTTTCCAGCCTCGCCTCAGGGCCATGGGGAAGGGTCTCTGGGGCTGCTCTGGGGTTTGGTGTCACGGGTTTACAGGGCTCAGCCTGGCCCCAGGGGTGGGTTGGAGCTCCCTGGTGTGAGCTGGATTCACACAGGGTCCAGCCCAGCTCTCCCAATCCAGCCGTGCTCAGCCCCAGCTCCTTCCTCTTCCTCGGAGAAACCGAGGAAAAAAATGTATCAATAAATAAAGGAATGGGTCCCCAAGGGGTGCAGCGTCCTCTGGCCACTGTCACCTCCTGGCCCGGCCTGGGACCAGTGGCAGTGCCGTCCCCGGCTGTCCCCAGGGCTCCTTTCCCTCGGGAGATGTGCGGCAGCCCCGGGAGACGGCAGCGGGGGCTGGGGAATGCCGCTCCGGGGACGTGAGCCGGGTACCAAACCCTGCCGGGCCCGGCGGGGCTCTGGGAGCCGGGCACTGCTCCCTTCCCGAGCCCTCGGAGCCTCTGATGGGCCCCGGTGGGCTCTGTGCCCATGTCCCGGTCCCGGTGGGCTCTGTGCCCGTGTCCCGGCTCCGGAGGGTTCTGTGCCCCTGTCCCGGCTCCGGTGGGCTCTGTTCCCATGTCCCGGCCCCGGTGGGCTCTGTGCCCCTGTCCCGGCCCCGGCGGGCTCTGTGCCCGTGTCCCGGCCCCGGTGGGTTCTGTGCCCGTGTCCCGGCCCCGGTGGGTTCTGTGCCCGTGTCCCGGCCCCGGTGGGTTCTGTGCTCATGTCCCGGCCCCGGAGGGTTCTGTGCCCATGTCCCGGCTCCGGTGCGTTCTGTGCCCGTGTCCCGGCCCCTCCCGGTTCTCCCGGAGCTGGGGCCGGTCCCAGCCTCGCCTCCCACCCGGTTCTGGGTGGGTTTTGCCGCTGTTCTGCCCCTGGAGGCTCAGCCCCGGTGCTCTCTGGGCTCGGGTGATGGGGAGCGGGGATTTGGAGCCCTGCGAATGTGGCTGGGCTCTCCTGGGAGTGCAAGGATGTGCTCCCTGCATCCTAGCTCCCCTCCTCATCCTCCCCAGCCGGCCCGCGGCTCCCTTGGAGCTGCTGGAGAAGGGTTTCTCCTCAGGAAGGGGCCGCGGCCCTGCCCGGTGTCACCTGGGCCCCGCTGGTCCCTGCCGGGCTCCGGGTGAGGCTGTGAGCCGTCCCTCCCGGCTCTGGAGGGACGAGTGGAGCCTTCCCCGTGCTCTGGGCCGTTCCCGGCTTCTCCCTCTATTTTGTGCCATTCCCAAATTTCCCCTCTTGTTTTGTTCCATTCCCAGTTTTCCACCCGTGGTTCGTACCATTCCCAGCTTTTCCACCCCCGTTTTGTGCCAATCCCCATTTCCCACATGTGTTTTGTGCCATTCCCAATTTTCCACCTGAGTTTTGTGCCATTCCAAGCTTTTCCACTCATGGTTTGTGCCGTTCTCAGCTTTCCCACCTTGAGTTTTGTGCCAATCCCAGCATGTGTTTTGAACCATTCCCAGTTTCCCACCCGTGTTTTATGCCATCCCCAATTTTCCACCCGTTTTGTGCCATTCCCAGTTTCGCCCCTCGTTTTATGTCATTTCCAGTTTCCCCCTCGTGTTTTGTACCATTCCCAGTTTGCCACCTGAGTTTTGTGCCATTCAGAGCTTTTCCACTCATATTTTGTGCCATTCCCATGTTTCTCATGTGTGTTTTGTACCATTCCCAGCTTTGCCACTCATGGTTTGTGCCATTCCCAGTTTCCATCTGAGTTTTGTGCCATTCCCATTTTCCCCACACATATTTTGTGCCATTCCCAGTTTCCTACCCATGTTTTGAGCCACTACCAGTTTCCCCCCTTATTCTGTGCCATTCCCAGTTTTCCAGCTGAGTTTTGTGCCAATCCCAGCCTGGTGCTTTGTGCCATTCCCAGTTTGCCTCCCAGTGTTTTGTACCATCCCCATCTTTCCCACACGTGTTTTTGCCATTCCCAGTTTTCCACCTGAGTTTTGTGCCAATTCCAGCTCATGTTTTGAGCCATTCCCAGTTTCCCACCCCCATTTTGAGCCATTCCCAGTTTCCCACCCCCATTTTGAGCCATTCCCAGTTTCCCACCCATATTTTGGGCCATTCCCAGTTTCCCCTGTTTTGTGCCAATCCCAGCTCATATTTTGAGCCATTCCCAGTTTCCATCTGTGTTTTGTGCCATTCCCATTTTCCCCACACATATTTTGTGCCATTCCCAGTTTCCTACCCATGTTTTGAGCCACTTCCAGTTTCCCCCCTTGTTCTGTGCCATTCCCAGTTTTCCAGCTGAGTTTCGTGCCAATCCCAGCTGGTGCTTTGTGCCATTCCCAGTTTGCCTCCCAGTGTTTTGTACCATTCCCATCTTTCCCACACGTGTTTTTGCCATTCCCAGTTTTTCACCTGAGTTTTGTGCCAATTCCAGCTCATGTTTTGAGCCATTCCCAGTTTCCCACCCCTATTTTGAGCCATTCCCAGTTTCCCACCCCTATTTTGAACCATTCCCAGTTTCCCCCGTTTTGTGCCAATCCCAGCTCGTATTTTGGGCCATTCCCAGTTTCCCCCATTTTGTGCCAATCCCAGCTCATATTTTGAGCCATTCCCAGTTTCCCACCCACATTTTGGGCCATTCCCAGTTTCCCCCGTTTTGTGCCAATCCCAGCTCATATTTTGAGCCATTCCCAGTTTCCATCTGTGTTTTGTGCCATTCCCATTTTCCCCTCACATATTTTGTGCCATTCCCAGTTTCCTACCCACGTTTTGAGCCATTCCCAGTTTCCCACCCATATTTTGAGCCATTCCCAGTTTCCCCCGTTTTGTGCCAATCCCAGCTCATATTTTGAGCCATTCCCAGTTTCCTACCCATGTTTTGAGCCATTCCCAGTTTCCATCTGTGTTTTGTGCCATTCCCATTTTCCCCACCCCTATTTTGAGCCATTCCCAGTTTCCCACCCATATTTTGAGCCATTCCCAGTTTCCATCTGTGTTTTGTGCCATTCCCATTTTCCCCACCCATATTTTGGGCCATTCCCAGTTTCCCACCCATATTTTGGGCCATTCCCAGTTTCCCACCCCTATTTTGAGCCATCCCCAGTTTCCCCCGTTTTGTGCCAATCCCAGCTCGTATTTTGGGCCATTCCCAGTTTTCACACCTGTTTTTCGAGCCATTCCCAGTTTCCCACCCCTGAGTTTTGTGCCATTCCCAGTTTCCCCGTCCTGTGCCGTTCCCAGTTTCCCTCCCAGCCCCGGGCAGGGTCCAGCGGTCCCTCCCCTCCCCCGGAGCCCGGAGCTTTGCGCGGCCGCTCCTCCCTCTCTCCCATTAATTAATTTGACATTTAAGCCCAGCTCTCGTGCAGAGCTCTCCGTGAGCAGCTCCAGGACGGGAATTCCAGCCGGGAGGGAGGGACGTGGCCGGATCCAGGCTGAGGAGGCTCCTGGGGGCAGCACCTGCCCCCCGAACTCTGTTCTGGAGCTTTCTATGGTCAGGAAGGGACGGGATGTGGCTGTGGGGAGGTGAAAGCATTTTTAGAGCCGGTTCTTTTAAGGATTTTTATTAAAATTGACTCAAAAAAAAGTTAATTCTGGGCTGGTTGAGCCAGCATTGAACCCGAGTGTGGCTCTGCTGAGGGGACAGCACCAATCTGGGGGGACCCAAACCTCCTTTTCCATCTCAGCATCCCAGGGCAGCTCCCAGCTCCCTCCAGGCTGGACTGGGACAGACTGGGATGTACTGGGATGGACTGGGTCAGGTTGGGATGTGTTTGGCTGGACTGGGACGTGCTGGGATGTGCTGGGATGGACTGGGATGTGCTAGGACAGGTTGGGGTGTATTGGGATGGATTGGGATGTGCTGGGATGGGCTGGGACATGCTCAGATGGACTGGGACAGACTGGGATTTGCTGGGATGGACTGGGAGAGACTGGGACGTGCTGGGACGGGCTGTGATGGACTGGCTGGACTGGGATGGGCTGGGATGAATTGGGATGGACTGGGATGTGCTGGAATGGACTGGGATGTTCTGGGATGAGCTGGGACATGCTGGAATGGACTGGGATGAGCTGGGACATGCTGGGATGAGCTGGGACATGCTGGAATGGACTGGGATGTTCTGGGATGAGCTGGGACATGCTGGGATGGACTGGGATGTGCTGGGATGGACTGGGATGTTCTGGGACATGCTGGGATGGACTGGGAGAGACTGGGATGGGCTGGGACATGCTCAGATGGACTGGGACAGACTGGGATTTGCTGGGATGAACTGGGAGAGACTGGGACGTGCTGGGATGGACTGGCTGGACTGGGATGTGCTGGGACCGGCTGGGATGAACTGGGATGGACTGGGATGTGCTGGGATGGACTGGGACATGCTCAGATGGACTGGGATGTGCTGGGATGAGCTGGGACATGCTGGGATGGACTGGGACATGCTGGAATGGACTAGGATGTGCTGGGACATTCTCAGATGGACTGGGATGTGCTGGGATGGACTGGGAAATGCTCAGATGGACTGGGATGTTCTGGGATGAGCTGGGACATGCTCAGATGGACTGGGATGTGCTGGAATGGACTGGGATGTTCTGGGATGAGCTGGGACATGCTCAGATGGACTGGGATGTGCTGGGACGTTCCCTCTGCCCTGCCCACGAGCCCGGCTGTGTTTTCATCTCTGTGGCCACACAAAAGCCTCTCCCTCCCCGCTCAGCACAGCTTGGCCACGGCTCAAACTCTTTCTTTGGAGATAAAAATAACAGCAGCAACCTCAGGGCTGCTGCTGCTGCCCCGGCTGGGCGAGAAATTTGGATTATTTTAGGAAAAAAAGGAGGGAAAACCTCAATGTGGGGGAGCCTGGGTGCAAATCCCCCCTGGCTGCAGCCCCAAAGGGGGACCTGGAGTGAGGAGGAGGAGGCTAGAGCCAGGGAAAACTGGGAAAAGCTGGGAAAACTGGGAAAAGCCTCATCTCCCAGGCAGCACGGAGCACAACTTGTTGGCAAAACACTTTGTTTGCCAAAAAAATGATGTTTTCTGGAGGAGGAGGAGGAGGAGGGGAATGGAGCCGGTTCAGGAGCTGCTGAGGGAAGGGGGGGCCTGGCTGAGCCTTCGGGGGGGTTGGGAGGGAAACTCGGGCAGCAAATGTCAAAAATCCAATGCAGGGCTGTGGTTTGGGGCAGGGGAGTGGGAGTCTGGGGCCAAAGCGGGCATTTAAGAGAGAAAAAAATCTTATTTATTTCTCATTTCTGCAAGTTAAGCTGGAATGGAACAGAAAATTGTTGTGTTTGTGTCCCTGCAGAGACAGCAGCTCTGGGAGCACACAGGGAGCTTTGCTTCCCCAAACTTGGTGTTAACCCACCATTCCCAGCTTTCTCAAGGCAAATTTGGGCTCCTCACAACTTTTCCAGGTGCTGGGAATGACCCTTGTGTCCCTACAGGGCTTCTCCATGCACCCAATGAAAATCAAGCAGGAAAAATGGGATAATGTAATTTTTCCCCACATTTTGGAGGGTTTTTGGGCAATGGCATCAACCAGGTTTTCCTTTCCCCTCTCCCCAGGGCTGCAGTGCCAGGTGAGGGAGGTGTGGGGATCTCCTGGGGCTGGGACAGGACCTGGGCTGGCCTGGACTGCTCCAAAGCCCCGGATCCAGCACGGTGGGAAATCCCGGAGCTGCCAGGGATTGGGGATGGAATGGGGGATTTTAGGCACCCCTGGAGGCAGCTGAAGGTGAGGTTCCCTTTTGGGGTGATTTTGGGGTGATTTTGGGCTTTGGTGCCACCGCTGCCTTTGTCACCTCCTGCTCCTCCTCCAGAAATAATCCAGGATTATTCCAATCCCATTTCCTGCCCAGCTCGGTGCCCCCAGCCCGGGCTGTGTGTGGGGGCTCTGATGAGCACTAATTAAAGTCTAATTATCCCCCAGTGGCAGCAGGTCAGTGCCCTCTGTGCCGACAGGTGTTAATTATCCCGGTGTTAATCAGAGAGAGAGCACTGATGGGGACATTGGGGGTCCATCAGAACTTGAGGGCAGGGAACTGGGATGAACTGGGATGAACTGGGATGAACTGGGATCCTGGGTGGGGTTTAGTGCCCAAGGAGCTTCTTCACCCCTCCAGGCTCCTCTAGGATTTGGGAATCCCGTTCCACTGGAACACTCGGGGTCTGAAATCCCAGAGCCACCGAATTCCTTGGGTTTGTTTTCCTCATTGCCCAGTAATGGACTGGTGTGGGTGGGAGCTGGGATGGGCTCCCCTGGATCCTGGGACTGGAGGATGGCTCTGGATCCTGGGATCCCCCTGTGATCTTGGATCCAGGACTGCCCTCTGGCCCTGGGACAGTTCCTGCAGTGTTGGGGGCCCAGGGCTGGGCAGGACCACCTGGATTTTGGGGTGTTCCCAGTGCTGGAATTGGGGTGGCTCAGCTGATTCTCCCCTTTGCCCTCCTGCCTTTCATTTGGATTAATTACTTCTAATAATTGGGATTAATTAATCCTCCTCCACCTCTGCATGGCCAGGCCCTGGCAGGGTGTCCCCAAGTGTCCCACAGATGTCCCTAAAGCCACCAGGGCGACGCCCAGGGGTGCACTGGGAAGGTGCTGGTGGGATCTGTGGCTGGGGTGCCGGGATGGGAGCAGATCCTGGATTTGGAACATCCTGAATCCCTTTATTTTCCACGGCAAGGGCTCTTCAGCAGCCAGGAGGAGGAGGAAGGAGAGAGGGAATCCACTGAGGGTGGCACAGCTGGGTGGGCAGGGAGGGGCATTGTCCCTGTGTCCATAGGGACCCCCTGACCCAAGAGGAGATGGGAATTCCTGGCAACTCCTGGGAGTGGATGGGGCTGCACGGAGCAGCAGCTCCAGGTGCTCTCTCCCACCCACCACAGGAGTTTGGGGCTGAACTGGGACTTTTTGGGGTCAAACTGGGACTTTTGGGGCTGAACTGGGACTTTTTGGGGCTGAACTGGACTTTTTGGGTTGAACTGGGACTTTTTGGGGCTGAACTGGGACTTTTTGGGGCTGCCTGCTCAGGGAGCTGCTTCCAGCCCTGCAGCCCCTGGGATTGTGCTGGGAAGGGATCTGGGAGGAGCGTTCCTGTGGGCTCTTCTGTGCAGGTTCTGACCAAGATTTGGTAAAAATCCTTCATTTCTCTGAGGATTTGGGGATTTTTTTTTTCCCAAGGAGCTTTTTGGCTGCTGGTCCCACCAGCCTGGGATGAGGCTGAGGGTCTGCCTGGGACTATCCTAGAGGCAGGAGAGTCCCAGGAACCTGACTGAGGGATTTTCCTGCTGATTTTCCTGCTGATCCTACTCCAACATTCCTGAGTGCTCTCACCACCTCTGGCCAGGGCTGACTCTGTGATCCCAGAGCTGGAACTCCTGGATGAAAACATTCCAAGGCTGCTGATGCTGCCAGGGGTTCCAGGGCAGGAAGGGGAGTGGCATTGGGACGCAGAGCTGGCTCCCAGCCCGTTCCCATCCCTGCACCCACCCCTGGGTGGAGGAGTGGCTGTTGCTCCTGGGCCTCTCTGTCCTTCTCCATGCCATGCCATGCCATGCCATGCCATGCCATGCCACCCCTCCAGCCCAGTTTTCCCGGTGGGCTGGGTCAGATCAGGGTGTGAGGAGCAGGGATGGGTGAGGAGCTGGGCTGGACACTGAGGGCTGGCAGGAAGGGGCCATTTCATCCCTCCTGCTCCCCTTTGGATGCTCCAAGGGGTGAATTCCCCATTCCCAGAAAATGCTTTTGGAGCAACGAGTGCCTGGATTTTTGTGAGGAGCCACAGAGCAGCAGCTGGGCTGGCCCTGAACCTCTCAGCCTCATCCTCTTTGCTCTGGGTTCGGCCTTAAAACCCCAAATGTGCCCCCAGCCCTGGGCACAGGTGGGATTCCCACACGTTCCTGCCTCAGTCGGGGTGCAGCAGGATCGGGGCTGATCCAGGCAGGGCTGGCACCCCAAAACCCCAAATCCCTGCTGCAGGCAGGGCCGTATCCACCCTCAGCGCAATTCCAGCTGCTCCCAACGCTCCAGCCGGAGTTTGCCTGCAGCTATAAATACCTCGGAGCGCAGCAAAGCCCCCGGAGGGTTCAGGCTCTATATTTAGGCTCCTGCAGCACAAAGCCATATTGCACGGAGGCTGGGCGGTGGGATCTCCTTCTAGGAACTGGGGGGAGGAGAGGACAGGAGCACAGAGGTGTGATGGAGCTTTTCCATGTGGATCCGGGGCTGGATCCTCCCCCTGCAGCCGCTGCCCCATCCCGGAGCTCCAATCCGGGCCTTTCTCCCCCCAGTGCCCAGCAGAAGTTGCTGCCTGAGCGTGGAGGGAAAGGGACATCAAACATTTATAGGCCTTGTGAATCGTCAAGGAAATGCCTGGCTCTGTTAAAATAGCAGCAGCAATTAGAGAAGAGGGAAAAAAAAAAAAAAAAAAAAAAAAAAAAGAAAAAGCCAAACTCCACATCTACGGCTCGTGTGTTTCCCCAGCAGTTCCCTGTCCTCAGTTGGGGTCACAGCTCAGGATTGGGCTCCCCAAATCCAGCTGGGGATGGAACAAGCTCTGAACCCCCCCAGACCCGACCTTGTGGCTCTCCAAACACGTCCCAGGCTCAGTTCTGACCTCAGCTGAGAGGGCAGTGAGAAGTTAATTGGGTTCCTTCTCCTTTCGAGGTTTTGGAGCAGGGTCGGTGCTTCCTGCCCGCCTCTGCTGCCTCCTAATTAGGGAAACACCAAATCTGAACTTCCCGGTGCCTCAGTGGGGTTTATCCCATCCTGCTCCCTCACCCAGGGTGAGGATGGGGTGGGAGGTGAGGGAAAACAGCCAAACCCCGAGGAGCAGGGGAATTTTGCTGCTGCTTTGTGTGACCCGGGATCTTCCAGAGGAAAAACCCGCTGCTTCTCCAGAGGGCAGCAGGGCAGGAAGGTCACCCTTGCCTGCTCAAGCTTTGCACTTCCCTGCATAAAAATCAGGGCTTTGGTGATTTTTCATTGTTTTTTCCTCTCTGGCAAAGGTTAGAAGCTGAATGAGGAGCAGAGCGAGCTCTGGAGTGAGGAGGAGGATCAGGGTCCAGGGCTGGGTGTGGATTTGGGCTCTGCCTGCCCCAGGGTTTTGGGAACTGGGGCTTGTCTGGCACAGCTCAGAGCTGGTGGGAAAAAAGGAAAGAAAATTCCCGGAGGGGAAATCCAGGGAGGAAGAGCAGGGCTGGGAGAAGCAGCCAAAGGGTGCTGGGGGGTGATGGCCACAGGGACCTGCAGGGACCCATTGTCCTGGTGCTGCTGGCCTGGAGGGAAGGGTTTGCAAGGAAGAGAAGAACTGAGCTGGTGGGAATGAGGGTGAGCCTGGTTGGACTTGAAAATGAGGGGTCAGTTGGTGTTTTGGGCTCAGGAATTGGCTCTGTTTTCTTTGGGAATGTGAAAACCACATTTGCTCTCCTGTGAAAATTTGCAAAGTTTAATAAAGGACAAGAGGAGACAAGGACCACAGAGCAAAGGTTGTGAGGGCCAGGTGCATTGTGGCACTGAGCCAAGAGCACACAGTTATCTTCAGGGATAGCCCCTAAATACCTTTTAATGACATCAGCCTGTTGCATATTCATAGACCCTTATGCAAATCCATAAACCAGCTTACATTTTCCAGGAACTATTTTACACAGCCCCTCCTCGGGTCCTTTTTAGAGCATGTGAATTCCTTGGCTGTGGTTTCAGTCCATTCTCATCCCCTGCAGCTCTGGGCCCTGGCCCTCACTGCCTTCAGCCGGTGAGTGCTGATGGTGGCAGATGTGTCCAGGTGTGCTCATCCTGTGTGCATTGGGTGTTATCCCATCCCAGCAGGCATTTTAACACAGCACACTGACAGCAGCTATTGCACTGAGCTTCATGAACAACCAAAATAAAAACTGTATCTTTATAGCAAAGTTATTTAACACAATGCATATAAAATCCATTTTAACATTTGCAAAACGCCAATATTATAATGTGTGTGTATAACAAGGAACAATGCTCCTCCCCAGTGGGGTCACCCAGCCATGGAACCACGGAAAAATCTTCCCCGTGTGAAACCAGAACTCTGGGTGCTCCCTTAACCCCCTGGGCTCTGAGAGCTTCCATGGTCCCATCTTTAAGATTTTCCTGCTGGTGTCAGAGCTGGAGGTGGTTTTCCAAGCACAAGGTGGATCCTGCAGCTCTTGGAGTGGAGAATTTGAGGAAACCTGGTGTGTGGTGGGGGATAGTCACTGCAGGGGGACAATGTGCCCTGCTCTTCACAGAGCCTGGAGGAGCCAGCTGAGGATGGGCTGCCAGGAGCAGCTTCTCCTGCTGGAGGCTGCCAGGGAGCCCTGGTGCCCTGGGCTCACATTGCCTTGGCATGGAGCTCTCCCTGCTCTCATTCTCCTCCTGCTCTGCTGGGTTGTGGGTGGGAAGAGTTGTGGGGCTGGAACTGCTGAGGCTGGGGCCAGGCCTGGCTGGGGGGGGTTGGGAGCCATTCCCATGTGGGAATTCTGGTGGCTGGTCCTGTCCTGGGAATGCTGGGACCTGTTCCCACGTGGGGACCCTGTGACATGCCATTGTAGGAAAATGCTGGTGCCTGTCCCTCTGAGGGGATTTTGGAACCCATTCCCCTGGCAGGATCCTGGTGCCCATTCCCCTAGCAGGATCCTAGTGCCCTTTCCCCTGGAAGGATCCTGGTGCCCATTCCCATGTGGAGATCCTGGTGCCCATTCCCCTGGCAGGATCCTGGTGCCCATTCCCCTGGCAGGATCCTAGTGCCATTTCCCCTGGAAGGATCCTGGTGCCCATTCCCATGTGGAGATCCTGGTGCCCATTCCCATGTGGAGATCCTGGTGCCCATTCCCCTGGCAGGATCCTGGTGCCCATTCCCCTGGCAGGATCCTGGTGCCCATTCCCCTGGCAAGATCCTGGTCCATCTGACATTCCCACATGGAGATCCTGGTGCCCATTCCCATGTGGAGATCCTGGTGCCCATTTCCATGGTATAATTCTGGTCCATCTGACATTCCCACATGGAGATCCTGATGCCCAACCCCCTGGCAGGATCCTGATGTCCATTCCATGGCAAGGTCCTGGTGCCCGTTGCTCTGGAAGGATCCTGATCCATCTGACATTCTCATGAGGGGATCCTGGTGCCCATGGCAGGATCCTGGTCCATCTGACCTTCCCATGTAGAGATACTGGTGTCCATTCCTGTGCCAGGATCCTGGTGCACATTGGGCTGGTGCCCATTCCCATGTGGGGATCCTGGTGCCCATTCCCACGTGGGGATCCTGGTGCCCATTCCCATGTGGGGATCCTGGTGCCCATTCCCATGTGGAGATCCTGGTGCCCATTCCCATGTGGGGATCCTGGTGCCCATTCCCACGTGGAGATCCTGGTGCCCATTCCCATGGCAGGATCCTGGTGCCCATTCCCGTGTGGGGATCCTTGTGCCCATTCTCATGGCAGGATCCTGGTGCCCATTCCCCTGGCAGGATCCTGGTGCCCATTCCCACATGGAGATCCTGGTGCCCATTCCCATGTGGGGATCCTGGTGCCCATTCCCATCGCAGGATCCTGGTGCCCATTCCCGTGTGGGGATCCTGGTGCCCATTCCCCTGGCAGGATCCTGGTGCCCATTCCCACGTGGAGATCCTGGTGCCCATTCCCCTGGCAGGATCTTGGTGCCCATTCCCATGTGGGGATCCTGGTGTCCATTCCCCTGGCAGGATCTTGGTGCCCATTCCCCTGGCAGGATCCTGGTGCCCATTCCCACGTGGAGATCCTGGTGCCCATTCCCATGTGGGGATCCTGGTGCCCATTCCCCTGGCAGGATCTTGGTGCCCATTCCCATGTGGAGATCCTGGTGCCCATTCCCATGTGGGGATCCTTGTGCCCATTCCCCTGGCAGGATCCTGGTCCATCTGACATTCCCACCGTTGGCATTCTGGTCCCTGTTCCCCACTGCTGCCATGCTGGGCGCTGTCCTGACCCCGCCAGCAGGATCCCCCCAGTTTCTCCTCCCCCTCTGTGGCAGGGCAGGACATTTGTGTCCCTCCCTCCTGTCACCTCCTGTGTCACCTCCTGTGCTGCTCTCACCCGCCTGGCACCGCCCTGACCTGCTCTGGGAACAGAGGCCTCAGGTGCAGCGAAATCCCCTCACAATTTATTTGTTCCTCACTCGTTCCCAGGCTGGATCCCAGAGCTGCCAGGGCAGGGTTCGCTTTTCCCTCTCCAACAATAAATTGTAATTCCCCAGCAAGGCCGGGAGCGTTGAGCAGCTCGGGACAGGTGACAGCAAACGTGTCAGGAAGGGACATTTCCACAGCAGGCTGGGGCTGTGAAAATGAAAGAGCAGGAACCTCCTTCCTGCCCGGAGATCTGCTGAGGGAAACAACAGGTTGGGGAATAAATATCGGCACTTCTCCCCTCGGGGGCTCCCCGGTGCCGTCCCCAGTGCAGCCCCGCAGGTGGACGCTGCCCGTGAGAGGGAAGGCTCCCAGCAATGCTGGATTAGGGCTGGATTTTCTCTTTTTTTTTTCTCGCCTGAATGGAAAAACCGTGTTCGCACGGAAACCCATCGGTTTGTGCAGCCCTGAAAGGCAGGAGCATCCCAGAGACGCCTGAAAAGCTCCTGGCTCTCTGCTCAGCGTTGCAAAAAGGTTTAGAAAATTAAAAAATACAGCGTGGAGGGCGCGCCTGTGGAGCGAGAGGCTCGTTGTGGAGGAGCTGAGGGCTCCGATGGGAGCCGCGGGATGAGAATGAATCCCCGGGGACGCTCCGAGCCCCGGGGTCGGGACCGCAGCTGCGCATGCCAGGGGGCTGGGGATGAGGCTGAATCCCTGGGGATGCTCCGGGGTCCAGGCTCGGGGGGTGGGGATGAATCCCTGGGGATGCTCCGGGCTCCGAGGTCCGGGGATTGGGGATGAATCCCTGGGGATGCTCCGAGCCCCGAGGTTCGGGGTTTGGGGATGAATCCCTGGGGATGCTCCGAGCCCCGAGGTCCGGGGTTTGGGGATGAATCCCCAGGGATGCTCCGGGCTCCGGGGCCACAGCCGCGCATCCCCCGGGGTTGGGGATGAGTCCCGGGGCGGCCCCGGAGCCGCCGCAGCCGCGGGGAGCGCAGGGCCCCGCCGGGCGGGAGGAAAGTAGGTCGTGGCTGTGTTGGCATGGCCGCCCCGTCCTACATATGGAAATCGGGGCTATTTCTGGCCGCTCCTGACGGGCTCGGCCGTGTCCCCGCTCCGGCCCCGCGGATGTTCGGGGGATGGAGCTGCCGGGCTGCTCCCCGTGGATTCCTGCCCGTGGCACCTTTGCCCCTCTCCTGGATGGGCGGCTCCATCCTGTGCATCCCACTCGGCTTCCCAGAGCGTGGGGGGGTTAATTCCTCATGGAAAATCCCTTTTCCAGCTGCGCTTTTCCAGGCTCCTCAGTCCATCCCAGGCCCTCCAAGGCTTCCCCCCAAACCCAGCCCTGGGTTGCTCCCATCCCCTCCAGGCTGGGCTCCAGCTGGAAATTCTGGATTTGGCAGCATCTTAATCAAGCTCGCTTTGCATTTCCATGACAACGGCGAGGAAGGTGGGCAGGAACTCCTTCCTGTTGGACACACAGGAGCTGGCAAACACCGGGTCCTGCTGCCGGGGCAAAAAGCACCTCCCTGGGTGGGATAATCCCAATAAACACCAGGAGCACAGGGAAAAGGGTGCTTGGGGTTTTCCCCGCTTGTGAGTCCTGCCTGTGGGGAGGGGGAGCCGGTGTTGATCCAAATCTGCCTGTGAGAGTCTGGAATATTCCTGATTAATCATTCTTAGGGTTCATGAGCTGTGGCTCAGCACCAGAACAGGTCCTGGAGGGTCTCCAGTAACGGGACTGGCACCGTTTTAGGGGCAGCCAGGTGAGGGTTGGCTTTAGGGCAGGGACAGCTCTGTCCTTGGCCTGGACACATCACCCCCACATTCCCGGGGTTTAATGTGTTTGTGGGAGCTGGGAAGGGTCTGGAGCCCCAGGAGGGGCTGAGGGAGCTGGGCAGGGGCTCAGCCTAGAGCAAAGGAGGCTCAGGGGGCCCTTGTGGCTCTGCACAGCTCCTGCCAGGAGGGCACAGCCGGGGGGGTCGGGCTGTGCCCCAGGGAACAGGGACAGGAGCAGAGGGAACGGCCTCAGGCTGGGCCAGGGCAGCTCAGGGTGGGCACCAGGGAAAATTTCCTCGTGGAAAAGTTTGTCAGGCCCTGGCACAGCTGCCCAGGGAGTGGTGGAGTCCCCATCCCTGGAAACATTTGAAGAATGTGACACTCGGGGCAGGGGTGAGCGGTGACAGCCCCGTG